>NC_133831.1:3110578-3429669 GCF_047830755.1 Zonotrichia albicollis | reverse complement strand
GCTGGGGATGTACCTAGGTGACAGAAAGGGGACAGGGGAAGGGTTATTATTCCAACAGAAATATCCTAAAATGCTTAATTCAAGTTACAATCGCGTATTTTTATCTTCAGCCAACTGGTTTGGATTTTTAGAAACCGATGTTAATTTAAGTCTGTATCTGTTTATTTTTGTATTTGTTGTACAAAAGAGAAATTGTGACTTTACTACACAAATATTTTTCGAGGTCCTGGGTGCTATTAATTTAAACATACCTCCCCCAGAATTAGGGGTGATCAGGTCCTCCAAGGCAGTCATGACCTGTCAGTGACTCGCAATCATGTGTGCTAGCTATTCATGAAGAGGTGGGACAGTACCAGTTTTTTTAGCCAAATATTGACAGATTTTATTTCTGATACCAAGACATTTCTCAGCCTGCTATATTTCAGTGCAGCTTAAAGATGCATCATCACGTCTGTGTCTCACCAGGCCCTCTCCTCCTCAGCCCCAGCTCTGCAGATCTGTGGCACCTGAAGCATCCAGGTGCAGCCAAAGCTGGTGCTGCTGCCTGGTTGTTCTTTTCCAATAATTTGGGGTTTGGAAGCAATGGCTTGGTCATTGCAGAACACCTGGCTCAGCCCAAACTCCAGGAGACACAACCAGGGTGAAATCCAGAGCCTGGGCTGGTGGGGCCTTGGCTCCACTCATTTCTTTTTTTTAAGACTTCCAGCCAACAGCTGGTTGAGGAGGCTCCAGTTTGTCACTTGTGCAGTCTAAATATTTAGGGCCAGTTCATAGAGTTGCTTTCCTTTTTTTTTTTTTTTTTTCTATGAAAAATGGTGTATTTTACTTCCTATGTATAAAAGTTGCTTGTAAATTTTTGTGCGCCTTTGCATGTTTTCCAAGGGGCCGTGGTTGTTTATAAACTAGATTTGTTTTTTGGTCTAAATACAGAATTGTAAAATATCTTTTTCTCCCTACCCTTCCATTTTCTTTTGATTTCTGAATTATTTGTGAAATAAAACCTTCCCAGAATGAATGCTTCTCTTGTCTTTAATGCTCAGCCAGAGTTGGGTTGGTGTTTAGAAGAGCTATTTGGGATAATTCCTGGGGACTGGAGTGTCCCCTGGAGAGTCCAAATGAGATTGGGATGTGCAAACCCTGTTCCACAAACAAATAAACTGCCCAGTACCCAGGCATCAAAAATAAGATGTATTCTTAGTGAAACACACTGAGAATAAGGGAAAATCACTGCCTGTCTTTGAATCCCTGCAACATAAGGGCTGAGTTAGATTAATGGGTTGGAAATGGTGTTTAATGATTTAGTGCTGCAAAATACAAGAGAGGTGAACTCCTCCCCACCTGAGCAGGCTGGTGTGAATTCATTTTTTGAAAGGAAAAGTATTCAGATTTTGCAATTCCCTTTGAAATTTTCTCCAGGCTCATCCTTGCTGACAGCACCACAAATCAAACCAAGACTTTTTCCTGGTAATCCAACCCCATTTGGTTAAAGGAGCAACGCAGGGAGGTTCATAACTCATCCTCCAGACAATGAGCACCAGATGGGCTTTGACCAAAAATATGGGCTGGGCCATGGGATGGGGTCCTGATTGACCAGGCCATGAAATTTGTGTTTTTCATTACCTATACAAGAGGATTAATGTTAAATGCAGAGATGTTTGCTTTATTTCAGGGCTGGGCTGATGCAGTTCTGGTTGAACAGTATTTCCCTGTAAATCCCAGCGTAGGACTGATGAGATAACCTCATTATTGCCCTGCCAGTGATCTCTGTCAAAGGCAAATTTCATGGCTCCTGCATGCTCTGCAACTCCAAACTGCCCATTTGAGTTTACTTTGTGCTTTCCTTCCCCCATTCTTACTGCTGCAAAAGAAGCATTTGGGAAGTTTTTCCTAAGCAGAGCTTCAAGATAAGCAGAGAGGGGAATTCAGGAATTCGAGGTAAGCAGAGAGGGAAATTCAGGAATTCAAGGTAAGCAGAGACGGGAATTCAGGCTGTTGGTTGTTGTGAGGCTGCCTAGAGCATGCCATTAATGGCAACAGTTGTTTGATATGTCATTTGTTGGTGCTACAAAATGCCCCACTCTGGGATTTGGAACCTGATGGTATTTAAGGTCCATTCCAACTAAACTCACTATGATTCTGTGAGTTCTGTGGCAAAATTTAGGTCCTGGTTGGCCTAGAGAGCAAAACAGCAAAATACACAAAATTTAGGGCTGAACCTGACCCATGCTTTGGGTCAGCTTGCCATCCTGTGACACTGTCTCTGGTTTTGTTTCCTCCTGCTTGAGCCCTGGGCTTTGTGCTCTGCTTGTCCAGCAGAAATTGGTGATATCACAAGTGAGAGCAACGAGGCAAACAGAGCTGTGTTTGCCTGCTTCCTGTACAACAGGTAAGAAAACCAGGTAAGGCAAAGCTCAGGGGGGAAACACACAGCCAGGAGAAATATTAATTATTTTTATCCCAGCAGGGGTGGGTCCAGATTCTGCTTTAGCAGAGGAGGCATAAATATTGGCAGGTTGAAGGAAAATAGAGGGGAAAGGAAAGATAAACCCACGTGGAGCTGGGCGAGGGTGGCAGATCTGATATTCCCACATTGCTGGGAATCCTTGGGGATCAACCAGCAGCCAGGCTCTCTCTGCTTGCTGCTCCAGGCCCAAATATCTCGTTGCTGGCTGTTTTGGCTGCTGCTGGCTGCTCCTCAGCCCGTGCTGAGCTCATCAGAGCCTATGTATAGCACGGGCATGCCTTGGGGTGGGTGCCCTTCCAAAAACCCACAGTCATTTATAGGCTGCGCCCCCAATGTTTTCAAAGCCACTTTGCAAACGGTGGGGTTGGCTCTCATTTACACCAAGGACCTACTTTAAGGCACTTAGGAGGCATTTATGCCACTTTAGGGTGTGGGGAGAGCAGGGTAAGGAAGCCTCAGTGTAAACAGAAACCACCCTTCTATCTGGTGGTTAAAATTGGGTTAGGGAGTTAAGTCAACACACAAGGTCTGCCTTATGCTGCTGCCCTGCTCCTCACCCAGGGGAGGGCTGCCCAAGTGTCCCACAGCACATGGCAGGGAGATTCAGTGTCAAAAGGAGCACAGGGATATTTATAGAGGGCGAGAAGTCAGGAGGTGCAGGTGGAACATGAGAGCAGAAAGAAAAAGGGAGCAAAATAAACCCAGAGCTTTGGGGTGTCCTCCAAGGGCTGATTCTGCCAGGTTTGGGCTCCTGTGGTTTGGGGGCTGTGGGTGACCGTGACCCCAAGGGGGGAGCTGCCAACACTTACAGCTGTCCTGAGGAGTGCTTGACTGATACCTGAGGTTTTTATTTAGTAGCTGCCTCAAGGCTTGATTCTGCACATCTGTCTTTTGCACATGTGGAAGCTGAGAAGATACCACATATCAACTAAATCCAGGGGCCAGAGGACAAGTTTGTCAGAAACAAATCTCAAAAGCAGCCTACAAACCTCTCCACCAGCTGAGCAGGCTTTGTAAGTTTGAAAAAAGAGAGCAATACCCAATAGAGATTGGTTGTAGGAGGTTCTGGGTGGCAGCTCCTAAAATGAGATCCTGCTTTGAGTGGAGGATGGACTGGAAAATGTCTTGGTGGTCCTTCCAGGTGTTTTTTCCCTATAATTTTCAAAGTTAAAGGAAATATTTTCATTTTCCTATAATTTCCCAAGTTAAAGGAAAAATTTCATGTGGGACAGGCTATTCTCTGTTTGGACCAGGATGGGGCACAAGCAAGGACTGTCATTTTTCATGGATGACACAGATAGAGATGACCTGGCAGAATAAGTCTAGGTAAAGGTGTGCAGTGTCATGGCAGTCATGATAAAAAATAGCCATTGTTCTTTTAAGTCATTGTTGTTCAGGTTTTTTTGGGTTGGTTTTTTAAAATTTTTTTTAAGGTCTTTTGTCAGACAGATGAATTCTGTGGTACCGCTGCAGATGGACCTATGGCTGTTGTGTCTGAGATGAAATAATGGGGACAACCTTGAGAAGGAAGGGGTGATTTAGGGCATTCCTGGGGTTGTCACAGCCAGAATTGGGCACTGATTGCTGCAGAGCAGCCCAGGCACAGAGAGCATCTCCTCCCCATGCCAGGCGTGCAGGAGGACAGGCTCTGGGTGGGGAGAGGCAGACCATGGACATTTTCTCATCTGAGGCAGACCAAGGACATTTTCTCATCTGCAGAGTCATGAAACCATCTCAAGCATCCAAGGGCAGCTGGCCCAGCTCAGCAGGCTGGAAGTGCCTTTCCAAAGACACCAGGGAAGTCAGGCTGGCCCAAAAGCTTACAGCAAAACAGATGCAGCAGCCCAGAGCTGGACAATGCTCTCCTTGGGAGCAGCTTCATCATCAGCAAACAATGGTCTCTGCAAATCCAAACACTAAATGGGGACTTGTTTGGATCCCTGCCATTTTAATGAGAGCCATAAAATGATGAAAACACCCAAGTTTTCATGAGCTCCAAAAATTCACGTCTAGACCAAGAAAAGGACTTTAGGAGCCAGCTCCAGTTGATGTTGTGGACAGCTCTGGATGCAGTTCCAGAAAATGCTTGTGATGAACTTTTAAGGAGAATTACTGGAAAAGTGGTCAAGCCCTGTCCCCTTGGCTGTGGGCACCGTGTGGGACAATGGGGGGGCATGGAGTGGAGGCTTCCCCCCTGTCCCTCTCGGGTTTTGTGGTGCTGGAATGGTTCCTGAGGTATCAGAAAGTCTCTTTTTTCTGAAGAAGAAGTCAAGATTCTTCAGCTCTCCTTTTCAAGGTTGTTTATTTTATCTTACCTATTCCATTCTTTCTCTGACCCGCTGAGCTCTGTCCAGCAGATCAGGTTGTGGCACAGCCCCTGCCCTTGGGGTGGTGTTAACTTTTTATACTAAAAACTACCTGTACTTTTTTTACAATGATTTTCCAATACCTATCACCTATGTTAGACTTTACTGGTTTAGTCTCTACTGTAAACCAGTCCAGAAGTGCCACAATGACAGCAGAAGATGGAGGACAAGAAGAAGAAGTAGAAGAAGTCAAAGTTGAAGAAGGAGAAGAAGGAGAAGGAGAAGAAGGAGAAGGAGAAAGACAGGACATGCCCAGATTCATCCATCTTGCCTCTTGAACCCCCATTTTAAAACCCCACAAATCTACATTTTCATCCTGTGATAAACTCACTATCATTCTATTCAAACTCTTGTGGCTCGTAAATCCTCACGCAAAGTTGGGAATTGTTTCCATGGGCTAAAATCCAAGGCTCAGGTGTTTGTGACTCCATGCCAAGGTCTCTGAGCCCCTGCCAGGGTCTGGAATCACCCAGGGCAGCCAGAGCAATGTCCTGGGCTCCAAAATGCCCTGGGTGTCCTGCGCTGACGCAGGAGAGACTTGTGTGAAGTCTCTGCTCTTCTCTTATACAATCCATGACTTCAGATAAAATCCATGCCAAGTACCCAAAAAAGGGATTGAGCGTGTGCTCTTCCCGTAATCTGAGCACAGCATCCAGCTGGGACAGTTTTGCCAGTAAAATCCAGGTTTTTCCTCTGCCCAGGTTTAAAATTAGCTGTGTCCCAGCAGGGCCATCCCTGGCAGCCTCAGGGCTCAGCCCTGCAGGGTCAGGGCCCCAATGGAGCCCAGTTTGAACAGTGACCAGGAAAGTTTGTTCAGGGAGGGCTCCTGGGCATCAACAACAGGAGCCTCCGTTAGCTCCTGCATCGAGACAACACTCTAACTTTACAAAAATACCTCCCAAGGTAAATATCAGTGAGTCACAGATACTAAATATTAATATTCACACATTGGGAGCAGAAATATCAGCAGGAGCTGCAAGGCAGGCTTTTTTAATGTGCAACATTACATAATTGGGTATGTGTTCCTCTATTTTTTTTCTTTTTTTTAATATTAATTAATTTATTTTTTATTTTTTGTGTGCCAGCCTTTTCCCATTTGAGACACAGGCTTGGAGTTGCTCCAAGGCCTTGGCCCAGTGAAACTGGCTGGAGTCTCAGTCCCACCAGGGGAGCAATTTCCCTGGAAGGAACCCAAGCAGCCCTGCTCATCCAAGGGTCAGCAGTGGGGCATTCCCAGGGAACGGGAGGGTCTGACTCCATAACTGCAAATTGCACATAAATGAGGGCTGGTATTTTTTTGATTGACTGACCTTTAGGAGAGAAAAAACCAACCCCAAGCCAACCACATTACGTAAAATTTATGCAACTACCCAAACCCCGAAAGCATTTCTGTGTCATTAAGGATCAAAAAGGAGTGAAAGCCAATCCTCCTGTTTGTAGCCAGGCAGTTTTAAGTAAAAAGTGGTTTTGTTGATCAAAATATATTTAAAAAAATTAAAAATACATTCTTTTAAAAAAGTGA
The DNA here is from genome assembly GCF_047830755.1 of Zonotrichia albicollis. NCBI lineage: Eukaryota > Metazoa > Chordata > Aves > Passeriformes > Passerellidae > Zonotrichia > Zonotrichia albicollis. Next base: position 3,423,317 of record NC_133831.1, on the reverse strand, counting down.
AATTGCAGTTATTTCAGTAATTTCTTTTCATGTTTGAAAGTGTGGCTTCTTAAAAGCTTGCTGGAGTTGAAAAGCACTAATGAAAAATTTTAATTAATTTTATTGTTTGTTTGGGTGTTTTTTATTATTTTCCCATGGTGTTTCACTGGCTTTTGGTGGCTCATGTGGAGACTGAGATGTTATCTGGGTGAAGAGAGGAGCAAATTTTTTTGTTGAAATTGAGAAGGAGTGTCAGCTGAAAAAACTAAGAAATTCCAGACAGAACTGTAAAGGAGAAAGGCTCTTCTGGAATGGAATGGAATGGAATGGAATGGAATGGAATGGAGCAAAGGAGGAGTGAAGAGCAGGGAGCCATGACAAGGACTCAAACTGGAGCCCAACACCTTATTTTGTGAAATCTGAGGGATTTCTGTGCACTTTGAATGAAAGCCACTCCCCAAAATCCAGGGGATGAGTGGAAGTCAGGATGGGAGGTGATCCTTAATCACCTTATTAAGTTAGGAATAATTTCTTTTTGTGCTGTTAATTTAGGTTTATTTTTGATATTTTTATTTTTTGTAGATTAGTTTGTTTGTTTATTGTTTTGGTGTTTTTTGTTGGTTTTATTTTTTGGGATATGGGTATTTATATGGTGGATTTTTATTGGTAGTTTTATTATTGTTGTTTTATTTTTGAAGATATGGGTATTTATATGGTGGATTTTTATTGGTAGTTTCGTTATTTTGGTAGTAATGTTTTTTATTTATTAAAAGTGGGAAAAAACTTGTTAATTAAATAATAAGATTTAAGCAATATTAAACAATAAAACATTTTGTTGTTTTAAAGGAGATGATAAACTTAGAAAAGTTTTTCTTTTTTTGGGTTGTAGTTTGGTTTACTTAGTTTTAGGAGCCAAGCCTGCTGCCCCTTAGGTGGTCCCAAATTACTTCTTGCTTCCACTTCCTCAGATCCTTTAAGCCAAACTGGAGTTTTGCAATGACTCTGTGACAGCTTTTAGCTGTGAGCACTTGATTCATTAATTAGCACATGCATTAATTAGCTTGAAAGGTAAGAGCTTTTTGGTCCCACATGGCTGTGCAGGTGGAGGTTCTTTTCCAGGAATGGGGAATGGATGCTCCTCTTCACATTTGCCTTTTGGGTTGATCCAGTGGAAGGAGAAAAGGGACCCTGTGGCTGTGGGGACTGGGCTGTGGTGGCACTGAGAGGCCAGCAAGGACACATGGAGCAGTTTTCCTTTCCTTTTAACCTCATGAGTGCATGTCCTGCACATCTTCTCCATTCAGAGTCTCACATGGTGCTGGAATTGTCCAGGAATGCTGAGGGCACATTTCCCCTGAAAGCACCTGGAAGGGTTTGACTGCAGGCCCTGCTTTCTTCCAGGAAAGCCATCTTCTGTGGGATGCTGGAGGATGCCATCCTTTCAGCTAAATGCAGCACAAAGGAAATTTTCTCACTAGGAAAAGACAGCCACAAGCAGCCTCTCTTTTCCTGAGCTAACATTTGGGTTTTCTGGAAATTGTGGGCACTGTTCCAGCTCGGTGGCTGGGCAGACAACACAGCCCTTGTCTCTTCCTCTCCATATCAACAGCTTCCCAGTGGACTTTCCTCAGGGAAAATTAATGGAACAGCTCACTCAGCTGGTCAGACAGCACAGGCAGCCTGGAAAAGTGCCAGGATGACAGGGCTGGATGGAAGCCCAACTCCTGCTGTTCCAGCACCGTTGGGTTTGTGCTTGGTCACTGACAATGGATGGTCCCTGGCAGCTGCTCCATTTGTAGGCCCAGTTTAACCAGCCCTGTGCTGAGGTGAGATTCTGTGTCTCCATCAACTGCATCCCATCCACGGGAGCATCTCTGGGTTGGTGGATGAGCAAGGGGGTCATTCCCAGAGCTGGGGGTGTGCAAAGCAGAGGGAAATCCCATTTCCACCAGCCCTCTGGGCACAGTGCTTCTGGCAGGTGTGGGTTTCTCATCAAAGCCCTGCTTTAAGCTGAGCTCTGCTGTACCTTCTCATTATCTTCTGTGATCTCTGCCTTTAATTAAGGGCAGATCTGAGACCCCTGGGACTTGCACACACATCCCTCTACATTTCCTCTCCCTTCCCTGGTGGCAGAGAGGGGCAGGAAAGGCTGTGCAGGGCTCAGGGACCAGTGATGGCGCAGGCTGAGCTCAGGGAACCCCCTCACGCTGCTGGTGTGGGAGGTTTATCCTGGAAGAGGAGGGAGACAAGAAAATTATTGGAAGAGGAAGCAAAAATGAACCACAGACTCATTTTAATGAGCGTACTGAGAATTACTGCAGATTTCAACATCTGTGTTGACTGCACAGGAAGAGAGTGTTGCAAAGGGTGCAAGAACACAGACCCCCTTTGGAAAGAAAGGCTCAGAAAACCCTGTCAGGATCTCATTTATGCATCTCATAAAGCAGGGCCTGAGCTGGTCATTGCAGGTCTGCTCCCAGGTCTACACAAATCAGAAGCTCCAAAACCAGACATGAAGGTCAGTGTAGATTTTCTGGAGTGGTGGGACCTTTGAGAGGGTGTCTTTAGAGGTGAATGATTTCCAGCATGGCAGAAGCAGGATGGATTTCATCAGACCATGGTTCTGGCTGTCCCCTGTGGCATTGAGAAAAGGTGTGGCAATACCTGCTGTGGGAACCCACAGGGCTTGTAATGCTGGCCCACCAATTTCCCAATTAAAGGCCATGAGTGGTCCTCCTGATTTCTTCAAGGATATTGCACAGAAATGAAAAAATAGCCAAATGTGTCACAGGAAGCCCAAAGGCTGGAAGCAGAACTGTGTAATTCCTCCTGTGGAAGTGCAGTGGGGATTTTCAGGTTGTGATGCACAGCTTGGTCACAGCCACTCACTGGACTGAAACTGCCCCATTGCTCCTTTCCTCCCTGGCTTTATGAGCTCTGCCCCAGGCCCTTTGCTGAAATGGCTGCTGTGGGGCAATGTCTGGTCTTGGGTTGCTGTTGATAATTGCTGCCCCGAGATGTGCAGGGTGTCTCTGCCTCAGCCACACAACTGAAGAACGAGTCTGGACTCTTCACTTTTCGGTCTTGAGGTTGTTTATTAATTCTTATCTATAAAATTTTCCTTCTGCCCAGCGGAGATCTGCTCAGCAGGGCAGCCACAGGCACTCTGTGTTGTGCTTTTATACTACAAACTACGTATAACATATTTACACTTAATTCCCAATACCTATCACCTATGTTAGACAGTGAGCTTCTACTCTAGACCAATCCCAAAGTGCCAACACCACTGCAGAAAATGGAGGACAAGGAGAACAAGAAGAAGAAGAAGGAGAACAAGAAGAAGAAGAAGGAGAACAAGAAGGAGAAGGAGAAGAAGAAGAAGAAGAAGAAGAAGAAGAAGAAGAAGAAGAAGAAGAAGAAGAAGAAGGAGGAGGAGGAGGAGGGCTGGACACACCCAAGTTCCTCCATCTTGTCCCCATAACCCCTATACCAAAAATCCTAAAATCTACGTTTTCACCATGTGATCATTTCATTATTACACTATTCAAACCTGTGTGACTTTCAGGTCCTCATACAAAGCTGGCAACTTGCTCCAAGGGGTCAAAATCAAATCCCCAGGTGTTCTGGGCTGTGTGCCAGGGTCTCTGAGCCCCCCAACGGAATCCTTGGTAATCTGGACACCCAGAGGGATGTGCTGAGTTCTGACAGTGTGGGAGAGCCACGTTTGGGTGAAGTGCCACATTTGGATGAAGTGTCACATTTGGATGAAGTGTCTCACACAGATGATGCCCTCAGGGACAGCAGCACCTCTTCCCGAGCACAATCACCCTCATTAACCATCATTAGTGCCAGCTGAGTCAGCAGGTGATGGGATGGAGCCACACCTTCTCCTGCAGCCTCATCCCACCCTGCCAGCCCAGCTTCTGGTGTCTGGACCTGTTTTATGCCAGCAGCAGGATTTGCAGGGCAGGAAAGGCAGTTCCCACCCCAAATGCAGAACCAACGCCTGTGATGCACAGCAAAAGAGAGAAGGACATTTCCAAGTAAGTCTGGGCTCTGGGGAACAGGATATGACAGTGATGGGGGTGATGGAGTTCTAAAACAATTTGGCTGTTATTATTTGCTGAGTTGACATCAGTTAGCAAAAAGTTTAGTTCCAGTGAGACAGGCTCTTTGCTCATTTGGAATCACTGTGGCTTGTCTGTTAGGTCTGGGCAACTATATTTCCTGAAAATTTTGACCCAATACATTTATATTGGTCTATTTGGTAAAGCTGGTGAAATGAAAAATATGCATTTTTGTTCAAAGGTTTTTTCTTTTTTCCTCCAGTTTCTTGCTTCTTGTATGACTCTTATTGTGTGATTTACAAGTTCATCAGCATCACATGGCCATAAATGTCTTCAGCAAATCCATATCCTCTGTGTTTCATGGTTGCTGAGCTGTGGCACATGTTTATGCAAAGCAAATACTGAGAACATAAAGAAGACATACCACAAACAATAAGTTGCAAACTTATCAACTCAGCAGATAATGATAGCTAAATTCTTTTAGTCACTCTTCTGCCTCACACCTGCTGGGACAGTGGTCCACACACTTATTATTGTGACAGGTCTTGGCATTAGTACTTTAGGGAATAGATTTATCAGTATTGGGTAGCTGCTAAAAAGACAGGAGGGAACAAAAGGAATTTTCATGAAGAGACACCATGTTTTTGTAAAATGTATATTAGAAAAGCAAGAAAGGCTTGAGGGAACATAACAGAGAGGAGGGAACAAAATGGACTTTCAAGAAGAGATGCCATTTTTCATAAAATATAAATTAGAAATGCAAGAAAGGCTTGAGGGAACATAACAGAGCTACTGCAGTTCCTGACTGCAGTGTAGAGCAGCCATGAAAGCCTTCATGGAGTGCCAGGAGGTGAAATCAGGCACCAAGAAATGCCTGTCAGCAGGACAGTGCTGCTCCAGGCCAGTGAGTTATGGGTTCTGGACAGGAGGGCTGGGAAGAAGAGAAGGTTGTGGAACATCTTTCCAATAACGTCAGGGATGCTGTTGTTGCATTGCTTGCAACCCCATTTGGCTGATTCAGGATTTCCAGGGCTTGTGCCTCATCACAATAAAAGCAGGAGCTGCTCACATCCTTGTCCACCCAGAGGAACCAACCTCAACCAGCAGCTTTTATGAAAAAAAAAAGGAGCTGGAGTTATGTCCTGAGCCACAGGAAATGCAGCCACGTGTTGGAGCTCGCTGGATTTTCCCTCATTTTGTGCTTTTTGCTCATGTTGGATCCCTGTGCACAGCCTGACTCATGGCTTTGGGAAAGAGCGACATCACTGTTGCCTGCTCAGAAATCCAACTGCTTTCAATTCACCCAAACCACCACGCTGGGCTCTGCAGGTCCTCCTGTGGATGATTGCCAGCTAAAATTTCCCATCAGTGGCCATCAAAGGATGCAAACAAAACAGTTCCACATTTCCCTGTGCTGCTCTTGTACTCTGCTTTGCCTTGTCTTGTCCTCTTTGGCACAATGTCCACTTGCATCAATCTGAGGGCTATTTTTGTCATGAACATGAGATTGCCTGGAACCTCTCCAAAAACTTAACTCGGGCCACTCTTTTGATCATGGAGCACACAAACATATTTCTGTGCTTGCCCTCATGAATTATTTGCCCTGAGAAAGCAGCTGGGATTTTGTCCATGGCCAGCAGAGCTTGCATAATTTCTTTGGGTGGCCTGGAGCAGGGATGCCCAGGGTGTTTGAAGGGTTTTGGTGCCTGCTTTAGCAATATTGGTCTGAGGTGTGGCCGTTTTCTGATCAAACCTTTCTTTGGTGGGAAAGCTGAACTTGTGACATCTGAATTTTGTGGCATTTTAAGTTGGGAGTTGACTTTTCCTAGGGAAAGTTTTAGCACTCTTGTGGGAAAATGAGAGCATGGCCAATCTAAATATTAAATGAAGTCACATAGTGCTTGGAACAGTTTTTCTGTGCCCAGTGAAGTGCACACAGTTACTCTATGTGGCTCTTTCTTTACAGAAACCCCCTCCACCCTGCCCTGTAGTTGTGTCATCCTGACCTCTGATGTCGCATGGTCTGGATTTGGAGAGCAGGAACCAAAGATCTTGGAGTGGGCTCTGTGGATCTTGGATTTGTACTTCTGATTTTAGAAGGATGTCCTTACAGACACAATTTCTCTGCCCTGTTGTAAATCTTTTCATCTCTTTTGATGCCGTGGAGAATCTGGTCCCAGGTATCTGGGAAATGCAGTTTGTAATCCTTCTTCAACTTAACCAAATGAATGAGAATCTTGAGGGAAGTTTTATCCCAGAAATTAATTTTTCCCTAATGAAAGCAAACTGGGTTTGCAACAGGGGACCACAGGCTGGGTTATCCATGTAAATGGATTTTTTAGTCTGTCAGTGGGATGCTCAGTGTTTCAGGCACAGTAAACCCTCATCAGGAGGGGGTGCAAATTGGCACCACCTCACTGGACCTGCTCCACACCACCAAAGCCCCACACTGGTGATACCAACAGAGTGAGATGGGAAAGTCAGACATTCTCAATCCACCCCAAAATCCAGGGGCAGCTGGCCTGGGACAGCCCCGGCCCTGCCCAAGCTCCTTCAGGGCCTGGCAGGTCCCAGCTGGGAACTGTGACATTGCCAAGGATGGTTTTCTGTTACAGCTGGGAGAAATGCATGGATTTGGGCAGAGCTGCCCTCTCCCATGGGCCTGGAAACAGAAATAAACCTCCCATGGCATTTCTCTGACTGCTCTGAGGGGCATGGTGTGTGCAGCAACAGCATCACTCCTCCCTCCCAGGGCTCTTCCTGGGCCCTTGCTTCCTCTACAGAGCACAGAAATCTCATCCAATGCCTGCATGGAGCACAGGACAAATCCAGCTGTTGTACAGATGTGAAGGACAGGGAGCCTTTTGGTTCTGTCTCTAAAACAAAGCAGCTCCTCCACTTCTTCAGCCTCTCAAGCACTGTCACAGCCTGTCCCAACCCCAGGGGACAGAACAAATGTCCTCCCCATCCCTCAGGGCTGCAAACCCAGAGATGTGTTTGATGCTCTGCACGTGGAATTATTTTTCGTGCTCTCTGTGGGTAAAATGATGTGAGTAAAGCAATTATGACGAGCATCACAGCTGTCAATAAAATGAGGGGCAATGTTTAAAAAGAGCAGTTTAATGGTGAACTTTGGTGCTGTTTTCTCAAGCTGAATTTCTGTGGAGAGAATGTCAAAGAAGTTCAAGGATTTCCTACATGCATTTTTCCATTGGATGAACTCAACTTTGCTCAGATTTCTTCACTTTTCCTGATGTGCCCAACTGGAATTGCAGGTAAATAGCACAATTTCTTCAGCTGTTCTGATGGAAAATTGGTACCTGTCTCATGTTTTCTGTGCATTTAAAGCTGAAACACATTGTCCTTTACCCTTTTTTCCTGTTGCAAGGCTTTTTGGAAATACACTCTCTTTTCTCCTCTGTTCTGCTCTCCACGTTGCGATACACTGGAAGATATTAAACAACAAAACAGCAAAGAGGATATGTTTTATATTATTTTGTTTATAAGAACACTCTGGACTGGTAAATAGCTACACCCTTCATAAATGTTTTCAATCTTCCCTTTGAAATAAGAAACAAGTAATGCTTTCAACAAGCAGCTCTTCTTGGTCAAGGATTTTTCTCATTTTAGAGAACACATATCATTTGAAAATCAAAATGTTTCCAGAAAGCATGTTTGGGGCACGTGATTTTTTTTTTTTTTTGTTTTGTTGTTGTTCTCGGTTTGTTGTTGGTGTTTTTTTTTTTTTTTAATTTCATTTTATTTAGAGCCATGTGAAATCCAAGCTGTGACTCCAAAGGCATGGCTGTCTATGATGCTGAGCAGAATATCTTCCAGTGTGGGAACCTAGGATCTGTAAAAAGACAGAGCAACAACATAAAGTTGCAGGAGAGGCTTCACTTGATTTATTTCTTATTAATTCTGCAGAAGTGCCTTGTGTAACAAACCAATAGCTGGAGCTTTGTGGGGAAGGGTTGTACTCAGACACAAGTCAGTGCCTGGATTTTTCCTGATTATTCCTTGGAAACAAATGACCAGGCCCTGGCATTTCAGTTCTCCTCCTTTGTTGCTCCCAACACAGTGGAATGATCACAAAAATCTCTTTTTTCCCAGGATGTGCTTTTCCCCTGGAGAATTCCTGAGGGTGTGCCAGATACTTGGTCCCCTTTCCCAATCCCCAGACCTGAGATTCTTCTCGACTTCACCATGGGAGAACTTGAACAATGGGGTCCCAAAGTGAGATGGCCCAGACCCAGCTTGCTCCAGGTTAGCCTTATGTCCTCACAAAGGATTTTTTGGCCTTGCTGATGTTTTCTCTAAATGTTCTGTATTGTTCTGGACTTCCAGAGTATTTTTGCAACCCAGTTTAAGCCCTTGAGAGTGGCTGGGCTTGGCAGAGCTGATTCTGGGCTAGGCCTTGCTGCTGATCTCAACTGATTGCACAGAACATTTTATAGATGAAGCTGAATAAACCCTTCAGTTAAGGTCATAGTAAATAAGATTCTAAGGTTAAAGCACTTTATGGCAGGCAGGCTTTTAGGAACTGTTTGTATCAAGAGGAATGATTTGATTAGAGAATGAGAAACAGGACTGGGGAGACAGGAACCTGACCTCAGCAAGAAAATGCACAGACTTGCTTTTATTCTTCCTTCTTGGAATCTGGTGTACAGAGGTACAATTAAACAACATGGCCAACATTTCAGCAGGCCAACTCAAACCATTTGTGCTTTTCCTGACTCTGGGCATCTGCACAGGGCTTTGCTTTGCTTTAAAATTCTGGGCCAAATCTGCTTACTAGCACAGTGTTGGCTTTCTCTGGGTCTGGATTGAAGGCACTTGAGATGGCAGTTCACATTTGGACTTAGGCGTTTATTATTTGTCATATTTTATATTAATTATATTTTATATTAATTTCTTATTTCTTATCAGTGAAACAGTCTCACAACCATGAGTTTGGCAGCTTTTCATTAGCAAGGCACAAAATGGCCAACAATCTCTTGTTACAAGGTCTTTTAAGGCTAAACTATCCAACTAAGAACTGACACCTGGATTATTTTCCCTTTTAACCCAATAACTGATCCCACAGAGCCCACAATGGGGACTTTTCTGCTCAATTACAAAATGCCACCCAAACCCATGGGGAAGGAGGAAGAAGAAGCATGAAGAAGAAACCCAGGATGACACCCTGTGCTCTCCATCTTGCTTCCATCCATAGCATACTAAAAATCCCAAAACCTCAATTTCTCACCCAGTAACACGCCTACACTGCTCTCTATAATCTGTAGATTATAGATTCCACTTTTGTGGATTCTAGTCTATTCTGGAGTTTAGGAAACTTTCTCCATGAATGAGAGTCAAAGTCAGTGAAGAAGAAGAAGAAACCCAGGATGACACTCTGTGTCCTCCATCTTCCTTCCATCCACAACATACTAAAAATCCCAAAACCTCAATTTCTCACTACACCTGCACTACTCTCTATAATCTATTTCACACTTTTGTGGGTTCTGGTCTACTCTGGAGTCTAGGAAACTTTCTCCATGGATGAGGGTCAGAGTCAGTGCTGCCCTGGGGGTCAAGGCACCCCAGAGCAGACACAGAAACATTCCCTGTGTGCCCTGGGTTTGCACAGCACTGCAAGGTGGGAGCTGGGCTGGGACCCTCTGGAGCTGCACTGACCATGCTGAGCTCAGGGATTTTGGGGTCCTCCTCAGCTTCTGGACACCCCCAAGCAGCTGAACTGAAGGATATCTGCAGGCAGGATGCAATTTGGAAGAGCAAGCAGGGCAGAGAGTCTGGGTCACATGGTTGGAGGCAGCTCAAGCTGGAATAGCAGGGGGAAGGAGGGTGGAACACAGCAGCAGCCAAACACCCACACGACCCCAGTGCCAGCCTTCATTGCTTTTGCAGCGTTTGATTTGTTGCTTCCTTAGAAAACCAGGCTGAGCTCCCAGCAGCAGATCGTTTTCAAGCTCTCTGTCTGAGCTAGAAAGAAAAGGCTTTGTCCCAGAAGTGGATATTTCCTGTAGCACTGGAAATGCCGAGTGCTGTTTGCATTCCTCTTATTCCTCTTTATCTTTCTGCAGGAGGAATCCTGGCCAGGAGCAGGGCCTGGACACTGGGATGCTGCTGCTGAGGTGAGCATGGGATGGACACAGGCAGGATGAATCAGCATCCTGGTAGCCTTTAACCAAATTTGGGTGTTCTGCCCTGTGATGGTGTTCACAGGAGTTCTTGGATGAGGGAAGAGATGAGGATCTGACTCCATGTTTCAGAAGGCTGATTTATTATTTTATGGTATATATTACATTAAAACTATACTAAAAGAATAGAAGAAAAGGTTTCATCAAAAGGCTGGCTAAGCTAAGAATAGAATCAGAAAGAATGATAACTCTCTGTCTGGGACAGAGAGTCTGAGCCAGGTGACTGTGATTGGCCATTAATTAGAAACAACCACAGAGACCAATCCCAGATGCACCTGTTGCATTCCACAGCAGCAGATAACCATTGTTTGCATTTTGTTCTTGAGGCCTCTCAGCTTCTCAGGAGGAAAAATCCTAAAAAAAGATATTTTTCATGAAGAGATGTCTGCGACACTGCCCTACAGCATTGTCCCAATTCACGTGGTGGAGCTGCAGGTGAGACCCCCTGAGCCAGAAAATATTTCCATTTACTTCATTCAACTCCTTCAACCACCCATTGAAGACCTACAATGGAGGTAACACAAGTTGAAGAGACTTATACAAAATTTAAATGTGCTTTTTCTTGGGCAAACACTGAGTAATGATTGCACTGGCTCAGGGTCTGGAGGCAGCACCTCAGCTCCAAATCAGCTCAGAATCATTTGTGGAAGTTTGATGCTTTTTTGCAAAGTTTGCTTTCTCAAATGAGAAAGAAACAGCCAAAAATATTATGATTTCTACAAAAAACCAAGTTGGAATAGGCCAACTAAAATGACAGTCTCCACTTGGCAGGGAGCAGGGGTGATGCAATTAGCTGATTTTTATTAAGAAATGAGCAGAAAGGTGTGAATTTGATACATAACCCATTTCTGGCCAGAAACATCATGGCATGGAGAGCAGAAAAGATAAAGAGCTCCACGCTTTAGCAAAAACAACCTGTGTCTATAGTCAGATAATGCTCAAATATAAGACTTCAGAAATGAAATCATAGGCTAAAATAAATCTCCCTAATTTATTTTCCTTCTCTTTTCTGCCAGTTTCAAGTTTCCTTCAAATCTCTCCCCTTTGCAGAATTTTTCTGTGGCAGAAATCTGGCCTGCTCCTTTGCAAACCAGAGCAAAAGGAATGCTTTCAAATATCCCAGACAGATCATTTTCTCTTTGCTGTTCTCTTGCTGGTGTTAGAAAACACAAACTGCTTTTGTGAGACCTCTGCTACTGTGACCATGTGGAAAGCACTCTCCTGGAGATGACATATGAAATTCAGAATGAGTAAAAATTAAAAAAAAATACAATCTGCTGATGCTGTGAGAAAACCCTGTGTCTCTATGTAAACCTCTGGATTTGGGGTTTGGGGTTTGTTTTCATTTTCCCCATGGGGATCCATGAGATCATAGGTACATTATGAGAAGCAAGAGGTCTTTGCTGAGCATCTGGGCTGCCCCTGCATCCCTGCAGAACAACAAACATCCCTGGGGACCCCACAAACCTTCTGCTGATGCCTCAGAGACCGGAGAAGGAGCTCAGCCCTTAATTGAGGTGAGGAAATTCTGAATTATGGGAGGGACAAGGAGGCCAGCCCAGTTTAAATTGGTGCTGAGGGCAGCCACCCCTGAGGTCATGGTGTGGGCTTGGCTGTGTGAGGAGCACACAGAGGGTTTGGAGGGATCCCACAGATCCCCCCAGGTCCTGTCATGCCCTCTGAAAAGTGGCATTTAATATCTCCAGGTAAGTGATAAGCTCCCTGGCAAATGGAGATTGTCATTTTACTTGGCCTATTCCAACTTGGTTTTCTGTAGAAATCATAATATATTTATGGCTGTTTCTTTCTCATTTGAGAAAGCAAACTTTGCAAAACAGCATCAAACTTCCACAAACACTGCTGCTCTTTCTCGCTCTCTAAACCCAATAGTTGTCCTGCCCTTATTAGAGAAGTGTGGTTTAATTTCGTGTCTTTATGCCCATTTTTCAGGTCCTGGTGGAGAAATCACCGTGTGTGGCTGACCCAGCTGAGCTCCACCTCTCCCCAGAGCTGTGTTTGCCATGGGAGCACATCTGTTCTGGCTTCTCCACCTATTTCTGAAGGTATATCAACAAACTCCCTCTGGCTCTGCCCTGCCAGCCCTGCAGCGCTCACCTCTCTCATTAATCAGCTTTGCATCATTACCTCCATTGAGTGGCAGCTTTGTCCCTTTTCTCTCTTTCATTTTCAAAATATTTGGGTTATCTGTCTGCAAAATATTTAAGCGGCAAAGTGTGAAATGTCCCTCAGGATGGAGGCCAGGCTGGCAGGGCTCTGCTGCTCCAGAGCTCTTTGGGATGCAGTTCCCTGTGTAAAACCAGAGTTTGTAGCTGTGATATTTTCTGAAAAATCCTTTCCTTAGGATCTTTTCTCCTGAGAAGCTGGGAGGCCTCAGGAACAAAATGTAAACATTGATTATCTGCTGCTATGGGGTGCAACAGGTGCATCTGTGATTGGTCTCATGTGGTTGTTTCTAATTAATGGCAAATCACAGTCAGCTGGCTCAGACTCTCTGTCCTTTGTTATCATTCCTTTTCTATTCTTAGCCAGCCTTCTGATGAAATCCTTTCTTCTATTCTTTTAGTTCAGTTTTGATATAATATATATCATAAAATAATAAATCAGCCTTCTGTAACATGGAGTCAGATCCTCGTCTCTTCCCTCATCCCTGCTAACACTGTCACAAGAGTTGTCTGAGGTCACATCACCAGAGGTGACCCTGAGTTGTCTTACACTGAGGTAGCTTCTTGCTTTTGTTTTAGGGTTTTTTGGTGTTTTTTTGATGTTTCTGGGGGCACTGAGAGCAGAGAGGCTGGGTCAGAGCCGCCTCTGGTGGGGCTGAGAGCTTTGCTGACTGAGGAACTTGCTTCAAAGTCTTTTTTCCCAGCTGAACAGAGCAAACACACACAAAACATCGCTGTCCTGAAGGTGAGAGCTGCTCCACCCACCACAGGCTGTGAGAAATGAGAACAAACCCATTGTCCTGAATGTTTCTCTGTCCTAAGCCTGAAGAACTGATATCATTTATTTCCCATATCATTGCTTGACCAAACCACGCTCTGTTCTAGATTTTATCATTTCCTCACACAATAAAAACCAAATCTTTCCAATTAGAGGACATTCCTCTACCAGTGCAGCTGACATCCTGTTTTGCCTTCCGCTCAGCAGCTGCACATGGAGTTTAAAATTCAGGAGTATTTCCTACAACCTCCTAAATCTCCAGTGCCATTTTCTAGCTGCAGCCCCTGCCAGCTGTTCCATCTCCTGGGTGGAATGGGATGGATTGCTCCAGGAATCATTGCATGGTTCCACCTCACAGAGTAAAAACTTGATTATTTGCATCCTATTTAGGACAGCAGAGCTTGGAATGCCCCCTGAGGTTTGCCTGGCACTGCAGGTGCTGCAGGAATTTTGCAGAGAAAGAGGCAAAAAAAAAAGAGTGGTTTTGGGTGAGATTTGTGACTTTTTGCACAAAGGATGCAGCGGAGGATGTTGAGGTCACTGGTGGGGCTTCGTGGGGGATTTCAGCTCGTGCCTCAGTGATTTATTTTGCTGCCATTCAGTTATTGAGGGTGAAAATGCCACCCTAATGCCACTGTGGTGCTCAGGGCGAGCAGCAGGATGTGCTGCAGGGCAGCAGAAGGAAAAGTGAGAAGAAGGAAAAGGAAAAGTGGGCACCTCTTGAACTAAATGGTGGTGGGTCCTCCCTCTTTTCTTTTTAGTTATCTTAAGGGAAATTAAACCCATATTTTAATTTAAAAAAATCTGATTGTGAAGTATCGTTTGATGCTGCTTGGTGCATTTGGACCTCATGTTCTGCCTTGCATTTGATGGCAGAAAAACCCAAGGTGTGACTCCCTGCTCCTGCTGCTCCCAGGGGTTCAGGTGTCACAGTTCTATGGGCTTAGAGCAAAAAACTGCATTGAAAACAAACTCCTCATGGCAGAATCAACCATGTTTGTATGCCAAATTGAAGTTTTCCCAGGGTGCCTATGACTAAGATGTGTTGTTAATATATACATGCTGCATGTGCTTAATTTATATATTATATATATTTTTATATATAACATATATAAAATAATATATATAAATAATATATAATAATATAAATAATAGATAATATATATAAAATAATATAAATTTTATATCTATCTATCTATTTATCTATATATTTTCTGCTGCCTTCAGGATGTTTTCATGCCAAAGAGGGAAAAAGAAATCCTAACAAATAGCAAGTTCATGGAGTGCTTGAATCTGAGGATACGTTCAAGGTATTTGTTGCAAATAAAGCCAAAGGCCTCATGTGCTCCTTGGAGCATTCCTGGAGAGCTGCTGGCTGCCTTTGCCTTGATAATGATCTTTGTGTTTAGCTGTGAACACAATTTCCCATCTCCTGTTGCTGCTTTCCTAGGTTACACAAAAAATTCTTGTTCATGCACTGTTTTCCAACATTGGTTTGGTTTTTTTTCCCAGTTGTTTCTTTGAGTTTATTCCCATCACCTTTCCCATTTCACATCCCCTCCAGCCCCTGTTCCCAGCCCCTCACAATTGATTTCCCCTTTCTACATACAATTCTCTGCTCTTCTTTGTGCAATTTGATTATTTTTTATTTCAGCAGTTTTCTAGAAATATTTGGAATTTAACCCTGTCCTGTAAATCCCTTCCTACTGCAATACCAGCTCAGCTTTTTGCAAGTTCTCTCCTTGACTCTGATAAAGCAGAGCAGGATGTTTTAATTAGCTCCACATTGACATTAAAGGGGTTTTGTCCCCACCCCTGTTGCTGCTCTGAGCACCAAGCACAGTCACAATCAGATTCCCAGCATTTAAATCTCCAAAACTTTATCCCTGCTCCAGGCTTGCTGGTGCCCTGCTAGGAGCATTATCCAGATGTCAGATTTTTCCCTCCTTCTTGATAAAAACAATGTTTTATGGGGATTGCCCTCCCAATGCTGTTTCTGTGCTTCTCCTCCTGTCCCTTTTCCCAAAAAATCCTGTCTTTGCTGTGCTCAGCACAGTGTTCTCTTATGGGAATCAGCTCTCAGAAGTACTTGACAAATATGAATTCTACTCAGTTTGGGCTAGAAATTTCTTGAATAAGTCACAAAATGAAAGAACTCCCAATTTATGCTTCCCTTTCTTAATTATGTTTTATTATATAAATGTGATTACGCTCCACAGAGTGAGTGAATCCCTTTGCTTTTGTCAGGGGCAGGGAGACAAGAAACCTCAGCAAAACAGGAAGAAATTACAAGATAAATAATTAAATGACAAGATAAATAAACCCATCCATGGGTTCATTGGGTTATCAGCCCTGGGGCACGAAGAGTGCATGAGATGGTATTTTTAAAGGAGCAGTATCCAAAGGTCAAGTGATTTCAGGTTGATGATTTCTTGAATTCAGGTGCCTGATCACAGGGTTTATTGAGAGCCAAATGCTGGGTTGTCCTCGTGGATTATGGAGGGGTTTCGTGGAGAGTTTGTTCTTGTTATGCTGAATTTATTGTGCAATTTTCTCGGGTGATTCAGCACCCTGATGCTGGTCTGGGAAATTTTTATGCAGAGAAAAGTCATGGGCATGAATTGTAGAGGTTTTGAATTCTATTTTCCGGGGTAGAAATCTCTACCTGGGCAGGAATTGCTACAATGGGATCTGCATTTGAGGTGCTGCACAATTAAACAGGATCAGAGCTCATGCAAAGAGAGCTTCTGCTGCAGACTTCAGAGCCAAACTCTGGATGAAGGGAATTAATTTTCTGGTCCACAGATGTACCAGTTAGAGAAGTTATTATCTTTATTCTACTTCACTGAGCCTTGTGTTCCCTCTTTCCATGGGAATAAGTGCTCAGAAATACTTGACATATACAAATTCTACTCAATTTGAGCGAGAAATTTCTTGAACAAGTCACAAAATGAAAGAACTCCCAATTTATGCTCCCATTTCTTAATTATGTTTTATTATATAAATGTGATTACACTTCACAGCGATGGAACACAGCGTACCAAACATGCAGGGGAAAAAATGAGATTGGAAAGAAAACAGGCTTCATCCTTGAGTTGAATTTGGACCTTTTACCTTTTAAATAAAACCATCTGTATTTATATTTTAAAAGTTTGTCGTGGCCAGATGTTGACAAACCCTACTATTTCCTAATCAGTAACCTGGAGGGTGACCCCAGGCATGTCCTGAGCCTTCCTATACAAAATAGGCTGTGAGGAGCCAGGGGTGGAAATTATTTGCCAAAAATCTTGAGGAAAAAAGAAAGAAAAATGAAGGGATGTATACTACTGGGATTGGAGCCTTGGGAAAAACAATCACTCATCCTTGTGGCAATCAGGTATGCTCAGATAAAATAAAATGGGATAGAATGCTGTTCTGTAGGCTAAGAAACTTTTCTCACCAAACGGAAATGTTTTTTTCCTTGATTTCAAGCACAGAATTTAAGTTGGAACTTGGGCTTTCCTTAACCCTGGAGTTTGTTTGGACCCTTGGCCTAGTTCATGCCTACCTCCTGATTCTGTTTTAATTTAAGGCAGAAAGCAGAAAATATGTTTTCAGTGCCAGCTAACCAATTCATATTAATTATCTCCAATGAAAATAAGGATAAAGAGAAAATAGGAAAACCAGCAGAGGCTCTGACTAAATCCAGCAATTTCAATTGAACCCCAAGCTGACCCCAGCTCACCTCAGGGCTGTTGCTGTGACCTGCAGGAGCTGGGGTGCCCACACAGCAGGCCTGAGCAGCAGGCCAAATCCCAGCTGAAGGGCAGGGATTTGTGCCACATTCTCCAACCAGGAGTTTATTTCTGTGGGGTACTGAGGGGGATCTGCTCTTCCATGAGGGGTTGGAGGCTCACAGACATCTCCAGCTTTGAGGGGGATCTGCTGTTCTGTGAGGGGTTGGAGGCTCACAAACATCTCCAGCTTTGAGGGGGATCTGCTGTTCTGTGAGGGGTTGGAGGCTCACAAACATCTCCAGCTTGGGGCCTGGGACTCCCAGCCTCCCCGAAGCTGTGGGCTCCTGAGGCTGGGCATGGTGTGGGGATTACTCACAGCTTCCTGTGCTTGGGTGTTCCTCCCTGAGCACCTTTGATCTGGCCACTCCATCCCTCCCCTGCTCCTGCACTCTGGTCACCTCTATTTTAGCCCAGGTTAGCTCATGGGGCTTGACCAAACTGAAACGGAAGCATTTTTTATTTTTTTTTTATTTATTTTCAGTGCAGACATAACATCAGGAACCCTTGTTCAAACAAAACCCTCCTGGAGTGACTGCAATTAAACCAAGAAAGGACGTGGACCTGGTCTTTATTTTTGATCTCTTGCCTCTGCAGTGATTCAGGTTGGCTCAGATAATAAAAATAAATCCCTCCTCCTCTTGCCATAAATCAACATATTCTGGCTTTTGTCCCCAGGAAGAGCCTGTCTGTGTTATTCCCAGTTCCTTGTCCCAGTTCTGGGGCTGGATTATCCTCAGGGACAGGCTGGTGCCTCGTGCTCCCTCTCACAGCTGTCAGAAGGGTGAGGAGCCCTTTGTGAGTCATCTCCTCCCTGTCTCCTCTCCAAACAAACTGTCCTTCACATGAGCTGCGCTGCACAAGGGCTGTGCTCTGGACTTCTGGCATTTCTTGGCCTAAATTTACTGAAATGGATGGAGGAGAAGGTGGGGCAGGTGATGTTCTTTGGTGCAGAAACACCACCAGTGCTGTGGGTGCCCAGACCACCCCAATTCTGGTTCCTTCTCCCTTTTCCCTCACTGGTCTCTCTGGTTCCCTCTCCCTTTTCCAATCCTTCTCCACATCCACGTTCCCTTTCCCTCAGCCTCCATCCCTCCCCATGTCTAAGCTTTAAGATTTTATCCATCTCATCTTCTTTTAACAGGCAATATTTTCCCCTTCAAACTCAGTGTCAGGACACCAAGGATGCTCATTCCGAATTTCTGTCAAAATGATGGTGCTAGAATATGCAAATTTGGGGTTTTGCTGTTGCCAAAAATTGGAAGCCAGGTGTACAAAACTTCAGCTTCTTCCTCTCTGAGAAGGGTGTTTTTCCTTTGGCTTTTTTATTTTTTCCTGTTGGATGTCATTTGTCTGAAGGCTTTAGAAAGAATCCCCAGGAGTTGCACAATTCCAGCAATTGGTGCAATAAATTAAATAAAGTAGGTGTGTGGTTTTGATAGGATGAAAACAAGTATGAGTATTACAGCCCCACTGGTAAACAGAGGATTCAAGGAGCTCATGCAGAGAAATCCATAAAAAAATTAATTAATCTCGGCACCAGGCCTGGAGTTGCATGAAGTATAATTGAAAAATTTCTCAGTTTTACTCCATTTTTAACAGCAAGTTCCCCACTAATGCTACATTTCAGGAAGGCACATAAATGCACATTTTGATACAGATAAATTCAAAATAATGTGAAAAATTATTTGAAGTTATTGAAATTATTGAAAATCACAGAGGGTATTTGAGGCTGGAGGGAATTTCTGCTCAAGAGCAGGTTCCTCAGGAGCAATTTAGGTGCTGATTTTATTTAAATTTTTTTTCCTGAATTGTGACTTCAGTTTTTCTATTGTATTTCTGAGGTTAATGGGACACCAGGGAAATTGTGGTTTGCTCCTTTCATTTTGAGTGGCCAGGTCTGTGTCTAATGCAGTTTCAGCTCTGGTGATTTTCAGGATTTCTGCCTTATTTTGAGATGACAGCAGCCCTGATACTGCAATAATATTGGGGAATGAGTCACCATGAAAAGAGTCACCATGAAAAACCAGCATATTCCTGACTTCTGGACATTCTGAGTCCATCAAAGAAAGCTTCAATTCTAATTTCAGTTAATTCTGTCCCCCTAGGAATAGTGGCCAGTGCTGATGTTTCTATGGAATGGAGCTAAGAACCTGCAGGGATGAGGATGCTGTGACCATGCAGGGGTCAGCACAGAGAGGAGCCCCTCAGCAGTGCTCAAATGCTGGAACAAAGCTGTGAAATCCCCTTTTTTTGGAGATTTTCAAAGCTTGGCTGGATGATGAAATTCCTTCTCCTGGAAGGTGTCCCTGCCCATGGAAGGAGGTTGGATCTGGGTGATCTCCTTCCAGCCCAAAGCATTCTGTGATTCCATGGATTTAGAAGATTCCAAGAATGTAGAAGTCCTTTTTCAGTCAGAGCTGGTCCCACCAGAGCCTCATTAGAGCCCACACTGACCCTGCACTTCCAGCTGGGGCTTGGAGGATCCTGTCAGCCTCGTGGTCTCACACCTCCTCATCACTCTAAGATTGCCTAAAACCTGTTTTTTTTCCCCCAGGATTCTTTTTCTTTTTGGAAGGATCTGCTGGCATTATCTCCTCAGAGAGAAGGCAGGCAGGCTGGCAGCTGGACAGGGTGGAAGGAGCAGAGCACAAATTCCAGATGATTGTCTGGGCTGGCTCAAAGTGCCATCAGGTGTGAGGCTTGGATGGAGCTTTGTGGAGTTTGACTCCGTGCCCAGACAGAGCTGGAGCTCCATCCCTCAAAGGCTCCGTGTCTGGCCAGACAGGGCCATTGTGTTGGGTCCTGGAAGGGGAAAATCCTGAGATTTCTGTCAGAGCCACAGGAGTTTGGCTTCACAGCACACTTCACTTCTTCCTGGTGATAAACAGCTCCAGCTCCTGTGCTTGCAGAGCTTTTAGTGCCTGTAGGAGTTCAGATCTACCCGAAGTGATTTTTGCCTTTTGGCCTGGGTGCAGCAGCCCCTGGGCTGCAAAACTGCACTCCATGAGTGTCACAGACACATTTTATGAAAAATCCTTTCCTTAGGATGTTTTTCTCCTGAGAAGCTGGGCAGGGAAGAGGTGAGAATCTGACTCCATGTTTCAGAAGGCTGATTTATTATATTATGATATAGATTATATTATGATATGTATTATATTATGATATATATTATATTATGATAGATATATATTATTATTGATATGATATGATATTATATTTATATACTAAAACTATACTAAAAGAATAGGAGAAAGGATTTCATCAGAAGGTGAGAAAGGAAAAGCAAGAGAATGGAATGATAATAAAATCTTGTGACTCTCAGAGAGCCCAAGCCAGCTGGGCTGTGATTGGCCATTAATTAGAAACAACCACATGAGACCAATCACAGATGCACCTGTTGCATTCCACAGCAGCAGATACTCAATGTTTACATTTTGTTCCTGAGGCCTCCCAGCTTCTCAGGAGGAAAAATCCTAAGGAAAGGATTTCTGTGACAGTGGGCAGTCCTGAACCCACAAAATCCAGGTTTGCAGGGAAACTGAGGCACTGGGCTTGGTCAGTGGTAGCAAAGGGCTGAGCCCAAACTCTTCTCCAGCTGAGCACATCCACAAGGTTTGCATGCAGAGGTTCCTAGAGATCAGACAGAGTAAATCTGTGTAAAATCACCCACCAGGCTCTGCTGGGTCAGAGTTTCCACCCTGAACCACTGTCTGAGCATTCAGCTCTCATAAATCTCAGCTCCGTCCCAGCTGACACAGGCTGGCTGCTCATTCCAGCAGATTGCTAGAGAAAAGCTTGCTGGAAAATAAAAATTAAAATAAATAAAAGAAGAAATAGGCAAAGGGACAAAAAGAAAAAAAAAAAGAAAAAAGGGGAAAAAAGCAGAAGAATGCAGCCAAGACCTCAGTGATAAAATGGAGCAGAGGAGACTTGGAATTTGGTGCAGAACATGGTGTGCTGGAATGAGGAGCAGCTCCTCAGAGATCAGCTTGTGTTGCCCTGATGGTCCAAATGTCCAAGCAGTGTGTCAGTGAGGGGCAGAAATCCACCCTGGGATGGGATGGGATGTGCAGGGGTCTGAAAAAGGAGACCCACACACCTTGTATTCACATATTTGGTGACTTTTGCTTTTCCTCTGCCTTCCTTCTGTGTTTCCTGCCCCCAAATAAATGCCCTGCATTTTCTTGACAGTTTTCACCCCCATTTGAACAGCCAATATTTTTAAAATACCCTAAAGAGGACAAGTAAATTCTCTTTGGTAACACTGTTTCTTAGCCTAGTTTAAAATTCAATGGAACTGTTTAGAAAGAAAAAAGAAAACCACAACCACAGTATAATTTTAATTATAATTTCATCAGAAATTCATTGTAAAAGTACAAAACCATCTAAACTGAAGTGCAGATTTAGCCAGGCCTGTCAATTTTTCCCCTTTTCCCCTTGTCCTTTTCCTCCACATTTCACCCTCACTTTATCCTGGGATTTTTCCTGGGCCTTGCAAGCAGAATTGTTGTCACTCTGGGTGATGCTGCCAGCTTCTTTTAGAGTCACCTTTACCAAGCAAGGGATCACAGACCTGTTTGTCTCTTCTCTACCCAGGTTTCTCCAGCACTGTGGGAAGCAGTCCCTGGGAAATTCCTTTTCTTTCTCCCAGCCAGAGCAGGATGAAGGCTGGGAAGTCTTTGTCTCCATCTCCAATTTGTCTCCAGTTCCAGACTGGGAAGCCATCAGTGCATCTGAGCAAGGGATGAAGGTAAAATCAGCTGTGACCGTGTTCACAGGGGTCTCAGGTTGAGGGAAGAGACGAGGATCTGACTCCATGTTTCAGAAGGCTTGATTTATTATTTAATGATAGATATTATATCAAAACTATACTAAAAGAATAGAAGAAAGGATTTCATCAGAAGGCTGGCTAAGAATAGAATCAGAAAGAATGATAACAAAGGTTTGTGTCTCAGCTCTCTGTCCAAGCCAGCTGACTGTGACTGGCCGTTAATTAGAAACAACTCTATGAGACCAATCCCAGATGCACCTGTTGCATTCCACAGCAGCAGATAATCAATGTTTACATTTTGTTCCTGAGGCCTCCCAGCTTCTCAGGAGGAAAAATCCTAAGGAAAGGATTTTTCATAAAAGATGTCTGTGACAATCAGCCTCTGTAACATGGAGTCAGATCCCCGTCTCCTCCCTCATCCTCAGACCCTTGTAACCACCACCAGAGCAGCCTGCTGCAAATCTGGGCCACAGCAGCTCTTGCTGGCCACGAAATCTGAGCCTCACAGGGCCCTGACATTGATTTTGAGGACTGTGGTTGGTGTCCGGCCAAGGAGAATTTTTATTTCTTGCTCAAACTTTTCCACTACAGCTGGCAGAGCTGCAGCAGTGGGGGATTGCACAATGCTGGGTCCCAGGGCTCCAAAAAACAGGGGAAAGCACAGAGCATCCCAGACTGCAATAAGGATTAGGATGAAACAGTTCAATAATATAAATATATGGCATGAATTACTCAATGTGTAAGGACTGTGGTTCAGTACTTCATCTTCAAGAATTAACAGGAAAAACAAGAAGCTGCAGGAGATATCAGGGAAAAGATGAACTTGGTTTGCTTTAGAGAGTGCTCTTATTTTGTGTTCCTTCAGTGCATCCCAGACTGCAATAAGGATTGAGATGAACTTCAATAATATAAATATATGGCATGAATTGTCCCCTTTGTAAGGACTGTGGTTCAGTACTTTATCTTAAAGAATTTTCAGAAAAACCAAGAAGCTGCAGGAGATACCAGGGAAAAGATGAGCTTGGTTTGCTTTAGAGAGTGCTCTTATTTTTTGTTTCTCCTGTGGGCAGGAGAATCTTCCCCCCATTGCCCTCTGCAGCCTTTTCTTGATAAATGATCAGAGATTAAGGGACCTCCTGTAGATTTGTGCTGGGCAATTTGTGGGCTGGTTTGTTGAGCAGGGAAATTTAGGTGAGATAAACCTCTGGCCCCTCGGAAGGATAATTTGGACGGATCATGATCCCCACTCCCTTGGCACAACAGTGAAACCAAAAGAACAATTTCTGTTAGACTTTAGAGAGTAATTTAATGCTTTAATTTAATCATGCTTGCCCATACCCACCAGACACAGCAGAAATCAGGTATTCACCCAAATCTTCATCTCTCCCCTTTGTCCTCCCCATCTGGTTTTCATCTGGCCACAGAGAGACAATAATAATCTTTGGGGAGATGAAGAAACAGAAACCAACACCAAGAAGATAATTACAGTGGGGTTGTGGGGGTCAGAGGAACATCTTAAAGTAATGAGGAGAACAGGGAGCTGCTTTATTTGAGCCAACAGAACCTTCTGCAGGAGAGGACAAATCTTCTGTTTCATTTTTGAGCTTCATTTGCCCCCAAAGTTTAAACCAGTGCTGCTTCTGCTGTAGCTCACTTGCTGTGGCAGGTTTGGTATTGACTTTCAGATTACAGAGTTTTCATTGCTGAATTTACAGAAAATAGTGTGGGGATTTTACTGCTGAGAGCTGGTGCAGGGAGGGGGAAATAAGAAAAAGGAGTTCTGTGCAAAAGCTTGCAGGATTATACAGCTGAAGAGCTGCATTTGATTTAAAGTCCAGACATGCAACGCTCTCCCCAAGCTACCTACCATAAATTTTCAGCTGATCTTATAGTTTTGATGATATACTTTTTATGATGCATTTCATGCCTCATTTCCAGGCAGATTTACAGCCCTTACACAATGCTGGGTGAGTGACTCCACATGCTTCATGTCAACAAGTTCTTTGCCTTTTTATTTTTTTTTAATCCCCCTGAAACTCCTGCTGGTTAAAGTTAAGTCATATTGCAGTCAGAGTGCATTTACTTTGTCATTTTTGACCTGCTTTTGGTCATCATTTGGTGGAAATGGCTCCAAGAGCTTTGGCTTTATAGATTGATGGCAATAAACAAGGGCTGGCATCTGTAGAAATTAAAAAATTGAAACTGAGTCTTTAATATATTTATATTTATAGGTACAATTTATATTTAATATAAATTTATTTACATATTTTTATATATTTATATAATTTATATATAAATATATATGTATATCATATTATTTATATAAATGTACCTATATTTATATGTATAGGTACAATTTATATTTATACTTAATATAAATTTATTTACATATTTTATTAGATATTTTATATAAATATATATTTATATTATATGTTTATATATTTATTTATATTTATATTTATATTTATATTTACATATGTATATGTGTATATATGTTGTTGGTTTTGTTTGTTTGGATTTTTGGTTTGTTTTCTTTTGTTTGTTTGTGTTTTTGTTTTATTTTTTGTTTTGACCACCTGAGTTTTGACATAATTAAAGGGCAAGATGAATCTTTTCCTACACCTACATGGTGCCTTTTCCAAAATAATCTGACCCTCAGAAACACAGGAAGATCAATGTCACCTTTTACAGCCTTACAGATGTGAAAATATCTACGAATGCAGAGTAGCCAACAACAACTTAGCACAAATCCTGAAATGTTGGAAAGAAAAATACCCTTCCCTGGGCTTGGAATGAACGCTGTGGTTTGGAGAGGAGCGTGGATTTTGCCCAAATTTTGCCATGGATTTTGTCCTGGCTGATGATTTGCCTCCGATGGGTCCCATCACCACCCTTGTGCCACCCCGAAGTCTTGCACCTGTCAAAGCCATCAACAAGAGGCAAAACACCTTGTTTACATTAATATTTTTTATATTTATTTCCAAAACCCTCAAGAGCTGAAAGGTTTGACTGAGGCTGCTAGGACAGGGTTTTGCCTTGGCTTTCTCTTGGGCATGGGACAGCAGGAATCTGCAGGAGCGGGAGGAATCTGCCCAGGATGTCACATCTCAGCATGGTGGAACCACAAGGCTGTTGTACCTGACTCACACAGGATGTGGCTTTTTTTGCCAGCTTGCCCTGAAACGTGGAAATTCAGGCCATTATTCCCTGAAGGGGAATGAGATGTGTGGGGTGTTGCAAGGCTGAGAGCTGTGCCCACGGCAGCAGGAAGGGAGAGGCTGAATCACAGAGGGAAGGGATGATGCTGGCATCATCCAGGCAGGGTGTCCCACAGCCTGGTGGCACAGTGACCCATCTCCTGTCCCTCAGGAAAGGGCAGGCACAGCACCCTGATGAGATAATGAATCCCTGAGGGGTGCAGCAGCCCTGCAGATGGTGGTGGTTGGAGGGCGCTGCCTGGATTCCATCCAGATTTTGCCTCATCAGCGAGGCAGGAGGCATTCCAGGCATGGAAAAACACCTGGTTTGTCCTGGGAGCTGTTCTTGTGCTCCAAACTCAGAGGCAGCAGCAGAGGGACACTGGAGATGGGCTGGTAGATGCACCCAGTGCCCAACACACCGGGAGCCAGCATCCCTGGGATGCTCCCACAGGGCAGGGCCAGGAGCAGCTGCTGCTTCAGGAGCAGAGATTTATGTGTTTGTCAGGAGTAAAGCCTGTTCTGAGGCCTCAGGTTTTGGCTTTTCCATTTTTCAGATTCTGTGCTGCTTTAGTGTGTGGGTCTGGGCTCACATCAGGGGATGCTGAGCTCTGTGCACAGAGCAGGGAGACAAAACAATTCCTGCTCCAGCTGGGCACCAAGGACAAATGATCCCAATCTCAGCCCAGGAGCACAAACACCGTGGGCTGGAGAGAGAAAAACAAGCAGGGTGGGACTGCCTGGGCTAAAGCTGGGATGGGACAATGAACTGCAAGGTGCAAATGGAGCAGAACTGATCCAAGGGAGAGACCTCGGGAGCGCTCGTGCATTTTGGGGCCATTTTGGTTCATCTTGGGTTCATTTTGGGCCATTTTGGTTCATCTTGGGTTCATTTTGGGATCATTTTTGTTTATATTGGGTTCATTTTGGGACCATTTTGGTTCACCTTGGGTGCAGCCCTGGCTGGGCTCTTGTGCAGCCCAAGGTGGATCCATTGAGGAGATCCTTTTAATAAATCCCTATTTATTCTTTAGCTCTGTTCTATCTGAGCCTTCCCCAGGCATCATTTCCAGCAGCTCCTGTTGGCTCTGGGAGTTGCAGGGATGTGGCTGCTGTGCCTCAGCTGCTTTTCCAGTCCCACACGTTTGGCTCTGGGGATCAAGGGCTCCACAGCACCGGGAAGAGGCCCCTGCTCAAGGACAGAACATCTTGTTAAAATATTTTCTCTCTGTAAAAATGACAGTGACTTCTTTCAGGCTGAAGAAAAGCTAAGAACAAATTCCTCATGTGCAGCATATTTCTCTTTACGACCTGGAAAGCAGTTTATGGATTTTCTTTAGGCAGAACTGATTTATCTCACACCTCCCTCCACTCCCAGAAGAATTTTGTCTTCTCTTTTTTATTTCTTTAAGCCTGGCCTTTCCACATTGCTCCTTCAGCAGCTCAAACACTGCCTGTGCACCCTCTCCCTGCTTTGTACGCAGTCACAGAAATTAGGAGCAGTTTTGCTGTCTCCTCTGGTTCTGGTGTAGCTTTGATGATGGGGTTTAAGCAGCAAAGAAAAGCCCACCTAGATACCCCCAAACTGGATTTTAGACTTTTTTTCTCCATGTCACAAAGAACCAAGTGCTTGATGAGTCTCTTCCTGCTTTTTGTTTTCCTGAGGGATGTTGCATCTCTCCATGTGTGAGTTTAGCCTGTTGTGGAGCTGCTGGAAAAGTTGCTGTGGGGACAGCTCACATATTAAAATTCAAAACCAGAAGAATTCAGACAATTTCTATACTCCAAAGATAAAAAAGCTGGGGGAAAACCCCTAGACTGTGGATCACAAATATCGCTGAGCTTTCTCCTTTTGGTGTCACCTGCTGTCCCAGCAATGGCTTTGGACCCCAGCACCTCTGCTCTCCTTTGTCCTTTCTCCTCTCCTCACGTGGGATTTGCCAAAACCTTTTCCACAAAAGATTGTCTAAAGCTGGAAAAGTCCTTTTGACACAGCTTGAAAACAAAAGTTTCTTTGTTTTAATTTCTGTTCTCCAGCAAAGGTCCAACGTCCTTTTCCACAGCAGGAAGAAATATTTTCAGTTCATTTTGCTGACAGCTGTTCTACCTTGAATATTCTCCTTTCCTTCAAATCCTCTCTTAATACCATTAACAAATCTTCCCAGTCCTGTTCTCCCCAGGAAGTGTTTGTATTTGTTTGTACATTGTTCATTTTCTCGTCTTTTTTCCCCTCATCTAGTTCAAGCTGTAAATTCTTTAGGGTGAAAGAAAAGAGCTCTATTTTGAATTTCTCTCTGAAATAATTGAGTTTATCTATTTTATCTGGGTTAGATCACCAAGAAAAAGGGCAGCATTGTTTGCTCCATGCAAGTCCACATTTAGAGTAACTTTGTGTTTGAATATTTTGCATTTTAAAGCAGAGGTTGGTTTAAGGACTGGATTATCTCTGCCACTCAGCTGCCCATCACTCCAGATGTTTTCTTGGCATTATTCCTTTGCAGCAAACAGTGCTCTCAATGCCCAAATGTGCTGAGACTCCTGTGGTTTGTCCCTCATCCAAGAAGCCTTTCCAAGGCACCTGAGTGAGCTGAAAATGCAGATTTGATGTTGATTTGGCAGCAGGCTGCCCTGGGCAGGGATGAGATCTCCATAACAGGCTCACCTCTTTTCCTGCTGCTCTCCCTGCGTCTGTCACAGCTTGTTACCCAAAAGTGATGCTCCAGAGAGCTGTTATGGCTGCAGCCTCTGAGACGGGCAGAGAAAATGGTCCAAATGTGTCTGCAAAATGTGTGTGAGTGGAAGCCAGCCAAGAGTTATGGAAACAGGCAGGTATTTATAAAATAATCCTCCCTGCAGTGTCTCCTTCCCTGCAGAGATGGGGTTTGGCCATGGCACTGGTGGCTCTGTGCTTGTTTATCAGGGTCCAGGAGCTCACATCATCCTAAGCTTTGGAATTTGTGAAAATCTTTGCACTTTCACTGTTTTCTGTTAGCTACATAATACAGAAGTCAAGCAGAAATGAAAGCAAAGGTGGTGTTGGTATCTAGTTCAGCTAAGATAAATTTATTTCCTTCCAATGGTGTTCCAGGAAAAGTGGCAGCAATGACAGATATAAAGACAATTTTTGCCTATAATTATGTGATGACAATCCTCTTCCTTTCCTGACATATCACTAATATTTCAAGCCTGCTTTTCCACGCAGCTCTAGCAAGGTTTGATTATTTCCAACTGGAGGAATAAATAAAATAGCAGAGAGCTGCTGCACTCGATAGTGCCTCATGGCTGGTGGTCTGGCAGATGATCCATAGGAACACTTAGAGGAAAATCATCTTGGAGAGCTTTAAAAGCCTTTCTTAGAAATGGATATATGTGTGATTCCATTCTCTCCTCTGCCCCAGCCATGACAAATAAACGCCACCAGTGGCAGGAAGAGCAGTCCTGGTGAAGGGCAGCAGAAACTAACTCAAAAAAGGGATTACAGCTGAAATCTGGATTTAAAACTCTGCCTGCCCAGCCCAGGGAACAGGGCAAATGTTCTCATGGTGAGGGATGGCACAGAAAAAGAAAACCCGAAGTGTTTCCTGCCCTCATGCCAAGATGTTCTTTCTCTCCTGGGGAAAGGTTGACCCTTTTTCCTTGGGGGATGATGTGCAACCCCATAAAGAAGCAACAGACCCTGATCCCTCAGCCACGTCAGAGCAGACAAAGCCTTTGCTTTGCCTGTGCAGGTTTTGTCCAGCAGCAGGGGAATTAACGAGCACTATAATTAATTTCATGTTTGAATTTTTCAAATCCGCCAACCAAGACTGTAAGTAATAAGTGCATGAGTAACTGCAGAAGAAAAGAGATACATTGTGGTGTCTGCTGCAAGCTGTATTTTTCTGGAAACAATGACTAATCCTGCTTTTCCAGCAGAGGATTTGATGTACATCCAGGCTGAGTGCATGAATCAGTGCTGACAACCAACAAACTGCAGCTCTCCTTGCTCCTCTGCTGTTGCTGCAGGACAGGAAGGGTGTGATTTGCTTCCTCTTGTATTCACTGAATTTCTGCTGCTGCTGGGGAAGGGGACAGCAGAGGGCTTGGCAGGGTGGTGTCCTTGTGTCACCACCCAAAGGTGTGGCAGATGTCACCTGAACTCAGTCTGACGTGCTGGGGTGGGGCTGTGATGCATCCTGGGCACCAAACCCAGGATGAGCACTTTGTTGGGGAGGATTTTGTTCTTTTCACCATGTTGGGGAGGTTTTTGTTCTTTTCACCATGTTGGGGAGGTTTTTGTTCTTTTCACCAGCAGGACAGGGCTGCTGGGAGAAGTTCCTTGAGATTTTATTGCAGAATCAGCCTCAATGTGTGGCTGAGACAATGGGAAGATGTCAACAGCTCACTACAGCCAGCAATGATTGTTCTAGTTGTTCTACCAGAATTGTTCCAGCTGGTTACTGGGATTGCTTAACTGGTTACCAGGATTGTTCTAGCTGGTTACTGGGATTGCTCTAGTTGGTTACTAGAGTTGTTCTAGCTGGTTACAAGGATTGTTCTAGGTAATTACTGGAATTGTTCTAGCTGTTCTACCAGACTTGTTCTAGCTGGTTACTGGGATTGTTCTAGTTGGTTACTGGAATTGTTGTAACTGGTCATTGGAATTGTTCCAGCTGGTTACTGGGATTGTTCTATTTGGTTACTGGGATTGTTCTAGCTGGTTACTTGGATTGTTCTATTTGGTTACTGGGATTGTTCTAGCTGGTTACTGGGATTATTCTTGCTGGTTACTGGTATTGTTCTAGCTGGTTAGTAGAAGCACATGTGCACCTGCTTCACACAATGCTTGCTTGTCTTCTTTCTATTAACAATACGCAATACTTCATTATTAAGTTTAAAACCTTCTACTATCTTGCCAAGCATATTTTTCTGCAGTTTTAAGGCCTATCTCAGCCAAGCCTAAAACTCAAGATATTTTTTCCTGTCCTTGCTTGCTGTACTAATGAAACTTTTTCTACTTTCAAATTTTGCAGCTAGCTCTAATTTCTCTGCTCTTTCTGTTTCTAAAATCTACTTTTCCATAAAAGTCATAAAAATGTTATCTTTACTATTTTCTGCAAGCACTGCCCCCATGATGTGCTGCTAGTACTGATCACAGGAATTATGGAATTGCAATTCCAGGGAAACCATCACCTTTTGTGCCTGTAATCAGTGGGTTTAAAAGGAAGGTTAAGGCTGTAGTAACAAGCCTGAAGGGTTGTTCATGCAACAGCAATCCCATCTTCTAAACAACCCCAGGAGCAGCTGTGTTTAATAGAATTAACCTTGCTCCAACAGCCTCCCCAGCTGGAAGAGCCTGAGATTACCCAGAAAAACAGAAATGAGCAGGAAAGAGGTGGATCAGATCCAATATCTGCATTTTCAGCAACACATTCCCACAGGGAGCAAATGGGGGAGTCTGGAGCTGCAGGAGAGTGGGCACAACCAGGAAAGACACTTGCCTCAAAACCCAGAGATTTTCACCATTATCAACGTCAGTTCATGTCCCTTTATGTTTTCCTTAATTCTATTTTTTCAGTGTGGTGCTAAAATTCTATCAAGGACTTTATTTTCCAGTGGTTTGTCAGTATAAAAAGTGCCATTCCCACCCAGCCTGTTGTTCCCAGTGTAAATATGTTTTTAGGCACAGAGCAACATGATCCTACAGATTTGCAGAGGAGCTGCAAACCCTCCTGGCACTGCCTGAGGCAGCAAAAAGGCTCTGTTTCCATCCCCCCTATTTATGGAAAACCAAAGGCCATTTATCTCCTTGATTCCCCTGAGATTTCCCTATAGCTTAGTCAATAACCATGAATTACTGCTTGGCTGAGTTATTTTAGGGAAAATAGGGTAGGATGGGAAGAGGATGTGCCTCAGCAAACAAGCAGTGTCTCTAGGCTGGCTTCCCAATGGGGCCATGGTGAGGCCCTCTCCCCTTCCCTAGGAACGAATATTTCACTGCAAAAATCAGACTTTCATTTAAAACTTTGATTAGAAGTGAGTTTGGAGTTTGCTCTGTGGCTCCTGAAGGGATTCCATCCCCACAGCCCTAAACCTGCTGGTCCTGGGAAGAGCTGGGTTGATGCCACAGGGAATTTCAACCAAAGGTGGAGGAATTACACATGGGGATGAGGACAGGGAGAAGATGCAGAGACCTCCCAACCATGGTGGCTGCTCAGTGTCCCTCAGTCCTACCAGGGACAGGTATAATTTATTTTCTCCCCATAGACATTCTGTCATTGGAGAGCTTTTATTGGGTAATTCCAGCCATAAAGAAAACAAACAAACAAAAACCCTCAACAAACAAACAAAAAACAAACAAACAAAAAAACCAAACAAAAGACCCAAAAAAACCCCAAAACCCAAAAAACCCCCCCCCAAAACAAGGCAAAATAAAGCAAAGAAAAAAAATATAGGGAATATTTAGATATATTTAAATCTTCCTGATTGGACCAAGAGAAATTCCTGGTGGTGTCCCTGGTTTGCTGGTGGTTTAACTTCAGCTGTGTGCTGGCAGAGCACTGGGGGATGCATCCGTGGCACTGAGACCTTTTGGGGTGTCCTGGATGTCCCTCCAGGTGCTCCAGGATCCTCCAGGGAACACCTCGTGGTTTTATCCCTCAGCTGCTGCTGCTGTCACCAGATTTTCCCCTCACCAGTGGCACTTTGGCATCCCCAGAGCTGTTATTGGATTGATGTTTGCTCTGCAATTAACACCCTCCCGTTTATTTCTGCCCTCAGCGCCTCACCTCGGTTTGGAGGGGGCTTTGTGTTTCTGAAGTGCTTTGGCAAAAAGTGGAGTTATTTCTGGTCTTGTTTTAAAAAGAAACACCCTGAAAGGAAGATTATTTATTTATTTTATTTTATTTCTAGGAGGAGATGCCGAGGGACGTGTAAACCACTTTGCAAGATCATCCCAGGAAAGGAACTAAAGGAGCCAGAACTTAGGTACAATTCTTCCTTTATTACTTTTTGGTAATAATTATTTGTGGAAAATCAAGCTTCTAGATAAAATATTCTCACTTTTGAGAAGATACAATAATTTAAAATTAAGGAAAAAAAGGAAAATTTCTTTCCTTGGAAAGATCTAAGAATCAGAATCAGGGAATGAAAAGAAGTTCCTGATCTATTTCTTATGGAAGCTTTCCCCCTATTCCATATCTGAAGGGATATTTTAAATGACATGATGGCTTTGGAAGTGCAGTAATTTCTGCTGGGTTTGCTGTCAAGAAGAGCTGTCTACCCTCCCTGTAGCTTCCCTAATTAGGCTGTAAGTTTGCAAGAAAGGACATCAGTCTCAGATTTTCCTGCTCCATTGGATGATTTCCCATTTTATCAGGGCACTGGTGAGCCCTTGGGAGGGTTTTTCCTATTTTTGCTGTCCCCACTGCAAGCTTGGCATCTTAATGAAATCATGCTGCCAGATTCATCATTTTTTCATTTGATCTTTTCTTACTCAGTGGCCTCAGTGAGTTATTTCAGCTTTAGGATATCTGAAATCTTTATGGCAATTGTTTTGTTAAACACAGCCTGAGTTTAAAAGAGTGACAAGATTTGGGACAATTCTTTGTTCCCATAGCACCAAATTGGGTTTGTAGGGGATTCATCAAGAGGGATTGTGTGCTGGTCAGAGGTGAGGTGATATTTGGTTGGACAGATATTCTTTAATTGCTTTTTTGAAGGTACAAATGTGGATCATTCTCTAGGGAAATTATCTGTAAACAGGATATCTATTGTGCCTTGAAGGTTTTGTCATTTTAGAGATGTTTGTAATTGAAAGCAGATAAACTGAAATCTACCTTTTGTATCTAACACAAAAGAAGTAGAAATCATCTCCCTGAGTACAATTACTGATGTAATTATAATAAATATTAATGCCATTATCATGCCCCTTGCTCAAGCTCTTACACTGGCTCGGAGCCTTTGCCCTCCAGCTCTCCCTTCAAGAGAATTTCCCAGATTTATTAAACTATTCCCATGTGTTCCAGGGCAATAACTGAGGCTTTGGAACTTATTTTGGGCAGCTGCTTTCTGCATGGATCTTCCTTGGTGACTGTGGCTGCTGGATGTCACTGCTGCCCTTGTGAGGAGCAGAGGGCCAGGGAAATCAGCCCCAACTCTAATGGAAACTAAAACCACTTTGTTCCTGTAAAAAATGGGGTTAAATTGCTGGTCTGGTCAGGGAGGAACTGGCAGAGAGTTGTTTGTGCCAATGTTGGCTCCTGGAAGATGCAGCAGAAAGAAGGAGATTCATGTTTTAAACCCAAGAAACCCAAGGCTTGTGTGCTGTGATAAAATCCCAAGCAGGTCATAAACGTGCACCAATCCATTTTAACAGAGCTCTGAGGGGTTTTTCCTGCTGCTCTGAGCAGTGTTAACAATCTGCTGTGGTGCCTCAGCCCCAGAGAGAGAAAGAAGAAATCCTGGCAATAAAAACTCCTCCAGTAACACCTTCACTGCTGGCACTGCTCATGGGGCTGCATGAAAGCAGCTGCCTCTCACATTGCAGAGCACACATCTCCCAGGCACTTCTAGCACATGGAAACCACAAAATAAGAAAAGAAATTAAAAAAAAAAAAAAGCACAAACCAGGGCTGAAGCATGACATTTCCACCTCCACATACAGGAAACAAGAATGGTTCAGTAGTGCTGGCACGAAAGGGACTGAGCTCAGCTTTATCTGCTTGGGAAAGCAATAAACACCCATCTTTGAGCAGAGCTGGAGGTCACCCCCTCCTTCCTGCACACCCACTGGGCTTCTCTTGATCCTCCATCCCACCGAGGAGCTGGAATAACAAGGATGTCCTGCAGAGGATGGGGATTGCTGAGGCACAGGACTGGTTTCATCCACAGCCCAACAAAAAGAGCCACTCTGTGCTCCAGAAAGCTCCTTAAACTTCCAAAAATTCCAGAATAAAGGAAGAGAGGTGTTCTGCTAGATGGGCAGACCTTCCTGCACACCATTTGTGGTTCTCTCGATCCTGCCATCCCACAGAGGAGCTGGAATAACAACGATGTCCTGCAGGAGATTGCTGAGGCACGGGACTGGTTTTGTCCACAGCACAGCAAAAAGAGCCACTCTCTGCTCCAAAAAGCTCCTTGAACTTCCAAAGAAAATTCTAGAATAAAGGAATAGAGGTGTTCTGCTAGGTGGGCTCCAAGCACAGTTAGGGCAATGGAAGGGGAAGGTTTTCATGGAGAATTTTGTTTTTCTACAGCTAAAAGAGGGAAGGCTGCCTGCAGGGCATGGGCAGAATTTGCTTGCAACTTCAAATTTTCATAATTCATAGAGTCATAGAATGATTTGGGTTTTAAGGAACCTTCAAGGTCATCTAGCTTCGACCTTCATATTGCCCAGATATCTCATGTTTCATATTTCATATATGAATAAATAAAGAGCAGGTCTAGAGCTGAGTTTTTGCTGTGGCATTCAAGTTACCAGGGTCCCAAGAGCTCAGATTTCAGCCTTAAATGTCATCACTAAAAGGAAATATTCAGTGCAAGCTGTGGTAATACTGGCATGGGTTATGTGGATCTTTCAGAAGGGACCTCACCTCCTAGAAATGTTCCTGCTTTTCCAATTCTCCTTTCTTTACCACCCCTGGAAGAAACTTGTGAGTAAATCTGGTCTTATGTTTTCATTCCTGGAGGACAGAAATCTTGGAAAATGTCTTCCTTTGCTCCTCAAAGGGCTGTGATAGAGAGCAGGAATTGTGGTGTGTCCTGTGGCTGGGAATGGCAGAAGGGGGCACCTCTCTGGAGACAGAAATCCCAAAATCCCAGGTTTCCTTCTGCTGAATCCAGAGATGCTGTGTGGGATTGGATCGTGGGTTTGCTGTTCAACAGGGCTGGTTAACAGCAGTTCAGATTTCAGGAAAGGCAAGGCAAGAAATTCCTTCTCCTCATTGTTTGCTCTCCAGGATGGAATCCAGTGGCTGTGTGTCCTGCCCAACTCCATGGGCAGCTTGCTTCCTGGATGTCTTGAAACAGATGACCTGGAACAGACAGAACTTGGCTTTTTCCTCCTGCAGCTGTGAGGGACAGGAACACTGATATCCATTGTTACTGACTGGAATTCACACCCTTTCTGAATTAGCTCCTCCAGGTTGATTCCTGATTTTGAGCAGGCTCAGCTTGATGCTGCCATTCCCAAGTGCTGCTCAAAGGTGGAATAACTCCCTTCCAGAGGTGGAATAACTTCAGGGGTGCCATTCCATGAGCTATCCAAAGCTCTCCATACACCAGAGACCTGATGGGATCTGTGGTAATATCTTGCCTGATTCTCCTTCAAGAAGAAGAGCCATGGCAGTGTCACTCTCTGGTGGTGCCATCTGAGTGAAGTTTAACTCCCTGAGCTTCTGAGCAACACAAATTCCTCATTCAGGTCTCACCCTCAGCATCTTCCTGCCCAGTCCTGTGATGGTGCTCACAGGGGTCTCTCAGTTGTGGGAAGAGATGAGGATCTGACTCCATGTTTCAGAAGGTTTGATTTGTTATTTTATGATATATATTATATTAAAACTACTAAAAGAATAGAAGAAAGGATTTCATCAGAAGGCTGGCTAAGAATAGAATCAGAAAGAATGATAACAAAGGCTCTGTCTTGGACTCTCTGTCCGAGCCAGCTGACTGTGGTTGGCCACTAATTAGAAACAACCCCATGAGACCAATCACAGATGCACCTGTTGCATTCCACAGCAGCAGATAATCAATGTTTGCATTTTGTTCCTGAGGCCTCCCAGCTTCTCAGGAGGAAAAATCCAAAGGGAAGGATTTTCCATAAAAGATGTCTGTGACACAGTGCAGCTCCTGATCTTGCTGTAAAACCAGTTTGTCCTGCAGGTGTGTGAGGACAGGTTTTCCAGCAGGATGCTCCTGTCAGGAGTGACCTTTCAGGAATGCTGCTGGAAGAAAATCCTGACAAACACCACTGAGTGGAGAGGTGTGGGTGTTAACAACCCTCAGCAGTCACTGGAATGGGCTGGAGGAGCTGGGAGTGGGTTTTGGCTGAATGATTTATCCTCCCTTTCACCACTTCCTCCCTCTCTGCCTCTCTTGGACCATACCTGGTGGCAGGCATGTCAGACACAGTCAGTTTGATGTGGGATTATTTCATGTCTGTCCATCTGAAAACAATTGTCATGAAACATCAAAACCTTAGTATTTCTGGTGCTTATTTAATATTTTCCTCTTGGCTTCTTGTCCTTAATGCAGCAACTGAAAGCAAAAGAAATATCTTGCACTTAGCTTGCACTTTCTCCTGCTGCTGACTCTTCTGTTTTAATTCAAATTTGGAAGCTTTCTGTAGAAAACAAGTATGAATAAAATACTTAATGAAAGCTCACATGGTAATTTAACTTTTCAGGGTCCAGCACTGCTGTAGTTTATTTACTTGCCAAGTAATTACCAGTTTGAAATTGCAGTTCTGCTCCCAAGTTTTAGGGCAGTCAAATTAAACAGGAAAGATCATCCTCAAGGTCAGACAGGTCTGGGAGACTTTAATGTCCTTGTTCCTGATGTGGAGAGGGCACAGATTTACCCATGGCAGTGGGGAGTTTGTCTTTCCCTGCACCAAAGTCTCCAGCCAAGTGTGGGAGATGTGAGGAGCTCCCTGGTTTTCTGTTTGCTGCCCAGCTGATGTCAGCCGAGCTACTTTTAGCTGGGGCACAACAATCCGTCCTATTTTATCCCTCCTTTAGTGGTTTAATTGAATTTTACAGCTTCAAACCCCGCACTCAGCTGCCAGGGAGTAATCTAAATTTCCATCAGTAAATGTTCTTAAACAGCAAAAAAAATACCTGTGCCCTTAAATTTACTAAAATGTGGCAGTGATGAGGAGATGGAAGTTTTAAAGACAGTAATAGGATAATAAGAGAAGGCTGTATCACCTATTGACCATCAGGGGCAGGACTATTTTTTCCCCACATGGTCCTACTACTCTGAATCTTTCACACTTCCAATTCTTTAAAATATCTAATATTTTTGTAAGAGCATATTTTGAAACTTCTTAAAACTAGTTTCTAATTCAGTCTCTCAATCTTACTAAAACTTCTTTCTAGCTCAATCTCTCTCTCAACAATAACATCTCTATTCCGTGGCCTTCCTAAATCAGCACACCTTATCTCAGCGTTTGCACACAGATGTACAAAACTGTGTGAGCTTTCCTGTCAGGATTCTGGATTTTTCTGGATTTTTCAGAATTCTGGATTTTTCAAATCCATTTTTCTCTCTTCCTCTATCCCAGGTTGCTCCAACCCCCATCCAACCTGGCCTTGGACAATTCCAGGTTTGAGGAAATCTGCAGATAAAGTCATAAAAGGCATCACGGATCAGGCACGTGAGAGTATCACACATTGTTTATGGCTACTGGTGTGACCAGATATGAAATATTGGTTTACAGCTCTTTTATGGCTGCCTGATATCTCTTAGTGGTGCAAATGCACACTCCTCAATCAGTGGATTTCCATTCACCTTTTCTGTGGTGATCTGCCCCAAAAGGGCCCAGACTAAGAGGTACTTTTTGAACAAAAATGTTAAGGAGGTACCAAACCATCACAATAATCTGGATGTGCTCCCTGTTTCAACCAATCCAGCCAAATCATAACCTGTTACCTGGTAGATGTGGTGTTTTATTTCCTCTGTTTTCTCCTCCCATTTAGGGGCTCCATGCTGTGTTTCCACAGCCTTAGAAGCAGGGAATTTTTATGGGGAGAGAATCCTATTTTCCAGGATAAATCCTTGATATAAATCTGTTCTATTGGCACTGCATTTTGTCAGATCACTGAGGCAGGCATAGCACAAAAAGTGACAACAAAGCAGGTGAGAGATCCCCACTGGTTGTGTGCCCAAATATTAAAATCAAAACGTTTACGTCAGCCGTGTGTTCTTTTCCAGGGAGGAGGAGGACATCAGGAAGCCTCCTAATCCTTGCTGTGTTGCCAAATGATGGAAATGTGAAAGCTGCCAGAAAGAACAGGGATCAGAAGTGTAAGTAGTCAATTTTTTGGGGGGAGTAAAACATAACTATCCCATGGGGGAAAAAAGAAAAAAGCCCTGCAGTTCAGTGTTGTACTGTCTCTGAAAGGTATTTGAGTTGACTTGTTAAAATACTTCTTAAAATACTCTCTCAGTCAGTTGATGGTCGTGGTTTTTGAGTTCTTTCAAGTGTCTTCTTTGAAGTTGTATTAGGATGTGTGACACAATTCACACCACAGGAGCCCAGGCTGAGAATCCAGAGAAAATGACTCAGGTGGGGCTTTCCTGAGCACTCTGAAGATCTTATTTTTTATTTTATAGGTCCATTTCTAATCAACCTAGGAAATGATACTCAAAGTTCACAACAACACATGCTTACAGGTATGTGCTTCAAAGAACACCTTGTGCTGAAGTGTTTTATTTTCAGTGCAAACTGCTTTGAAATGAAGGTTTCCTGCAGGGTTATTTGTGCCTGCTGTGTGCTTCAGGAGCTCTGGAGAGGATCTCAGGTGTCCCTCCTGCCTCACAGGGGCTTGGGCTGATGGGCTGGGTGTCTCAAGCACAGCTGGATGTGCTGGATCTCCCAAGCAGTTTAAGCACTTAGGGCTGAAGTCACCCATGGAAAATGTGTGATGGTGGTTTAGCTCAGAGTGTCTCAGTCCAAAGTATGGACCCTTAATCTTCCCCTCTTTGGCTTGCTGCCCAGCTAGAAAGCCCCTGAAAATCCACCTCCATTTCCACCAGGAGATTCCTGGGGCAGCAGAATGTCCCTTCTGCTGATGGTTCTGGGCAAGCTGACCATCACTGCCCTCAGGAAGGTGGGGCAAGGACACAGGTGTCCATCTCTTCAATCCCATCCTGGGACCATGAGCATTCCTCCATTTGTCTTCTCCAGAGGCCTCTGGCTACAAGGGGAGTCTGTTCCCAAAGCATTTTTAGTCACAGAGCTCACTCTGGAGAGTTGGTTGAGAGCTGAGCCAGAGCGTGGCCATCCACAGAGACAAGGCTGGCACCAGGGCACGGGAT
The DNA here is from genome assembly GCF_047830755.1 of Zonotrichia albicollis. Classification (NCBI taxonomy): domain Eukaryota; kingdom Metazoa; phylum Chordata; class Aves; order Passeriformes; family Passerellidae; genus Zonotrichia; species Zonotrichia albicollis. Next base: position 3,384,347 of record NC_133831.1, on the reverse strand, counting down.
ACAGGAGGAATTCCAGGCCCTGGCGTAAGGGAGATGTCCCTCACCTCAAAGGTGACTCCTCCAGCACCGAATGAGCAGGTGAGGGCTGTGATTCTGCTCAGGACTCTGCCTCAGGGCGTTTATCCAGCCGTGGATGGATAGCACAGACTGGGAGGCAGCACCCAATTCCTGCAGGGCTGTGGCTGCAGGCATGCCTCTTCCCCTGGCGCTTTCTCTTGGCCAGCAGCTCCCTGATTCCCATGCCAGCTATTCTGGAGCCTGGGCCAAGGTATTCTGCTGTCTCCATGGGCTGGAGCCTTGGCAGCACTGCCTGCTCTGCATTTAGGATGTCCCAGCTGCCTGGGCTCCTCAGGGATTTAACCCTGCCTGCTTTGCCTGAAGCTACGGGCAAGCTCTTGTTCTCAGCTGACCACAGCACTCAGATCACTATTGATTCATAAATTATCCTTGCCAGCCTTTTCATCATCACAGAAATCCATAAAGACAAGTCTTGCTGTTTTTCTCCCCTCTCCTTTACCCTACTAGTTTAAGTGTGGTAGAAAAGGCTGGTTAATTACCTTTCTCTTGCTGATGAGCTTCATACAGCACAATAAGAAAAACTCCACCCTGAGTATGATGTGTTCACAGCATGTAAGAGATCCACAGACCCAAGCAGCTGTATGATTAATTTGCCTGGTGTCATTAATCATCTCTTATCTCAGTGGGCTGACATTCCTGCAGTGAGTTCTCCTAATTGCTCGTGTTAATTAGGGAGCCATTCTGGCATAAGGAAGTCAAGCAAAGAGCAAGGCCAGCAGCAGAGGAGGCAGAGGGTGTGCCTGGGATCACTCTGAGCGAGTGGGGCAGTAAATCCCTGGGTTGTGCAAGGCTCTGGAGCACAGCAATGTTCACACATCACGCCATCGGAGCCTGGGGAGCTGCGTGTGTGATAAGGAGGGAAAGCAGGACTTCAGCCACTGGGCAGGTGGATGCATCTCTCCAGAAGCTTTGCCAGGCTGGATGCCCCTGAAGCCCCCTCTGGCTTCTCTTGAAGGTCTGCATTTGTTCCCAAACTCTTTATTAACCCACTTCTATTGGTTGTGTGGGGCAATGTGCCATCCTGGTGCTAAAGCAGGAGAGGAGGAAACAAGGAGGGATTTAACCTTCCCACTGGGGAGAGAAAGAGCTCTGGAGAGGGTCAGTGCAGAGGGGCTGGATCCTGTCCTCTGAGCCATGGGAAGGCTGTTCTTGGGTTGGTTGGTGCTTTTGCAAGCTCTAAAGCCTGTGAGGACCCTTGCAGGGTACGTGACCTGAGTGTTGCTGTGATTTATTGCATTCCCTGTTCATGGGAGAGCTGGGGGAAGCCCCTAAACCACTGAGCAGTGCCTCTGGGGTGGTGTGCTGGGTGTACACACCTTGCCCGTCCCACCCTGCCCCAGCAGGAGCCTGGGCAGTGACAGGGTGAGCCCTCTGCTCTGGAGATGGAAGGCAGTTCCCACAAACCACCCAACATCTGTCAGGCACTTCAGCTGCAGCTCATAATACTTTTATTTCCCCCTTTGTTCTCTGCCTTTTATCCTTTGATGACTTACCAGGCCACCCAAACCAGACGAGATCCCTGGGTCAGCGTCTCACACAGCACAACAATGTCAGGGCACAGAAATTCTCCCCCAATTTCCAGAGAAAAGGGCAGTAGCACTTCTCAGAAGGTTTATTTAAACATGGCTGTTTATTTTTGCTGGAGATTGGGTTACCTTCCCTTATAGCAGTAATGTTTTTGGAATCCTCCCTGTTTCGCCTGTAATAAATCACAGTTGTCTGGAGGAAAGGAGAGGGGCTCTTTGTCATTTTTCTTTGCTTTTCCTCCATTGGCAAGTGAAGGAAGTGCCCCAGAAAAGAGTAATTTATTATGAACTTGCTTTTGACATTGCTGGCGAGCCCTTGGCATGCTGGCTTCATGAATTACTGCCCTATCTCTGGGCAGGCAGAGCACAAAGGCACAGCTCTTGTCCCTAATTGTAGGTTGGCAGGACCTCTGCTATCGGGCAGCACAGACAACAAAGAGGACGAGAAGAAAAGCTCCCAGCTGGCTCCCAGCGAGGGTGGCAGGGCTGGAGGGAGGGAGCCCAGGTCCTGTTGTGACTCCAAGCCACGTTTGGTCCCAGCAGCTGCCAGGAGAGGCCAGGCTGGCTGGGTTTGTGGCTGCTCCGCTCCCCAGCCATGCAGGGCTGCACCCAGGGCTCCTCATGCTCTGCCAGGGGTGGCACTTGGGCTCAGTGACCTCAGGGAACAGCAGACTAACACTTCAAAGAAGTTCTGAAGTGGCTCTGACTTTTCTCATCCCCTCTTTCTCTTTTTTTTAAATTTTTTTTTTTGATCAGTTTTTCATTGAGATTCGCTGCTCTGGGCGAAATGGTTTGGAAGTGTTTGGCTGATAGAACAGATGGAACTGGTAATGTCCAGCATCTAACAGGCTCTGTGGTGATGTTGTTTACTTGTTTTTCCCCCCATGAGGTTCTGAGGAGCTTTTAGTTTGAAGAATAACTGGTTTTTGGTGTAACCATGAATGTGTGCATCTAGAGAAAAGGAGGTTGTGTAAGTAGGACAGGAGCAGTTCATACATCAGCAAGCGAGCACTGGAAAAAGGAAAATAAAGGGTGAAAATCACAGAATTCTATAATTTTAAATGCCATTTTCCTAGGGAATTGCAGTCCTCATCTTTCTCTCCCTGATTACTTCTTAATGGCTTGGGACAGAAATATGCTGGGCAATGAGACACAAATATCTGTGAGGTGGCAGAAATCAGAAATGGATTTTTTTTTTTGGAAAAGAAGGCATCTTCCCAGCACTGACCACCATTCATGTGGTAGAAATGCCTTTATTTGGGATCCTGGTAGACCACTCTTTTATCCATTTGAGCTAAAAAATGGTGAATGTTCAGCTCTTTCTGCTGGGTAGTTTTGTTTAAGTTGTCTCCTTTTGAGCCCTCAATATTATTGGATTTTTCTGAGTATCTTGGTGTAAAGGTGGTGTTCTTTGATTGATATTTATCCATCATTTATGAGATTAATATAAATTCTGCTTTATCTGTTGTAACCTTTGAATGCAGCCATACTGCTCGGCTGACAATATATACTCAAGAAAATAAAAAAGGTGCAGTTATTTTAGGTTTTACAAGGCTGGAAACGGAGAAAATAGTTTTAATTTTCAGCCTCCATCTCTCTTTAGTGGCATTTGGGATTTACAAGCACTTGGAGGGTTCAACAAAAGACATTTCCCCAGAGTAGGTGATGCTCATTGGTCTCCTTTAAAAATATTAAAAGAAGTTTCATCAGATCATGGAGCTTGAAAAATCAAATCAGAGTCTTACACAAATAATCCAGGTTTTGGGGAGCTTGTCATGCTAAGTGGGTTTTCTGGCACGGACTGGTTTTATTATGGATGGAGCCACAGCAGAACCACATTAGAAAAGGATATTGTTACAACACTTTCAGTATCAACAATGCTACTTGGAGAGGAATAATCTGTTCCAGATGACTGTTAAGAACGCCTGTCCTTTTTAGAGGGGATTTTTTTTTTCTTTAGTTGATTTATTCTGATAAAATTTGGGATCATTTAGTCTCCTGTCAAAGAGTCAGTAAACACGAAGATAATGTGATTCACAGAAAGGGCAGTCTGAGAGGCTACTTTCATTTAATTCAATTAGATGGGCTTTTGTATTGGATTTATTTGTTTTATCTTGAGTCTTGTAGCAAATTTTTCTCTTCGTGAAAGAGGAGGCAGGGTACAATTACTGCAGACATCAAAACTGCTGGGTTAATTCCATGGTTTTTCCATGCCACTGGCAAGTAATGGGACTGCAGTTACCTGCATAAATAGCTGGATGTAACACTGATAAAACAGATGGGGTTTTGAGAGGCTTGAAGGAAAACCTCTGTTTGTGATATCTATCACACCAACATTTCCCACCACACCCATGTGCAAGGCAGGCATCCAACTGAACAGTTGGAAATTAAAGCAAAAAGGTGTTTTAAATTTGGCTTTGCAGGACTTGACTGAGGGGAGCCTGGTAAACTAAAGTTACTGCAAACCTACAAATTTATTCAGTCTCTTTGTGCCCTTCCTTTGTCCAGCTCCTGGGATAACACCCGTGGTGTTTATAGCTCTGATGGGGCACATCTGGGATCTCCTTTCCATCACTGATGTCCCTCTGTCCCAAATCATCCTGCATAGAGGAACACCAGGCTGGGAACACCCCTGGACAGAGATCAGGAGCAACAGGGCAGGACAATATTTCATGGCCAGTCTGGCAAGGGGCAATGCTTGAATCTCCCTCTGGATTTCTGGTTTGCCAGGGATGCCAGCTCATGGGTTTGTGCCTGTCCCGAGGCACAAGGGTGTGAGCAAATCTGTTGTGGTGTGCCTCAGCTTTTTATTGTCTGCTCTTTTCAAAACTTGTTCTATCTGGGCTCCCTCCCAGCTCCTCCCTAGGCCATTGCTCAGGTCTCCTTGATGCCTCAGGTTTTGGCTTTTCTATTTTTCACACTCTGTGCTGCTTTAGTGTGTGGGTCTGGGTTCACATCAGGGGATGCTGAGCTCTGTGCACAGAGCAGGGAGACAAAACAATTCCTGCTCCAGCTGGGCACCAAGGACAAATGATCCCAATCTCAGCCCAGGAGCACAAACCCCGTGGGCTGGAGAGAGAAAAACAAGCAGGGTGGGACTGCCTGGGCTAAAGCTGGAATGGGACAATGAACTGCAAGGGGCAAATGGAGCAGAACTGATCCCAGGGAGAGACCCCGGGAGCGCTCGTGCATTTTGGGACCATTTTGGTTCATCCTGGGTTCATTTTGGGGCCATTTTGGGACCATTTTGGTTCACTTTGGGTACAGCCCTGGCTGGGCTCTTGTGCAGCCCAAGGTGGATCCATTGAGGAGATCCTTTTAATAAATCCCTGCTTTATTCTTTAGCTCTGTCCAGCCTCTGTTTTAGCTCAGCCTTCCCAAGGCATCACCCTGGCTCAGATATTTCCAGGGGAGACTCTGGGGGCTCTCTGGCTGCACCTGGATGCCCCTTCCACTGAGCAAAGCCCTTGGTGACCCCCCTGACAAAGCTCAATGCTCCCCCCTGCTCTCTGCATTCCCAGCACATCCACATCCATCTCTCCAGCCACTGGATTTTCCCTCTGAGGACTTCACTTTGCTTTGGAGTGTCCCTCCAGCAGGCATTAATTAAGCCTGAAAGGCTTTTGAAGACGTTCCCCAGGGCTGAGGGCTGCTGAGCATTCAGCAGGGGAAGATTTGGGGAGCTCTGCTAGTCCTGGATGAGCAGATTCCTGTTTTGTATTTGAAATAGATCTGCACCCTCTTGGTTAACAAAATATTATGCTCAGGGTAACTACCTGAGCCGCCTCACCAAGCCAAAGAGCCCTAGGAGGCTTCCAGAAAAGCCAATATTAAATCCAGAGACATCAACATTAGTGAAGTAGGACTAAATTATCTCCAGCTGGTGCTGGCTCTTGCCTGAGGCTCTGAAAGAAGTAGCTCCCTGGAAAAGAAGGAGAGATGAAGGCTGTGCTAACGAGGAGCAGAACCAGGCTTGGAGCTCGGGTCACGTTCTGTTTCCAGCCCTATCAAGTCCAGTCAGTGGCAATTTTTCCCCTCCCATCACTTGTGCACCATCCACTCCATCAAAGTCAAATTCCTCTGGCAGTGAGAAGGATCCAGCTCCACTCTTGGAGCACTGGAGATTGGGCTGCCCCTGCTTCCAAGGTGAGAAGCAGAGATCCCTTGAAACTTCTATTTTTCTTTATTCAATTAACCTTTTGTAACTGTTAATTGCATTTTAACCATGATCAGACCTCATAACCAGGGGCTCCTCTCCATACTGAACACCACCTTTGAGTGCAAGCCTTGAAATAATTGGGGAAAATTATGGGTGAACATCAATGATTGCTCTGTGCTGAACATGACTCAGAACAACAATGTGAGCAACTTAAAAATCAGCACAAACATCACCTGGATATTCAGGAGCCTTCACTCTGTGTTCCTGATCACTTCCTATGACAAAAGGGGTCTTAGAAGAAACAGGGATTTCAGACATGAATTATTTACTGCTGTGATTGGTTGGGAAGCTCTCCTCTCCCGTCTACCATGCTGTTATTTTTAATTAACATCTCCTGATTCTCTGGAAAGCCCTGCTTGCCATGTCAATATCTATATCTAAGCAATACTGAAAATACTGATTTAAAGTACTCTAGCTCTGTACCTAGAGCTGCAGAATCATGGAATGGTTTGGGTTGGAAAGGACCTTAAAAAATCCTCTTGTTCCAATCCACCTTCCGCTATCCCAGCTTGCTTCAAGCCCCAATGTCCAGCCTGGCCTTGGACACTTCCAGGGATCCAGGGGCAGCCCCAGCTGCTCTGGGCAAGAAGGAGATGGGTATTTGTGTGAGTGTGGCACTTGTGCAGCACTTTGGGCCATGTTGTTGGGCAGAATGGATATAATGAGGCATGGAAAACATAAATTCAGCCGGCTGGGAGCACGGGGGTGGGTAATTATCCCTGTGGGAGCACAGCAGGTGGATTAGTTACTGGGCTGCCTCTGCAATAAGCAATTAAGGGAAAACATCTGTTTCACATCTCCCATTCCTCCTTTTCCAGGATACTCCCCCAGTTTGTCTCTCCCTGATGCTGCAGCCTGGAGACAAGTGATTTCTGCAAGGAGGCTGTGCAAACAGCGCGTGTGGAAAGCAGGGCAGGAGGTGGCCAGGAGCAACAGGAACATCCAGAACCCGCTCCTGACTCCCTCGTTTGTGTTTTCTGTTGGGTTCTGCCCTGTTCCATTCCAGGGGGAAGCTGTTCCCAGGCTCTGGAGGTGCAGAAAATAAACGCAGGAGCAGCTCTGCTGGGTGAGTCAGCATCTCTGCTGCCATCTGCAGTAAGAGGAAAGCCTGAGCATCTGCTCTATTGCTTGACCAAGGTGTTTTTAAAGTGGGTTTTGTTCAATTAACCAAGCCAAGCTGATATCTGGTGCTCAAAATTTTGGGAAAGCTCTGTTTGCACCAGGAAAGGTTTCCATGCTCACCAGGGTTTCCGTGGCTGATGCTTATTGTGCTGCTGAAAATTGGGAATAAATGAAGCAAAAAGGTTTTTGTGTTGCCAGAAGGATTTCTTGATGCTCTGGGTGGGTTTAATTGGGAGAGATTCTGTTCAGACTGATGGTAAATCCAGAATAACCCTGTTTGAGGTGAGCTGGTTTCAGCGCTGCTGCTGCAGCATAGAAGAAAGAGAAGGGATTTCCCCCCTAAATTGTGGGTATTTCTTAGTGGGATAAATTGTCCAGTAGCTAAATCTGGTTGTCTACAGATTATCTCAATGTCTATGGATCTGCCCATTAAGATAACAATGAAAAATAATTTTTGAAGCATTTTTGTGGATTTCATTATTTATCCATAATAATGTCTCCATTTATTAATAATAAATTATCCATAATAATTTATCCATTTATTAATAATAATTATCCATAATTTATCCATCTCACCTAAGCAAGCACTGCTTTCTCTGAAAGCCCTTTATCCTTATTGCTCTTGTCTGGGATTTATTTTTCAGGCAAGGATTAGATTAAATTTCTACAAAAATATTTAATTCACTTGATCAGCAGTGTGGGGTTTAGCAGTGCATGGGTGTGTCACCTGCTGTGCACATGGCAAATGTTGGTTCTTTTCTTAATACGTGGATCTAAACTCATGAATATGCAACTGGGACATACATTTGGGGAAGAAATGTACGGATTTAGAATGACGTGAAAACACATGTTTAATTTAAAGTACAATAGAATTGTTTCTTGGCTTGAAGTGCTTAGAGCAATATTAGGAACTTTTGCCTAATCTCTGTTTTACAGATTAGAGTACAAATATTTCCAGTGCAACCAGAATTTATTAAAGCAGGCTATTGCCTAGGGAAATGTGCCTTTGGATGTGTTTCTATCAACTCTCCTGGAAAAAAAAAAATAAAAGAATGTAATTAGCATTGCATAATCTTTTAGAGAGAAAAATGGGCCAAAACCTAAGTGCATAAAGAGAATATTGCAACTGTGGAGTGTAAATTGCTTGTGGCTGCCAGGCTGGTTGTGGTTCCTGGGGGCCAATGCCAGTTAGAAAGTCCTGACTGGAGGAAAGGAGCAAAGCTGGAGATGGCCAGGAGAAAGATGAGATGAGCTGTTGTATAAAATTGGGAAAACAGAGTTCCAGGGTGACAGGCAATTTGTTTTATATATGCCTTGTATACCCATCAATGAAATTCAGACCAAAAAAGAAATTGTTCCAGTCCTTGGTGTTTCTGAGTTCATGGAGGCTCCATTGGCTCATGAGATTTACTGAAAATTATTCACCAACTTGTTCCATTCTTTCTCATTTTCATAGTGGAATCAGTTATGTGAATCAGCTAATTTTTAATTAAAGCTGATTAAACTCCATGCAGTGAGGTCAGGTCTGGGTGATTCTCATGATGCAATGACTTTATTTGGTGGGGAAGATGAGATGTGCACATGGGACTGAGCTGGTCTGGTTTCCCTTTTCCTTCTCCTCCTCACCTCTTGTCTGCTGCAGTTGTTATCAGCAGGGATGTTTCTTTATTCTGAGCAGCACCTGGACTGGGAGTTCCCATCCCCTAAGTGCTGCTGATGTATAAATAAGCTCAATGAAAAAAAATTCAGACCAAAAAGAAATTGTTCCAGTCCTTGGTGAGTTCATGGAGGCTCCATTGGCTCATGAGATTTACTGAAAATTATTCACCAACTTGTTCCATTCTTTCTCATTTTCATGGTGAAATCAGTTATGTGAATCAGCTAATTTTTAATTAAAGCTGGTTAAACTCCATGCAGTACCTGGGCTGGGAGCTCCCATCCTCTAAGCATTGCTGAAGTAGAAATAAGAGGAATAAAGAGCCTTTTCTCTCTGCTAGTAATTCATTGCTGTTTTTATGCAGAATTCTGGCCTGGAGCAAAAATGTAATTGGCAGGCAGGGGAGGCCACAGTGACCTGTTCCAGCAAGGGACCATGGAATAACAACCCCATGTAATGCTCTAAACATCACTGAAATCAGAAATGAAGCTTGGCTTGGAGAGCTCCTCCACAATTTAAGACTCTTTTTCCTGAAATATCTGGGGGAGAAAACCCCAGTCCAGACAGAGATTATGTTATTCCACGTGGAATAATAGCTGTTGTAAATAGGTTTATAGTGTAAAAATGCAGGTCTGATCTGTCCCCTCCTTGATCCTGTGACATTTACCATACACTTGGGCTCACCAGATTTGCTAAAAATTCTGCCCTGAGAGAATCTTGACACTGGCAATTCATGAATGAAAAAAAAAAAAAAAAAAAAAAGAGGAGTGTATAATTTGCTGGTTAACTCCAATTTCTAAATGATTCATTTGATGGCACATATTCCTGAAGATATGAAATGGTCTTAATTAAAGGCAGATGTGCAAAATATAGCCTATAGGATGGCTATAGGGAAGGCATACTTTTCCATGTGAGTGGCAAAGCCCACAAAGCCACAAATACCTCTCCACTATGGCAGCCTCAAAAATGCATCCACAAATATTATTCATCTCAGTGGTCTGCAAAGATTTATCGGGGGTTACAGCTTCCTGAAAATATCTGTGAGGCTCAGGGGTTTGGAGATGTGTGTTTGGCACTTGGCAAGCAGTCCCTTGCTTTTGCTACACCCACTAAAGAGGGCAGCAATTATGAGTAAGACAGTCTGGGAGAGACTGAAGTGTTCCAAAATGGATATTATGAGGAAAATATAGCTGGATGTTTACAGTAATTTCTTCAATTTTAAGTCATGAAAAGCATCTTTCCACATATCAGTATGTCTGTGCACTGGGGGGAGAATCTTTTAGAAAGGAAAATCTGTCTGAATTTGCCCCAAATACTTTAAAAATAACTTGTCATTTTGGATTATGAAGGATGGTTTGGGTTGGAAGGGATTTTAAGGATGATCCCATTCCCTCCCCAGCCATGGCAGGGACATTTTCCACTGTCCCAGGCTGCTCCAAGCCCTGTCCAACCTGGCCTTGGGCACTGCCAGGGATCCAGGGGCAGCCTCAGCTGCTCTGGGCACCCATTCTGGGATTCTCCACCTTCATAAGGAAGATTTTTTTCCTAAGATCCTACCTAAACCTAAATTTTTGCAGTTTAAAGCCATCACTCCCTTGTTCTATCACCAAATTCCCTCTCCAACAGATGAACGCATAATCCTGAAACTCCAGATATAAAATGAGGATTGGTCCTGTGCCTCAGTTCTTTAGAACAAGCTATTGGACTTGATGGAGTTGAATTGAATGATCCTTGTCCCTTCCAACTCAGGATATTCCACAATTCCTTGATCTTTTCTGGCAGATTTTCTCATTTTTCTTCTTGACTTTTCCCCCTTTGATACTATTATAACTCAGAGATGTTTACTCCAAAGCCCCCTCAATTTCAACAAAATAAACATTTCAGATAATCCATCATTTAAAAAATAAAATCAATATTTATTTAGGTTTGTGCCTGGTTCAGCTTTCCAGTTCCCTGCAGAAATTGAAAGTTTTTCTCCAGAACACTTAAAATGTTGGTTGAGGACTTCTGCTTTTACCCTGGTGCTGAGCCCCAACAAAACGTCTGTGTGTGTGAATGAGCTGCAAGGTCAGATGTGCAAATATAAAATGGATTGTTGCAGATAAAATGGATTTAACCTTTGGGTTTTGTCTTGGCTTTTTTAGAGTGGTCTATCCTCTCTCTGAAATGTTTATATTTGCACTTAGTTTACCTAGCAGGCAACACTGAAAGGAGAATTTTGGAGGAATTCCATCTTTGTCCTGAATTATTAACTTGTCTGCACAATGGCAAAAATAGGAAATCTGGGGGACAGAAACAGAAATCAAAACTACACCCAGAAATCAAAACTGCCCAAGAAATGCTGCCTTATTTCCCTGGAAGGAGCATTGTTCAGTTTACTGTAAATCTGCTGATGGTTCTGTGATCACAGGCAAAGGTCAACCCACTCTTGGTTCATCTCATAAAACAAAAACACAGCGTGAAGACACTGAGGGAATGGTTTACAAAAAAAACAACCTTACAACCAGAAAAGGTGAATTTTAGTGACATCTGAATCTTCACTGTGACCAAACTGGATCCAGATTCCAGCACAGAAATCTTAAAATGCAAAAGAAAAACAAGGGACAAGGTAAATGCTTTTAAACCCAAAACTAGGAATTTGTAAGATACAAGTCAAACACCAAGTCCTGGGTTAATTTTTGGGGATATGGGGAGATTTCAGATCAGAATAAATGAATATAGCTATGGTAGAAGAACCCCTTTAAAAACGGTGCTTTATGTGCTAGGAAAGGGCTTGTAACCTAACAAAGCATTCCCTAAAATAGAAAGCACAGCACCAACATAAAACACTCATCATGTTTTCAGTGCAAGGCAAGGATTTGCCTCCTAACGTCCCACGTTGGGGCTTGAATGGCATTTCTGTTCTCTCCTCAGCTGAGCTAATGACAGAGCTGAAGAAGTGTCAACACCGAAATCGCTCAGGGTGGCAGCAATGATGTTCACAGGGACATGGGAGCCACAGAAAATACTCTCCTCAAGGCTGCTTGCCCCTGACTAAACTGTGTTTGCAGCAGGAAAAGCCAAAACCTTGCCCAGAGGCAGCGCAGTGCTCCAGATGAGCCCCATGCCTACTCCAGCTCCAGTGGGTGAGGTAATGCTCTGCTCTCCCTGGCTCCTCTGTCCTCCCCTGCTGCCAGCCCAGTCTCAGGCTGGCATATTTGCTATTTATTTGTTATTTTTTATTTATTTTGTTTATTAGCTGTTTGCTATTTCCTCCTTATTTATTTATTTGCGTTTTGCCATTTTTTTAATCAGGGGCCGACATCACCAGTGGTGGAGTCCAACCCAATTCCTGACGGCTCCGTGTGTCATTTTCATTCTTGGCAGGGAGAGTTCATCTTCTGTGACTTCACCTTCCATAAAGTTTGAGTGGAATTCACCTAAAACGCCCATGAGCTCCGTGGAGGGAGGTCGGCAGTGATGAGCAGTTCCTCTGAGGTCCCTTGGACACCTGAGTTTGGGATGAATCACCCTCTGGAGAGGAAACGGCCTCGAGCTGAGCCAGGGCAGGCTGAGATTGGATAGTAGGAAAAATTTTCTCCATGGAAAGGGTTATCAAGTGTTGGGACTGGCTGCCCATGGAATGGTGAAGTCACCATCCCTGCAGAGATTTAAAAACGTGTGGATGTGGCACGTTGGGTAGTGGTGGGCTTGGCAGTGCTGGGGAATGGGTGGTCTTGGAGGTCCTTTGCAATCTTAATAATTCTATGGCATGCCAGTTTTTCTCCAGGGCTTGCAGAGATACTGATTCTTTTCCAATCCATGTGTGAAATGTTAGTTTAGGATGGTGAAAATCAGGGTGATTGAGTGATGGGCTCTCTGATGCAACCTCGTGGTTCTCTGACTGACAAAATCTGGATGAACGTGTGGAAACCACTCATCCCAAGGGCAGTGAGGGGGAAAAACTGGAAGTTTGATTATTTTATGATTTCTTCCCCATGTTTTGGTTCTCTAGACAGCATATTCCAAAGCTGTGTTTTCCAGTTTTTATTCAGTGTTGGATAGATCAACAGTTTGGAGGAATTTGGGATGGATTGTTCCAAAATGGAGCAGAGCTCAGCCCAGACTCTCGCAGTTATTTGAGTTTGGATTTTCCTGTGTAAGCCCAGCCCAGGAAAAGCTTGCTATCTTTGTAGGAAATAATTGCAAAAAGAACATTTCTTTGCCTTAGAGTGAAACACTGCTAAAATCTCACCTGTGGAACACAATATAAATTCATTAAAGTAAGTCCTGTCTTAATTTTGGTGAGTGAGGTGGAGTTTCACAAACAAATTGATGTTTTCATGGGTTGATTGTGCCAGACAAGATCTCTATTGAAACTCTTAAATTTTCAGACAGAGGGTGATGTTCCCACAAATTTGTCAGTTTTGTTACCCGGGACATAACTTTAATTTTAGTTTTAAAATGTTGCCAAGGGTCCCAAACTTGTGTCAGAAACTGGTACCATGTTCATGATTTGCAAACAAACATAAGAACCAAAATGTTTTGTTTCTGCCCTTTTAGTACTTTTAATTTTGTTCATTATTAAATATTTTAATTGTCTTCCGTTCAGTGAACTTCAAAGTTCAATTACAAAGGAAACCAACAATTTTTTTCCACAAAAAAAGCATTAAATGAAGCTTGTTCCTATTTTTCCATAATTTCAAGTGTTGATCAGCTGATCTCCTTACAGAAAGGAAAAGAGACAAGAAGTCCTCTAAAATATCCACAAGGAATACCCACTGACAGAAGTATTTGTTAATGTGAGGAAAAATATTATTATTATTTTTTTTCAAAAATATTGCAGGCATTTCTTATTTCTGAGAATTTACCTCTGCTTATGGAAAACAAAGAAGAGAAATTCCAACTGGTGCATGGAGGCACCAGGTGTTGGCTGTGAAGCTTTTGCCAGGCAGGGACAGATTTTTAAAAGGTCTTGGAGCCCACGTAGAGGAAATGAGATTTTAATCAGATTTCACTCAGGTGTCCAAAAAAGGGGATTTATTTCTAAATCACCAGTGACCTGTGGCTACTTCTTTGTGAATCCAGTTGTTATTCCCAGTGGGAGCTCCTGTTTCTCAACACAGCTGAAATTCAGGCTCTTCCCATTTGGAAATCAAAGGGAGCCCTTTGTGCTTCTGAAATTCCGGCCCTGGCCAAGTGCTCTGCAGCCAAGAACAAAAGTTAAGTGAACTCAGAAAGAACAAGTCATCAGCCTGACCTTTGGTCATCAGAAAAATGTAAAACATCTTGGAGTTATTCCCCAAATCCAAGTCAGGTTTCATCTGTGCTGAACATTCGGTGCAATAAATGGGAATTTCACAAATTTCACCAATCAGCCAGCCTGAAGTCACTGCTGGCAAGGGGGTCTCTGGGTGATTTGTACTTGACAGTGTGTAAAGACCAGAATCCATCATTCCAACCTGGTGGGAAGAGATTTTAAGGGATTTTTAGCTTGGTTTGAGCTTGGTCTTTTGTTTTTGTGGGGTTTTTTGGAGGGTTGTTGTGGTTTGGAGTTTTTATTTTTTCTTGGTTTGTTTTGTTCTTTTTCTTGTTTGTTTAAATTGTTGTAAAGGATTTTTTCCAGCATAGTGACTGGAGCTTGCAAAAGTTTCTATTTGCTCCAAAGGGTTGTTATGTAAGAGCTAACCTCATTGTTCTAAAGCAAAATGAGTAAATGATAAATGAACGTGTTTGGCAGCAGTAAAGCCAAATAAGTTTGTCTGGAGAGAAGGGAGGTGAAGGTCCTGATATTTTTTTGTTTTTTTTCCCTCTCCATCCTTCTGCATGATGGGTGATGCTCTCCAATGTCCATCAGGTCATTGTCCATCACTGGACTTCAGAAATTTCTTAAATTATTTTTATTTATGAATAATCTTTACACAGACAGAATCTTTTTGGGAGGTAACAGCTGGAAGAACAAGGAGACCCTCACAGTGGAGGTCACAACTTGTAGAAATGCAATGTTCATTGTAATTAAAAATACCTGAAAATGGAAAGAAACATTTTGCTGTTTAGTGCATCACAAATATCAAACTGCACCCAGGAAAGGAGGGAGCTGATTCAATAACATCTGCTCTAGATAACTTTGAAATGTAATTACATGTTAAGGACATGATTTCACACTGCTTATAATGTTAGAAGCACACTGTTTCTAATTATACATTACCCAGAACAGGGCCTTGCTGCCTTCTGTCTTTAAATTATTGTTTTTGTCCTGACACCACCTGTCCAGGTAGGTACTATTGTGTCTAGTGTTGCTTCTGAGAACCACCTATCAGTGATGGATTTATGCTCACTGTATAAAAACCCTTTTCCTGAACCCTGCATGTTCACAGAAATATAATTATTGCTGCATTTCAGAGAGAGGAAATTTCACAACAGTGGTAGGAGATTCTCAGTGGCTTTCTATGAATAAAAGAAGAAAACTTCTGTTCCAAAAATCCATTTAGTGACTTCTGCCTCACCATTTTACATACCTACAAGTCTTTCATTAAGTTTCAGTCTCTCAGACACCTCTCCCCATATGCAGCACCGAGTTCCTTTCCATTAAAATCAGCCTCCAGAGATGGATGTGCAGCTTCCATGGCCTGCAAACATCTTCCCCCATCACTTACCTCGCCAAAGAAATGTTATTTCTGACGCCCTGCCCACAGTACTTTGTGTTCTCTCTTAATCAATCAAAGTGTCCTTATCTTTGCTGCACTTCATCTTGTCTAACAAGCGTTCCCAAGAGCACCTGAGTTTTATTTCTAGGAATAAATGTGTTGTCTTATTGGTTCCATGTGTTCTTCAGAGCCTGCCCTGTGCCCTCGCACAGGAGGATCCACATTGATTCATTCCCAGAGCTCGAACTTTGAACGTTCATATTATTTTTATTAAACTTAACTCTGGCTCTTTCTCCCTTCTCCCCTTTCCACTGCACCCTCCAGCTATATCCAGCCTCAAAGCAAGAATCAATGGAAAACACATTGAAAAGAGGGTTATATCCATGTGGAGGAGGATTGGCATCCAATTCCAAACTGGGAAGATTGAGTTTACCAGTTTTGCCTTTGGTTATCCACCTAAGATGCCTGTGCAGGTGAGTGAGTGCCTGAGCACCCAAGGAGGTGTCTCAGCACAAAGTGCTGACCAACCTCACAAATCCCTACTCAAATCCTTCTTTCTGGGAAAGATCTGAGTTGTCTTCCCATCTCCCTGGCTGCTCTCTCAGCTTGGATCATGGTAAGGTAATAAGGAATGAACTGGAGATTCCTGGCTCTTGGCTGGGCCGCTGTCACTTCATTGTCACTTCACAATGAAGTCACTTCAGGAGATGTGAGGCCACCTCTGGGAGAGTTTGGTTTCTCCTGATTTTGATAAAACTCAGCCCCAGCAGGTCCCAGCTGAATTGCAGCCGTGGCTCAGAAAGTGATGTAAGAAAGCAGGGGGAGGGAAAAGAAGAAACTGCCCAAACCTCAGCAGGGTTTTGTCCATCTTCAGGGCTGCTTTTGTGCTGGAGTGGTTTGGAGCAGGGTGCTGACATCTGTTTGGAACAAATGCCATGTTCTGTGCCTCCAGCTCCACCCTGCACAAGTCAGTCCTGATTATCTGTGTGGATGTGCTGCTGAAATTTGGTCCTGAACTACGAAATTTGCTCTGTAACCTTTTGTCATTCTCAAAACGAAAATTGTCCAAGCACATCCTCATCCCACAACTTTCCTTGGAAATTATCCTTGACCCTCACATCATTCTGAGGGATGGAAAACATTGAGAGATCTCTAAAGCCAACAAGATCAGGGCAGGAGCCCAGATTTCTCCTCTCTGAGCCACAGCTGCCCAAAATCTTGATAAATACCAAAATGGTTATTTTAATGGTGAGAAATACATTAAAAAAAATCCAAAAACATCCCCCAAAAACAAAACCAAAAACCTAGAATTGTAGAAATGTGAAAAATCTTGCTGTAATAGTAGCAGAGGGCTGAGAATCAGGCAAGATGGTGCCCACAGCTCAGTTTAAAAAAATAACCAACCAGATTAATGAGCATAATCAAGCCTGACATTGAGTAAGAGGCAAGAACAAGTAATCAGATCCCAACTTAGCTGATGCTGGCATTACTGGGAGCCTGGGGCACAGTCCAAGGATAAAAACATAATGTCTTATCTAAGCAAGGAGTCATTTGTGCACCACTGGTTACAACACGTCCTTAAAAAGGGAAAGAAGGAAAAGGAAAATATGGCACATGAAATTATTTTATTTCCCAGAAACGATAAGAAAGTAAAGCTGAAAGTTTCTGCACCCAATCTTTATAGAGGAAAAGCCTATCTGGAGTTAACCCCTTGCAATGTCCACTGTAAAGCCCCAGGATAAGGAAAAATATATTAAAACAAAAATGAAATGGGGGCTAAATCAAATTAGTATAATGAAAACAGTTAAAAGCTCAGATTTTTTGAGTGTTTCTTGCTGTTTGGAGATTGCTGGGATCCTTGGGGCCAGCCTGCTCCTCGGTTCAGTGAGAGTTCAGGCAGTCTGGCAATCCCATCCTTTTGGCCAAGACTCCTTTTCTGGCAACACGTCTCCCTGTTTCTCAAGAACTCTTCTTTTCCTCCAGATCCAACAGGATGTTGACCTGGATCTCTCAGAACAGCTCATGGAGAGGAAAGACCCTCTGACACAAAAACCACGTCACTGGAGAGGGAGCTGTAGTGTCAGGGAGGGCATCTGGAAGATCAAAGTGGGAATAAACCAATCACTCCAAGCTGTATGGCTTTGCATGGCTGAGTTTTGTTTCCAGCCTTTTGAAGCACAGCTCATGTTCTTTCCTTAACAAGGAAAGAACTTTTGTGTAAAATTCAGGAAATCAAAAAAGCTGGTTCGCGTAAAATTCAGTAAATTAAAAAAAAAAAAAAATCCAGACCAAACACCATGGGCCTGTGGGGGAAAAACTGGAATTTATTTTCTGTACTACAGACCTTTCCCAGAATAGCCAGGCATGGGCCAGCGTGAAATGCAACACCACACATCTGTGGGGGATTCTGCCCAGTCCTCCCAGCCTTTTCCATTTCCATCATTTGCCATGTTTGAAACCTTCCATGATGACAACTCAGCAGCAGAGCCCAGAGGGAGCTCTGGGACACTGGGGCTGCCTGGAGTTGGGAGGAAGACACAGGTGAGAGGGATGGAGGGTGGTGGGTGGAAGTCGCCTCCTCCACCTCGCCTCTGCCTATGGAGCAGGGTGAGACCGTGTGTAGGGCATGACTGAAGCATCATTTCCCCCTTCCAGCAGCAACTCACAGTGTGAGTGCTGTGTGTCTCATGGAAATAACTCAGGTTCTCCATGCTGACCTGCCTTAATGCTCCTCATTCGGTGGGACATTGATTTATTGTCCTCACCAGCCTCAAGTGACACCGTTTGCTCTTCCCCCAAGGGCTGGTAGGGCCAGCAAGGTGACAATTGGTGATTGGATGTGACCACTGTGCCCTGGGAGAGTGACACATGTGTGTGACGGCCTCTCCCCAACCCTTCTCAAAATGTTTGTGCAGGAGCAGCCATAAATGCTGCTGTATTGACCCGAAGATGCAATCCAAGGCGTTTGAGCCTGGGCCTTATCTGCATCACCTTATCAGGAGCCAGAGAGCGAGATGCACCCCGGGAAGGGAGGGGACTGTGCCAGAGGGTTTGGCCTCGTCCCTTCTCTTCTGGCACGGGGAGGGACTGCGGGCAGAGCTGGGTAATGATTTGTCACCGCCAGGAGCGGGGTGTCTCTCTCTGCAGAGGAAACCTTGGCCGTGATTGACAGCGGGGCTGTTTCTGCCACTTCCCTCGCTGTTGTCAAGTAATAATGAAGCTTTGTCAATCCATCATGGACATGGATATGCCAGATTATGTCGACTCCTTGGACTCCTCTTATACCATGCTGGAATTCGACAACCTCCGCGTGCTCCCCAACAACACCGGTGAGATTTTTATTCGTTTTCTCTTGAATAAGCTCCGCCACTTCTGCTGTAAAGCTGGACACAAAGGAAAGGCTGGTGGGAGGTATGGGGCAAAGGGTGGAAGGGGTAATATTTAAGCAGCTGACCTGTCAAAATCTGTTGCATCCATGGTGATGTTTGGGCTGAAACGCCACCCCTTCGCTTGCCGGTCCCGTTTTGGGTTATTCTTTTGGGTTATTCATTTCGTTGGCGGGCTGATTGTCATGCCCTGAAGAGCCCACCAGGTTTTGCAGGTCTTGGTAGATGTCTTCGTGGCATTCCCTGGGTTTACCTGCTGTATAGCTTAGGAGGGGAGTTATTACCAATATTTCTTGTTCAAATGTGTGGTTCATTCCCGTATACGACCTCCGTTGATGTTTAATCCTCGGGAAAACATGTCGTCCCAAACAGCATTTGTCCATGAGCGTGTGCCTTGTTTAAGTTGGTCCTGGGAACTTGAATTGAGAAACAATATCCAAACCATTGCTAGCTTTGCATTCCTTTTCTGGCTACCAAGATGGTCCAAGAGTTTTTAGGGCACAAAGGACTTGGCTGGGAGGCGGGAGTGTTTATACGCCGACACTTCCGCTCGGTTCGCAGGAATAAAGCACTTTGTGTGGGATTTAATCTTTCTGCAGTCAAAATTACTCTGGCATGAAGTGAACTCCATCCTCTGAAATCAACTGCTCGCTGTGTAAAAATAAAGGGCATTTTGGTCATCTTTCAAGAAACCAATCGTGCAGCTGAATGAGATTCTGGCGTTAGTGATCCCTCCGGAGAGTTTTGGCAGGCTTTTAATTTGCTAAGAAGCTTAGTGAAATTAAGATGGGATTTTCACATTTGCTCATTAACTGGCTCATCAAAAGAAATCAGAGTTTCAGTAGGGATATCACCTACAATATAAAATGATTAGACTTATTATTGTAGGGCCTGGAGGGAGGTCAGGAGACAAGTAAAGTTAAAAGGCCCAAAGGAACCTGAATTTTAAATTGCCTGCTGTAAAGCTCTGGCTGTCTCCAAATCAAGATTTTTCAATATATATAATTTTTGTAAGCTCCAGCTAAACTGGATCTTATTTTTACAGAAAGTTTTCCACCCCCTATCCTACTCCAGAAATGTCATTTAACACAGATGTTTTGCTTTGTCACTTCCCGTTGAACAAGAAGATATTTTCCACTTTTTGAAGCAGCACAAATTTCCCCGAAATTCAATATAATTTTGTAAACGAACCGCCAGTGTCTGTTTGGGCTCTCTGTTGATTCATACAGTAGAACTGACAGGTTGAGTTTTTTTCTGAACTTTATCGAACTCGGTATTGTGTTATTTGTTTAGCTGTTAATGACTAACCAGCTCTCTCGGGAAGTAGCTGCTTTGAAATTAGCTTGTTTGTCTTGGGTAAGTGTCCTTCCCTACCATTTGTAAAAATAACTTCAAAAAATACATGAAATGGCCATGCATGGAAATCTATTGCTGCCCAGCTGAGCTCAGTCCCCTAAGGTAATTCAAAATTACAGTTTCCTTGTGGCTTCAGAAATATTTAAAAATTTCTTAGAATCAAAAAACAACCTCATTTTAGGTACTTTTTATAACTATATTGGATTTTTTAAAGATTGCTTATATCTCTCCTAAGGTTCATCTGTATTTTCCTTACTAGATGATGACAGCTTTGCCCTCTATAAACATGAACAGGAAAGGATGAAATATTTATTTTGGTGAACTCAGTGCAGTTCCTTATTGTCTGGACAATTCCAAAAGTGAAAATTGGAAAATTTTCAAATAAGGTCATGCTTTCTTGAAACCAACTCTTTCCTTCTTCAGAACATTATTTCATCAAAATTTTGGATGGAATAATTTTGTGGAGCACTTCCTGTGCTTAGATGTTCCTTCTTCATGAAGCTGCTATCATTCTGAGATTTGCCCAGATATGTAGTTTGGATTTTCCACCTTCAAATAGCTCATAATTTGGCAAATGTTTTAGGATTAATTCAAAATTAAGAAAAGAACACTTTATGGGGGTGATATAAGAAATATGTAAGGTTTAAATAGAATGACAAAAGGAAAGGAGCAAAAATCACTACTAATTCTGTTTTTCCTATGTGAAATATGTGTTGTAGCAGGATAAATTTTCCCATTTTATACAAATTTGTTTCCTTCACCTTGGCTGGCACTACAACCCATATTCTCAGTTTTTATGTGTGGTTAATGGCCATTCCCTCACACTCCTGTCAGAGCTGTCTCATTTTGGTGATGATGTGAAACATTGCTGCAATGCAGCCCCGATTCTTCACTGGAGAGTTGAGGAGCACTCTCTGCCAGGGTGGTGCTC
The DNA here is from genome assembly GCF_047830755.1 of Zonotrichia albicollis. Lineage (NCBI taxonomy): Eukaryota > Metazoa > Chordata > Aves > Passeriformes > Passerellidae > Zonotrichia > Zonotrichia albicollis. Next base: position 3,363,446 of record NC_133831.1, on the reverse strand, counting down.
ATTGTCCTCAGCCCCACACTGATCCTCGGGGCCCTGGCACGAGGTTGGTGACATCTTTCCCAGTCTGACCCAGTTCAGAGCATGCAAAAGCCACCAGAGATGTTTTGGCAGTGATTTCCCATCCCTTGAGCCTGGAACAGCACCTTCATCATCGCTCCTCTAGGATGTGGGGTCACTAAATCACAGCTAGGTTTGGTATCTCAAAAACTCCTCTGTTTGCTAAAAGCTGATGTGGAAAGAGGCTGCCCTGCACGTGGCCAGGGTTTAAACCCCCTCCTGCCCTACATTTGTGTGTACAGGTTTCACAATGCTGGCTTTGGCACCGAGTTTCCTTGTGTGTGTTCAAGCCCTAAACCCACATTTGCGATCTCTTCACATTCTAGCCCAGCACATGTAATCAGGGGGTTTGTTAACTGCAAATTATATGCACCAAAACTTGGATTTCCTGGTAGATAAAGGCCATCCTGGAAAGTATGGCATGACAATTCTCTTTTACAATGTGCATCTAAAAGAGCTGTAGCCAGTAAAGGAACTGAAAGGAAAAGCAGTGCAGGAGTCAGGTATGATGAGAACATCCTCAGTGTCATTTCTTATCACTGTAAAACTGGCATTATTATAGACAATGATTAACGTACAGAGGCAGTAGGTACCAAAAAATTTGTGTGCACTTCAGTTGTGAACTTGGCTGATCTCAAATCTGGGGAAGACACTGGGTGCTCTTCTCAGCCTTAGGGAGCTCCCAGTCTGCACACTGATTATATATAACTAAAAAAAATTTCATATAATAGGATATAATATAATATAATATAATATAATATAATATAATATAATATAATATAATATAATATAATATAATATAATATAATATGATATGATATGATATGATATGATATGATATGATATGATATGATATGATATGACATGACATGATATGATATGATATGACATGATATGATATAATATAATATAAAAAGATATATTATATATTTATGTATATTATATCTATAAATATATTTTATATATTATATTAAAATGTATAATATATATTTATATATTATATATATTTATATATAACACATATAATTATATATTTATTATTATATTATATTATATTATATTATATTATATTATATTATATTATATTATATTTTTAATTATATATAACTCCAAAAATTTTAACACTATTTATTTTTATATATTGTATTACATATTAGATTTTAATATATTTTAAATTATATATAACTAAAAAAATTATATATAACTCAAAAACCAGCTTCAGATATTTCTGCCAGTGAAGTCGAGGGCAGCCCCAGTGAGGGGTCTGGCCACAAGCAGAGCCTCAGCTCAGCCTGGGAGCCACACAAAGTCAGGATGAGTTGTGGTCTCTTCCTGGAGAAGAGAATTGAGTGCATTTCTGCAGTGGAGATTTCAAAGGCACCGTGGCACAGCACAGGAGCTGCTCAGGTTATCTCCCTGTGGCAGGCAGGGATGGAGCACAAAAAGCAGATTTTACAGGCAGGCAGGGACTCTGCTGCCAGGGATCCTGGTCTTTCCCCACAGAAAAACCCAAATATTGGGGAGGTTTGGAAGCTGTGTTAGAGTCACCTGGTGCCTGTGATATCAGCTGTGCTTTGCTCTTCTCTGAGCTAATTCTCATTTGGAGCCCATCATTAGCTGGCGGCAGGATTTTGTAATTAAAAATTGTGATCTTAATTAACGTGCGTTCTGGTTTAGGGCTTTCCTTTTATTTGTTAAAATTTGTGTCCACATTCAGTCAATTCAGCTGGAAAGGACACGTGGCTCCCTCCCAGGGCTTGAACTTTTAGCTGTGGATCTGCCCTAACCCAGAGCCACCCAGCTCACTGGTGATTTGTTTGGGCTTCCATGGATACACGTGAGGGCAAAATTTGGTTTGCTAATTTCCAAGGGCCCTCACACAGAGTGCTGATGGTTCCCCTCCAGTAACACCTGGTTTAAGGCCAGATTATTAATTTATTCCTTATAACAGCAAGCAGATTCTCCCATCCTACATAAAAGGAAATCAAGTCTTTTCTGGTAAGTAAATACTTTCCAGCATCAGGAATATTTTGCAGTCTGGACCTGGATGAAGAGTCTGTTGGAGATCCAAACTATTTGACCTTGGCTTGATTCCTCTGAAGTCTAGAGAAAGCATGAGGGGAGTGAAGAGGAAATTGGCTGCCTTATCTTTATTTCGGTTGTGCAAATTTTTAAAATGGAATCCAACACAGTGCCTTTGTTTATGGTCATGTGCTCCTCCAAAAAATTGATGGAACAACAGATGCCCAAATATTCTGCAGTTATCCTCCAATGAATATTCTGTATTGTTCATTTAATACTAAGTTATTAAGTAATATAAAATCAAAAATAATTGAAAAAAAAAAACCACCTAAAAAAATCAACCTAAATTGCCATTAAACACCTCTGACATAGGCAATGTTCCCAAAGGACCCAAGTGTCACTTCCTGACAAATGTCAGGGCTGGGAGAATCTCACACAGAGTTTGGGAAGAGGCAAACCTCAATCCCTGTCATTGTGACCCAGGAAAGATTTTGGTGCTGTCATTCTTTCTTGTCATGTTGCTCCCATCTTGCTGTAACCCACTTATTTATTGATCCACGCACCAGAAGGTGAATATGGACCAAAAGGGTTATTTTAGGAGGTGACAGGAAGTCTGAACTTTGCATTTGTGAAATCTTGGCTAAAAATGACTTAGTCTCAGCCTTAGCTAAGAAACTATCCAGTTTGTGAAAAACTAAAGCTTTGTTGGCTTTGCTATTTTTTTTTTTTTGGGGGGGGGGTTGATTACAATTTTTATTGCACAGCAAATACTTTCACTATGAATTTTTTTACATGTATTTACACACAAAAATAACCTTCTCTCACTCTCTCTCTGTATGTATCCTGTGTGTGGATTACCCAGAGCTGTTTTTATGCATTATGGATTAGAAAGCTCTCTCTAGGCAGATCAGGTGGCAATTCCTCCCCTTTGAGCAGTTTTCTCTAAGAAATTTCTAAGCTGAGCTTTCCCCACCTCTGTTGGGAGGATGTCCCATCCCAGAGACACATCAGGGTGTGCCTTGTCCCAGGGACTTCTCTGAGGTCACTGAGATGAGATGGGCTCCTCTGGAGCACAGAACATCCCAGAGATGTGATAAATTCATAAAATCACCCTGCAGCCAGTGCCAGGCTCTGCAAACAGATGGGGAGATACAAGCACTGCCAGCTGCCCTCCCTGCAAGGGTTTCCTGCCCTTTCCTTCCCCAAATAGGAGGATTGAGAGGGCAGCAAGTCTGATGGTTAGGGCAGAGGGAGAGGTTCCAGGGGGAGTTTTCAGCAGAGCTATTCCTGCCCCAAATGAGTGGGTGCAAACAGAGGACGTGACAGAGGGTGTTCATATCACCTAATTTTAGGTCCCTAATTTAGAAATCTGATCTTCCTGCACACCTCTGTTGCTTTCTAGTGGAAAGCAGTGAGCCTCTTCAGAGAGAATTTCAGAGCAGGGACCAGACTTAGAGCTGCAGTGATCCCTGTGGGAGCTGCTGTCTCTGCCTTCCAGCTGCAGAGGAGCTCTCAAGAGCAATCTTTGATCTTCAGCACCTCTGTCATGGACATGAAGCAGTTCATCCTTTCTGCCTCTGCTGTTTCTTCTCTGCATTCTATTTATTCAAGTTAATGAGCTTTTTTCTCCATTTTCTTCTGTGGAGACCAGCTTTGAACCATGTTCTCCAGGCATCTCATTGAGGAGGTGGCTCCCCATCCCTCAAAACCAAAAAAAATCACATGCAAGTGATGTTTCTTTATATCTCTCCAGGAAAGCAGTGATTAATGATATATTCTAAAGAGCAGTTTGGGCTATGCAGCTTGAAATCTCTCTGATCATTTAAGTGAAGAAAAACACCAATACCAGAAAGGAGCTGATCTTGGGAAGAGCATGACCATAAATTCGGAGGTTTCTGTGGTGGTGTTTGAGGGTCCCCAGGATGAGGGAAGAGATGAGAATCTTGACTTGATGTTTCAGAAGGCTGCTATTATATTATATTATATTATATTATATTATATTATATTATATTATATTATATTATATTGTATTTTACATTTACATTACATTACATTACATTACTTATTATATATACTATACTTAAACCATACTAAAAGAATAGAAGAAGGAGACATTAGAAAGTTAGAAAGGAATGAATATTAAAATCTCGTGACAGACTCAGTGAGTCTGGCACAGCTGGCTGTGATTGGCTATTAATTAAAAATAATTCACATGCTGAGTAAACAATTCTTTAAATCACATTTCAAAGCAGTAAAACATGGAGAAAAGATTTTGGCAAAGGGATTTTTCATGAAATATCACAGAGCCAGGTTTCCATGGCAGGGAGCTCTGACTGTCCCCATTCTGTGCCCACAGAGGCCATCGCGGCCGAGTCAGCAAACCCCAACCTGCTCCCCAACGGGGTCAGCTCCCTGTGCTCCATCTGTGGGGACAGAGCCACTGGCAAGCACTACGGGGCCTCCAGCTGTGATGGCTGCAAAGGCTTCTTCAGGAGGAGCGTCCGCAAGAACCACGTCTACTCCTGCAGGTACCGAATCTCAACAATTAACAAAAAATCGATTTATGTGGGAAATGATTTGGGGTGGGGATCAGGGGTTTGTATCTCAAATGTCAAGTTGCTATGCTGTGAAGGCCACCAGTAGCACTGCAGTTTGATTTATAAGGAGAAAACTCAGTCCTGTCTCTAAATTCAGTCCTATCTCTAAACTCAGTCTTATCTCATTCAGACCCTGAGACCTTCTGTGGTGCATTGAGCAAATGCGCCATCACTGCTTTCCCTACGGGGTAAAATGAGGGAAAATCATAGACCTGAGAATGGAGGGAAACTCATAGTCCACAGAAAGGATAAGGTTGGAAAAGATCTTTGAGACCCTCCAGTCCAACCTAAAACCTGAGGTTTGACTGATGTGATAAATACATAAATGCAGACACTGGGTGTGGAGTGACACCATGACCCCGTCACAGCACAGCAAGGGGAGGCCAAGGTGGCAAAGGACCAAAGCTCCAGAGATTTCATATTTCTTGTTTTTCCTGGTGAAGAACAGGCATCCAGGAATCTGTCACCTCTAAAGCCCTCTCACAGCTTCTTCATTCTTGTTTTGAAATACAATAAATTATGTACACTCACTTATCAGTGATGATTTTATGAATATTCTGAGAAATATGTGTGGACCAGAGATGATTCACATCCACTTTGGCACACAGGTATACATTTGAAAGGGGTTTTTTGCCAGGAGGAGGCTATAAATTATAAAGCTGCTATCTTGATTTGACCTTAGGAAAAATGATATTTATTTTAGCACAGGAGAAAGTGGAAAGAAATCCCAAACCTCAATACACTTAAGCCCTTCATCTCTAGTTAAAACCTGGAAGTTTTCTTTCTGTTCCAAAGCCTTTCCTCCTCTAAGGGCATTCCAAATTTTTCCAATGCGAGTCACCCTACTTGTTTAAAATGTTCCTGGTGCCCTTATCACTCCAGGACATGGAAGACACCTGAGGTGACAGCAGTGTCCATCTGCACAATGCCCATCCCATGAGCTGTGAGAATTCTGCAGGAGGAGATGAGCTCTGTAATGGTTTATTTGAAATTTCAGCTGTCGGTCTCCTGGGAGCAGAGTAGTTGCCGCTCCCCAGGAATCCATGAATCTCTGTGATATTTGGCAGCTCAGGGAAGATCCACAGCATTGAAGCCAAGCTTGTGTGCAAGCCCTTATTTGGTGAGCTCAGCCCAGCTCAGAGCTCTGCTTATGGCAGACGTGAATTCCTCTGAAAGTCTTTGGGCTTTTGTACCTTTGGCTTTTTCCCAGTCTGGGAAAGCGCCTCAGCTTTTACAGCCTGATGGTCCCACATCATCTCCTCTCTGCATGGAAGATTCCCCTTCCATTGTTTCACCCTCCATGGGGAGAGCTGCCAAGGCTGTGTGGGCCACCCCTGGAACAACACAAGGGTTCCTAAATCCCCATGGAAAGGAGGAGGAATTGGGAGGCCATGGGCCTCAGAACAAGGCCGCAGGCCCAAAGGCCTTGTGGCCCTTAGCGCGTTTTGTTCTACGCAAATCGTAGAATAGTTAACAAGTGAAACCAGACAAACCCCAATGCCAAACACCCAAAAACTGTCTGGATGTGGGAGAGGGAGCTCCTACAAAAGCACAACTGGAGTCACAGTTGTGTTTTTATGGCCAAACCCATCCCAATCCCGGCAGGGTGGGTGGTCTGAAGCTCCCAGCTGGAGGGAGCTGCGGTGGGGAAAAGGAGGAGCTGGGCCAAGCCAACACTGATTCAATCCATCTCTGGCAAACCTTTGACTCTTCTCTAGGATCATGCAGTGTGGAGCTCTGGGCCTGTATTTGGGGCTGCTCAGGGTGAGGACGTTGCTCCAAGTTGTATTTCCCATCTCCTCCCAGGTTCAACCGACAGTGTGTGATAGACAAAGACAAGAGGAACCAGTGCAGGTATTGCAGGCTGAAGAAATGCTTCAGAGCTGGCATGAAGAAAGAAGGTGGGTGCAAAGAGACATTTCCAGCCTTCCTGTTCCATTGCAGAGCATGGTGGGGAGCAGCAGCAGCACTGGCTGAAGAGATGATCATTGTGGGTCACAGAGAGATATTTTTTGTTGCAGCTGTTTGCCATTTTATCTCCATTTCAGTGAGAGCCCAGTGACATTATTCACCTGTCCTGTGAGGCTGGTCTTTTAGTCCTGGGAAAGGGATGGGCCTTATTAGGTCTCTAAGTGCTTTACAACAGCAATTTCCTCTCTCCATACCCACTGGTGTGACCCCTAATCCCCCCTGTGCCAATCTCAGTGAGGATCTGCCACCTCCAATCTCATAAATGCCATCAGTTTGCTGCTTCAGATGGTGTGGTTGGCTCAGCTGATGCTCACGTAGCTGCATGCAAGGGCAAGGTACAGCCTGAAGGAGGGGGAGCCTCTCCTGCATGGCACAGGGCATGGGCAGAGCTCCAGCAGCAGGGTGACTCATGTGTACCCCACAGCTGACTCATGTACCCCAGCAGGGGACATGACTCAGAGCAAAACCCTTTGGTTGTTCTGCTGGAGACAAGGTGACTGTGGAGCCACCACCAGCACCAGCACTGAAGGACCAATCCCATACTGGCCAAGACTTTTTGTTGTACTTCCCATCATCTGTACTGAGGAGGAGCAGAGTTGTAGGTTTGGGTGCCAGTGACCAGCAGGATGTACCTTTTCTAATGGAAATATTGTCATAGTGCCTAATGCTCTGCAAGAAAAAAAAACATTTCCATCAACCTGGGCCTACATGCAGCTTCCCTGGGGAAGTCTGGGATCTACCACAGCTCTTGTCCAGTTCTGCTCGCTGGGAGAGTGTGGATGATCCTGTTTTATTGTGATTGTCCTTGTCTACTGAGTGCCTGACAAACTGGGGGGCCCAACCCACCCAAGGTGCAGGTTCTTGGGTGATGGTTTCACACTATTCACACTCTTTACCCTTTGTGCTGTTTCATACTCTTCAGTCTTCATTTGTGCTGTTTCCCAACCCACTGGCAGCTAAAAGATGAGGGAGGTAGAAAGGAGCTTGAAAGTTTCTTTCCATGTCACCAATTTCACCCAAGGGGTGGAATTGTGGCTCCACTGAACCCAAGGGGAAATGTACTGTCGATTTCTGGTAATTCATAAGATTTTACTGGTGATTAAATGATCTTTCCCATGTTCTGACCATATGTTTTCCTGGAGAAAAAGGGTGTTTTGAAACCTGGCATAACTCATGGATGAAGCAAAAATGCCAACTGGTTTAATTTAGGAGAAATGGAGTAAATACAGCAGATGGAAAAACAAGTAGTACTCAAATTAATAAAGACAAAATTGAAGCTGATTTGGTCAGTTCTAGATGGGATCAAGCCAACTGCCAATGCAGCAAACTGCCCTGCATGGAAAGGCTGAAATCTCGTTATCAGATCTATTCTTTGAGCTGAAGCATGATTTTTATTGGTTTTTATGGTAAAAGTTATAAAACCTTGGCTCATGCCTCCATCACTGAGTGCAGCTTGATGAGAGATGACTCATTTCAAGTTCCACATCGTCACATTCCTTGAAACTTTTTTATGAGTGCAGTCAGGTTGTGCGCTCGGAAAACGCGCCTGTGTTTGGCAAGGAAGATTTTTAAAGCACCTTGAGCAACTGCTGTGCAGAAATTCGCTTAGCTGACCAGAGCTCTGTCCCGAGCACATGTGCAGGACTGGGAAAGAAAAGTTCTTGCACAATTGTGTGCACAAAAAGAACACAGCTATTTGCTTTTGGGTGGTTCTAGATTAATATTAAACAGCATTGCGAAGCCTTAGGGAGAAGGAGAAGCCGTGTCTTGGATGGGGCACTATTGGAGTGGCCAAATATTTGTACAAAATCTTTTGGAGCGTGCAGGGGTTGGTCTGGGGAGGTGGCAGTGATGATATCAATGCTGTGTGTCCAAGCACTGGCACAACCCTCTTTCCCTGGCACATTCCTTTGGGGCCAGCCCCAATAACGGCAGTCAGAGTTTCCAGGGTGTGGCAGTGGCATTGTTTATCCAGGCAGAGGGGGAAGGAACTGGAAAGGATCCTTTTCCCAGGCTGGCTGTGACAATACACCCAGGGTGGGGTCACCCTCGCGGTGCCCCACTGACCCACTGCTCTGTGTCTGTGTGCTCAGCCTGGAGAACTTGCTGTTCCCTGGCAGAGCTAACTGATAAATGGGAATTTTGGATCCAGAGGGATTGTTTTTATTTTTTTTCTCCCCAGTCTTCATGTGTTGTAAGATGTGATGTGACACGTTTGGATATTTCTTTTTTTTTTTTTTTTTCCCCTTTTGGAAACTTTTCTAGTGCATAAGGAATTGCAAGGAACTGTGCAGCCTGGTAGAAGGCAAATTTCTCCCCTAATATGTAATACAAACACCTGAGCTACATGGTGACCAGATCTGCCTGGGGCTGCAGGATTTAAACTGTACTGGGGAAGTTTAGGTTAAATATTAGGAAAAGGTTCCTCCCCTAGAGGGTGATAGGGCACTGAACAGGCTCCCCAGGGAATGGTTGAGAAAATTACCTGTAGGATCTTTATATTGTCTTGTCTGTACAGCCTGAATTTGATCCTATTTTCAGGAAGGACCAAGATTGCCCTCCACAAGAGGCTTTTGAACTGAGATGGGATCCAGGTTTCACCAGCACTAATGAGAGCAGGGAAGGGACAAAACTTGAGTCTTGTGGAAAGCCCAGTTCCCAGATTTCCTAGAAAACAGCTCACTCAGAATCACTCCTACACTAATTGCATTCTTGGTATCAATAATTCACTTTAATAACAACCATTTAATTTAGGATGAGGAGGGAGGGATAGCCTTGTCTGAACAAAAATCCTCTTAAGTCCTAACAGCTCTGTGATCAGGATCTAACATTTCCACAGGAGATTCACTCCTTTATTCTTGTGTTGGGGCTGTGCCAGGGGGTGGTCTGGACGTTTTGGGCATTTTTGGCTGTTCCCCTGAGTTCCTCTGTTGGCTCAGAAGCTTTGATCTCTATTTTCTTGCACAATGCCACCAGACAGGGTTTTGGGTCACTGCAGCATCAGTGGCTGAGTAGAACACCAGGTACTCAAACACCCAAAGAAAACAGCAGGATTCTATTTTTAGCAGCTCCCTGAGATCATGTTTAACCTGGACTAAATCAGCAGGGTGTGATTCCTCAAGTGAGCTAGGTCATCTCCTCACATGGAGCTGAGGGCCTGAAAACCTGGAAGCCTTTTGAAAGGGCAGCACTGCCCTGTCAGGATTCAGCTTGCTTTTGGTGGGGGGAAACAAAATGAGGTGTTAATATTTAACCTCTCATTCCCTTCAAAGTAATTTATGAATGTGAATGAGCTTCTTTAGTTTTATACAGAAGTAAAAAAAAATGTTATATCACTTATTGCTGCAACAGTAAGAAGGAGAGAGTGTTTGAGGGAGGGTTTGAGGCTGTTCTTTATTATTGTGAAATTGGACAGGTTTATAGGACAGTTTTATTAGTGCTTCACAGGGCCTCTATCTTGTTTCATACCTTTTGTTTGCACATTTCTTTTGCCAGCTTTCAGAATGCTGGGACTGCAGTTTATTGCAAAGAAGGATGGAAAAGATAAAGGATCTTCTCTACCTTCAGTAGTCATAAATCAGTCCACAAGCCCCTGAAAGGATTAAATGTACATGTACCATTGGGATTTATTTGCAAATAAAACACACCACACCTACAAAATCCGAGGTAGCTCAGGAAAAAAAAAGGATTATTTGTGGATATAAATTAATCAGGCAGCAGGAGGAGTAAATCTGTTGGTGAAGACAGGAACACTGGTGAGTGCAGCACGCAGGCACTGCCCTCCTCCTGCTCCCTCTGTGCCATTTATCACTGCATTTCCAACCCCACCAGCATTAACCGAGGCTGGTTTTAGTGGAATAATGATGGAAAGAGTAATTCCTGTGTAGACAAAGCTGGAATCTCCTCGTTTGCTGTGGAAAGTTACTGGTTTGCTGCTCTCCCAGCCAGTGCCTGTGACAGTGTCCACAGGGGTTTTCGGTTGAGGGAAGAGACAGAGATCTGAGTCCATATTTCAGAAGGCTAGATTTATTATTTTATGATATACATTACAATAAAACTATACTAAAAGAATAGAAAGAAAGGTTTCATCAGAAGGCTAGCTCAGCTAAGAATAGAAAGGAATGATATAAAAGGCAGCTATCTTGGACTCTCTGTCTGAGCCAGCTGACTGTGATTGGCCATTAATTAGAAACAACCACATGAGACCAATCACAGATGCACTTGTTGCATCCCATAGCAGCAGATAATAATTGTTTGCATTTTGTTCCTGAGGCCTCCCAGCTTCTCAGGAGGAAAAATCCTAAGCAAAGGATTTTTCATAAAAAGATGTCTGCGACAAGTGCCTGTGCCCCATTTACTGCACTCCCTGGAGGTTCCTCATCCCAGGCAAGGCAGTGAGCACAAACAGTTTGGGAAGCAGGGGCTTGCTGCAATCCCACAGCCCCTGTGTGCTTGCCCAGAGCTGCAGGCAGAGTGTCCAGCCTTGCTCAGAGTGACAGAAAACCCTTCCGAGGGCTGCCCTGCGTCACAGGGAGCGTTTGTTTGTGTTCCCATCCCCTTCCCACTGCCAGGACATGCTGCAGCCAGGGACAAGTCCCTGGAGGGGGACACCAGCATCATTCTCCCCTCTCCCTGTGGGAAAGCCCAGCTTGGGGACACGCTGTCCCTGCCCAGCACCATCCTGGGGACTCTCTGTAGGGCTGGGTGGATCTTTGTGGTGCTTTCTGCCTTTGGGAATGTGCAGAGAAGGAAAAAAACAAAAAACAGGGAGCGAAGATTTTGCCAAGTGCTTCTGGAAATAGCAGCCCCTGGGAGACAGAGGGATCCAGCACTGGGTTTTTAGTAATTCCTGCAGGTTTGTTGGATTTTATTGACAGCAAAGGCAAGATCCCAGCTGAGCCTGCACCCCCAGGGCTCTCCCTGTGGGAAAGCCCAGCTTGGGGCCATGCTGTCCCTGCCCAGCACCATCCTGGGGACTCTTGTCCCTTCTTGCAGGGCTGGGTGGCTCTTCATGGTGCTTTCTGCCTCTGGGAATGTGCAGAGAAGGGGGAAAAAACCCCAGGGAGCAAAGATTTTGCCAGGCACTTCTGGAAATAGCAGCCCCTGGGAGACAGAGGGATCCAGCATTGGGTTTTTAGTAATTCCTGCAGGTTTGTTGAGTTTTATTGACAGCAAAGGCAAGATCACAGCTGAGCCCAGCACCCCCAGGTCCCTGGAGCACTCCCACTGCCTCACCAGGAGTGACCTGTCCCTTCCCTTTCACAAACACAATAAATACAGCAATATAATCACTGCGCAGTAATAGATTAATTTTTGTGGCAGGTGAAACATTAACTCCCCTTTGTATCTAATTCCATCACATCTTGGGTGCTTTCAGAGATAACACCCCAATCACCTTGAGAAAGTCACTCTGTACCATCCACTTGCACTGGAAGATTGAGCTTATCAGAGCATGAGGGAAGCACTGAAATATGTGCCATAAAAAGACTGGGGAAAAAAACAGGCTGAGGCTTCTTAAAGGAGTCTGTCATGGGACCAGGACTGCCTGGCACTGTAGGATTTACAGAAAATCAGATGTGTAGCTTGGTTGGAAAGGCAAAACTTGTCCTTTTTGTTGGCAGAGAGGCCCACCCTGAGAGTACATGGGGGAGCATCTGATATAAATCCAGGTGTTTGGGGATTTTACAAAACAGTGATGACACAGATGGGGTCAAGCTTATTTCTCCTGAGATGCTGGCACTGACCTTTCTGGTCATGAAGTGCCAAGATTATGGTTTCTATAACCACCATCACCTTCAGGCTGACCCCTCATGTACAGGGCAACTCGTGCTGCTGTCTGAGCAGGGTTAGCAAAGCCTCCCAAAAGCTGTTTGTTCTCTAAATTGGTGACAAATTGCCTCTCTGTAGTGCCCACAGCCTGAAAATGCTGCAGGGATGTGTTTGTGCGTGGCACCTTTCAGAAACGGATGCAGGTACAAAGTCAGGCTGATCCTGACTGACAGCAAGGCTGAGCCCCAGATCTTGGAAAATAAACCCTGTTGATAAGGGGAGGCATTGATTTTTGTCACTGCTGCTTGTTTTGTGCCCTTTTGCTTTGTTGGCCCCTCATGAGAGGCTGGTTAGGAAAACAGAGCAGTGGTTGGACGTGAGCTGGAAGGAAAAAACACCTTCCCTCAAACTGTGCAAAGCAATGCCCATGTTTTTCCTTTGTATGGATTCCCAGGGATGAGTCCTGATGCCCTAAAACAAGACCCAGAAGTGGGGCAAAGACTCAAAAGAATGATGGCAAAATAGCTTTGCTGATTCTGCAAAAAGGGGGAAAAAATTGCTGGAAAAATCTTCTCAAAAGTGGCTATTTTGTAGTAGTGTTTCTGCACCCAAGGGGTTAAAGCACAGAGTGAGTCGTGCTTTGGCAGCTCTGTTTGAGTCATTTTACCCCAAATAAAGTGAAATGTGTCTGGGATTGCTGCATGGAGGAGGGAGAGGGATGTGCTGCCCTATCACCACATGCTGAATCCTGCTGCCTCTGCTTCAGGGATGTGACAAATGCCTCTCTGAGCTGTTGTAGCCAAGATCTGGGAGCTGCCAGGAGAACACTGAGTGTGCTCAGGCTCCTTCCCCAGCCCCGAGCTGCTGGACAGAGGCAGGAGGGCTTGGGGGAGAAACCAGCACTGAGACCAGCTTGGGTTAAACTGAAATTCCCTTTCATGTTTTTTCTCTGCTGCTGTTTCACTTGATGGCTGCAGTGGAGGTGAGTCAGCTCTCAGAGGCTGCTGCAAAAATAAATGCTGAAGTGCAATCCCTGCCTTCTGTTCCCTGTGCAGGGCTGATGGAGCATGATGGATGTGGCTGGTGCTTCAGGGGGAAGGATGCTTTAAAGGGTGGAATGGGCCTCAAAAATCAGTGGGTTTTTCCCAATTCACCATGGCATGTCCAGCTCTGGGTTGATCTTCACTCTGCTGTGGTCCCTGCAGTGTCACCAGGGTCTGTGGTGTTGCTGTTTCAGGACTCTGAGCTTGTTTCCAGCAGGGATTTGCAGCAGCAGAGCTGGTGACAAACCCTGGCTTGGCGCTGTCTTCATGTGTCACAGGCTGGCTGAAATCAGCTGTGTGATGGGCAACACTGAGGGAATGGTTTCAAGAGGGATTTAAATTTCCTTTTCTTTGAGCTTCCTCCATGCAGTGACTCTTTTTGTTCCCCACAAATGTCCCCTGGGGTCACCAGCTCAGGGGCAGGGGACGCTCCAAGGCTGCTCTGAGGTGGCACCAGGGGATGCTTTCCCAGCCCTGCCATGAGGGGAGGTGCAGCCCCAGGGGCTGTGTCAGGAGCTCAGCACAGAGCCCTCAGGGCAGCCATGGCACAAAGGGGCACAAAGGGGCACAAAGGCCAGGGCTCCAGCACTGCCAGGTGGAGAGAGGTGACCCCAAACCCCCAAATTCCCCCTGAGCTGCATCAAATCCAGTAGGACCAGCAAATCCCCCATGGGTGCTGCTCTGAACCCCAAATGGCCTCATCTCCCTCTTGAGTTTGGTTTTCTCCCTCTGGAGTGGCATTTTCCCTCCCCAGAGCCTGTTTATTCCAAATCCAGCCACAATGGAGGGTCTTGAAGGAGCAAAGCCCCATCCACTCCTGTGAGGGACCACAAGGAGCAGCAACCACTGCTTGGGGCAGATTTCTTACTGACACAACCACTGGGATTTTCTCTCTCACACAACCGTTGGGATTTTCTTACACAACCATTGGGATTTTCTCACTGGAAATACCATTGGGATTTTCTCACACAAGCACTGGGATTTTCTCACTGCCACAAGAACTGGGAATTCCTCACTCACACAACCACTGGGATTTTTTCTCTCACACAACTGTTGGGATTTTCTTACACAACCAGTGGGATTTTCTCTCCGGCAAAACCATTGGGGTTTTCTCACACAAGCACTGGGAGTTTCTCACTGCCACAAGAACTGGGAATTTCTCACTCACACAACCATTGGGATTTTCTCGCTGGCAAAACCATTGGGGTTTTCTCACACAAGCACTGGGAGTTTCTCACTGCCACAAGCCCCTCTCTCTGTCTCTCCTTCCAGCCGTGCAGAACGAGCGTGACAGGATCAGCATCCGCAGGAGCAGCTATGAGGACAATGGCTCTCTGTCCATCAACATCCTCACCCAGGCTGAGGCCATGGCACAGCAGGTAGGACACGTGGGGACAGCCCCTCCAAACGGGTCCATGGCCCTCAGCAATCCCAGCCTGCTAAACCAGCCAGGGCTGGATGGCTTTTCTGCCCTTGGATGGCTCCAGCACAAACCCACAGGGAAGAAAATGTAAAATATCCAAAAGCAGACAGGAAAAAATCCATTATCAAGGCCATACATCCCTCAGGGAGCAGGTGCACCTTTGGTGGGAGATAGAAAGCTGAAATTCCAAGGGCTGAGGGATGTTACAGAGCCCAGGTCCCCTCTTCCCCCAGCCTAAATTGTTGCTGCACCCCTAAAATCTCACTGCATACTCAGAATTTTATCCTTCCTCACTGCTGCCTGTCCTGCTCTGAATATAATATTCCAGTCATGGTTGATTGTATCTTTGCACATAGCTTCTTTATCAGGGCAGAAAAAGAATGTGAGTAAATCCACTGGGCTTCAGCTGACGCTGATTGATTTTTTATTTCATGCCCCACCATTAATTTCATCCTGAGTCTCCTTTAAATTCTTATGCAAATACCCTTTCCCCACTGAAACACAGGGTCCAGATGTTGCACATTACATGCAGCAATGAGCCCACTTCCTTTTCAAGAATTATTGGTTTTAACCCTCTCCCTGCCACGGAGAGATCAAAAAAGCAGTTTTGTGTCGCTGAGAGCAACTTGGGGGAGCAAAGTTGGATGCATTTCATGCATTTGGCTGGCAGGAGGGATTGGTGGGAAGCTGAGACACGGTGCTGCTGAGATGGGAATGTTGATTTTTGTCCTGGAGAGCGGGGAAGGAGGCTGAGGAGGGCTGGGTGTGTGTTGGGACTGAGCACCACCTCGTGGAAGCTGCTCCATGGGCTGAGGGGATAAAACAGCGTTGTACTGGTGCAGACACAGCCAAAACTGGTTTTTCTTTCAGTATTTACCCCTGAGCCCCGTGCACAGCGCAGACATTGCCATGAAGAAGATTGCCACCATCAACGACGTGTGTGAATCCATGAAACAGCAGCTCCTGGTGCTGGTGGAATGGGCAAAATACATCCCAGCCTTCTGTGAGCTCCCCCTCGACGACCAGGTAAAAACCAATGGTCCTTCCCAGTAAATCCAGTGCCTTTGAAAGGAATTCCCAGCTGGGCTCTCACAGGAGAATCTGGCATTAACATGCAGATCACCCTCTGCAGAGAACAAACAAGAGGAAAGAAGGACCAGTTAAAAATAACTTCAGTAGCCAAAGTCCCTCAAAATATAGATTTGGTCAGTCCAACCTACAAAAGATCCAGTCAAAAAATTCTGATTGTGTCAGGCTGCTGCAGTTCTGAATTACAGGGCAGTTCTGATTTTTCCTTTAGTGGTACCTGATAATTGAATATAGAATCTGATTATTTCCAAAGAACTCAAATTGCTCAGCAGTTCTGATTTTTCCTTTACTGGTACCTAATAATTGAATATAGAATCTGATTATTTCCTAAGAACGCAAATTACTTAAAGACCCTCTTTGCTCTTTTAGTTGAAAACAGCTTCTCCTTTAGTTTGCCACGAATGTAGCACTTCTTAAAATGAGCATACACTGATATTTTCTAGCCCTGAACAGAACTTTATCTGTAGATCTGCCAGACCTAAGCAAATTGAACAGCTCAGCACTCCATCCTCTGGTTTTCCAATGGAATGTCATTTCTGTCTCCTCCAGGTTGCCTTGCTCAGAGCCCACGCAGGGGAACATCTGCTCCTCGGGGTGGCCAAGAGGTCCATACCATACACTGATTTCCTGCTGTTAGGTAAGGTAGTGAAACACACTCCTGATTTTATAATTCACCCCTCCCAGGTCATTCCCAAGCACTGTGCACCCCTGAAACCCCCTCTGCACTCCTGGGCTGCACATCTGGGTGGAGACACAGTGCTGGAGTAAAAAAGGAACAAGTAAATTCACTGGGATTTTTGTAACTGTTCCCTCAATGCTTGAAATTGTGGATGAGAAATCCCCAGGATTTAAATGGCATCTCAAATTGGGTGGTCTTGGTTGTGTACCTGAAATTGCCAAGGTCCAAGCAATGAGGTATTTGGGTATAGATACTTGGAAACTTATCAGAAATGTCTATTAAAAGTTACAGTGCAAATAGGTGTTTCATTTTTAGAGGAAAAAGAATATTATTTATTATTTATTATTTATTATGAAAATAGGTGTTTTCCACCACAGGTGGGATTGTTCTCAGAAAAATGGGAATACTGACCCTAAAAGCTTCACATTAAGGAAAAGAGAGAGGGATAACTTTGTGTGAGAAAAGAAAACCAAAAATGAAGCAGTGCAGCACTGCTTACAAACAGATGCTCGATGTAACACAGGGCAAAGCAGAGCAGAACACGGAGCAGGCACAGTGTGGGTGAGATAAATGAGCACCAAGGGATGCGATCTGGGCCTTGCTTCTCTCTCAGATCAGATTATAAAACTGCAGGCTGGAAACTGCTGCAAACAGCACTGGGAGTATCAGGGAACTGCTGGATGAGAGCAGAGCTGGAGCCAAAACCTGATGGGGAATTCCTCTTGTGTTCCCAGGGAATGATTTCATCATCCCAATGCACTGCCCAGAGCTGGAAATCGCTCGTGTGGCCACCAGAATCTTGGACGAGTTGGTGAAGCCCCTGCGGGACATCCAGATCGACGACAACGAGTACGCCTGCCTGAAAGCCATCATCTTCTTTGACCCAGGTGAGATTCCCTCTCAGGGCTTGCACAGCAGCTGGGGCTCTCCAAAATCCTGGAAAACCCCTTGGAAGCTGCTCTCCATTCCAGCCTGCCCGTGCTGTAATGGGCAGTGCTCAGTAGTGCAGGTTTAAGGCAGAAGTGAGCAATTCCTGAGTGTGAATTGCAGCCAGGCTGTTGTGCAAGGCCCTGGAGGAGTTTGGCTGCTGCAGGAGCTTGGTTTTGGAAAAGCCCATCAGCCTGAAATGCAGATGATCATTAAGGACATACATGCCCGCATTAATTATGTATAATAAGCAGAGAGAGCCAAACAAGCAGCATTGTGGAGAGTCCAGAGAGCACCATCAGAAACCACAGAGAGCTGGGCTGCTCAGAGTGCCCAGAAATATCAGGGATGTGCTAATGGATCTTGCTGGAAGCCAGCAGCAACTCAGGGCAGGGCTGATCCACAGGATGGAGAACAGGGAAATACAGAGAAAAAGCAGTTTTTTTGAAGCTTTGCTGTGTTTATTCCAGAAGCACAGGGGGCTCTGACTTGGCCCAGGTTCCAGTGGGTATCTCCCTGGAGCTCAAGGAGATGGTGGGAGAACAATCCCAAACCCAGACAATGCCCTTTTGTCTTTTAGCATGGAGAAATCAGAGTATCATCCATTAATTATTGGGGGTTTTTTGCTGTATTCACTGATTCAAAATCAAGATCCAGGAGTTTCAGGAACATCATGAGCTTTGGCTCACCAAAGCCTGCTGTGAACAGAGGAGGGATCAAACTGATTTTGACAAATTACCTTTCATCAAACCAATTTTGACAAATTACCTTCTCAGCTGATCAGTGTGCAGCTTTAGATCAATGTGACAACGAGGTGCTGAGGTTTCAGCTGGAAGGAGGGAGTGTGAGGTGAAGCTCATCCGTGCTAACGAGCAGGAATGTCCTCAGAGCTTGGCGCTGACACACAATCATTTGTTAACCACTTTATCTAATCTCTCGGCACTGCATTCCCCAAAATGTGGTGCCTGTGGATTCCTTGCAGACAGTGAAGGAAATGGGGCAGTGATCCAGAAATCTCAGGTTTAGATAGCAGCAGAGGCAGGAGTGGGAGGCTGCAAATGCCAGCACTTCACCCGACCCAGGGACAGATTTATTTGCTTAAGATGGACAAGTGGTCCTTGAAAAAAAGGATTGACCACAGGTCAAAGGCAGGAGAGCAAAACAAGAACCTGATGCTGCAGTGAGTGTAATCACAACATACAGGCACTAAAACTCCTTGCATTTAGTGGTGGCAGTTCTGACTCAAAGTTTTCAGGGGAAAATTCCAGGCTGTTTCCTTGGAAGGATAAATATTTTAACTTCTAAATTTTTCCCCTTCGCTAATGGCTGTAGGCAGACACATCCATGTGGAGCAAGCTCCTATTTTCTTACAGTTTCCCTTCAAAGTCTCCCCAAATTACTGTTTCTCCTCCAATTACTGTTTCCCTCCAATTCCCCTCACTGTTTCCCTGTTCCATGTGAGATGTGCAGCAATGGCAGCCCAGCCTGCCAGCTGATCTTGGACACTCAGAGCATCACTGCCTTCTCATCCTTTTCCTGCAAACAGCCTGCCTGTGAGAAGTGATACCCACTTCCAAAAATTTAGCAAGGTTTATTAAAACCTTATCAAAAATACAACAGAAGATAGATAGACTTTTCTCTATTCAGTTGAATAGAGAAAATATTATGCTGCCAGGAACAGAGGATCTTTCCCACCATGTGCTCACCCACACAATGGAAGCTTCACCTTTTAACCTTTTAGTCCCTCCCAAAGTTCTGTCCATCAAATCCTTCATGTCCAGTGGTGGAGATCACTTCCTTAAATTCTGAATGGAGGTCAGCTGTTGCCATAGTAACGAGCCAACCCTCCCAAATGTCCCAAACCCAGGCCACCCCCTGATAACAACACAAGGCAGTAAAACATAGCTATAAATATACAAAACTTTACTTCACACATATACAGGATATTTCCCTTTTTAATTGTGAGAGCCAACCATCCCATTACTCACTATCCCACTGCCTGACAGGCCAACATCTGCCTGTACAGGTGTCCTGGGGTGACCTTGTGATGCTTGTATCCCCATTTGTGTGTTCTGTTTATGCTGGATATGTTCTGTGCCTTCAAGACTGGCTCTGAAGAGCAAATGTTTTGGTTTGGGTTTTGTTATCAGCCTGCTCCCCCACAGCTGGCGGGCCACAGAGACAGGGCAGTACATGGTGCTGCTTTTCCTTTTTGCTTTTCTCCTGCTTTTTGCTTCTGCTTATTAGTTAGTTTAGCTAAGCAGTCCAAATTTTTCCCTGGACTGTTTTTCCTTTCCCTTTTTTGGAACCACTTGTGCCTGCTCCGGACTGGGACCTGGGAAACACCAAGAGTTTGCACCTTGTGGCTGCAGCAGCTGCCCCAGCACAGGATGGACTGATAACAGAATGACCACTCCCAACAGAGACTTTCTGAATATGTCATCTTTTTCAGAGTGGTGTCATCCTGTATTGTTAATTTTGTGTGCTGGGGGTGCTTTGCCTGTTAAATAAACAGGTTATTTCCACTTCTCTCTGAGGAAACTGGCTGTGGGGAGGGGCTGTATGGGTTTGCTTTCTAGAGGTTCCCCCCCAAATTTGCCCTAAATCAGAACACACGAATGGCAATACAAACATCATAACCTCACCCTAGGACAACAGGGCAGCAATTTTAACCGCATTTCCCCCTGTCCCAGACTGCAGAGGGCTGAGCGAGCCGGGCAAGGTGAAGAACATGCGCTTCCAGGTGCAGGTGAACCTGGAGGATTACATCAACGACCGCCAGTACGACTCGCGGGGCCGCTTCAGCGACATCCTGCTGCTGCTGCCGCCCCTGCAGAGCATCACCTGGCAGATGATCGAGCAGGTGCAGTTTGTGAAGCTCTTTGGAGTGGCCAGGATCGACAGCTTGCTGCAGGAGATGCTGCTGGGAGGTAGGGATGGGGGATTTCCTGGGGTGGTTGGAAGGAAATGATTGAAGCTGATTCCGTGTTCTTAAAAGGCTAAATTATTCTGATATATGATATGATATGATACGACATGATACGACATGATATGACATGATATGATATGATATGACATCACAATACATTACATTATATTGCATTATATTATATTGCATTATTTTATATTGCATTATATTACATTATATTATCTTATTCATAATATATAATATCATATTAATATAATTATTCATAATATATAATTATTTATATGAATATACTATAATTATTAATTTATAATTAATATTTATATTAACTATATTAATATAATTATATTAATTACATTATGCTACATTGCATTATATTATATTACATTGCATTTTATTACATTACATTATATTATATTATATTATATTATATTATATTATATTATATTATATTATATTATATTATATTATTAATAATATATCATATTAATATAATCATTCATAATATATAATTATTTTTATGAATATACTATAATTATTAATTTATAATTAATATTTATATTAACTATATTAATATAATTATATTAATTATATTATGTTACATTGCATTATATTATATTACGTTGCATTATATTACATTACTTTATTATATATTGTGCTATACTAAAACTATACTAAAGAATAGAGAAAGGATACAGAAGGCTACAAAGAATGATGATGAAAATTCGTGACTTTCTCCAGAGTCCCAACACAGCTGGACCATTATTGGTCATTAAGTCAAAACAATTCACATGTTGGATCAACAATCTCCAAACACATTCCAAAGCAGCAGAACACAGGACAAGCAAATCAGATAATTAATGTTTTCATTTTTCTCTGAGGCTTCTCAGCTTCCCAGTAGAAGAAATCCTGAGTCCTGGGTTGGACTCAGTCTTGAAGGTCTCTTCCAACCTGGTCATTCTGTGAATTCTGTGAGGACGGAGGGAAAGGGTTTTAAGCTGAAAGGGAAAAGGTTTAGGTGTGATGTTGGGAAAAAATTCTTTGCTGTGAGGATGGGAAGGGTGCCCAGAGCAGCTGTGGCTGCCCCTGGATCCCTGGAATTGTCCAAAGCCAGGTTGGATGGGGCTTGGAGGAACTTGGGACAGTGGATGGCATCCCTGCCCATGGCATGGGTTGAAATGAGATGAGCTTTGAGATCCTTTCCAACCAAAACCATTTGATGAATTGTAGCTTGAAGGATCCTTCTCACTCCAATCCAACCCCAGAGCCAATTCTTTCCAGTCTAGCTCTGGAAATCTGGTGAGATTCTCAGCAAAGAATGCTCTCTGTGGTGTGGGACTCAACTCAGGCCTCCAACCTGAGGCAGTTGAGGGAAGACAACACATCTTTTGTTGGAAATGTGTAAAAGTTATAACTTTAGGGGAAATCCAGATAAGAGCAGCACTTGGGACACAGCCCAGGCAGCTGGAGAGCAGCTGAAAGCCCAGACATCCCAAGGGGCTGCTCCTACACAGCCAGAGGCTGAGAGCAGGGGAAGGAAGCAAGGATGAGCCATTAACCTTCACCCACAGAGGTCTTCCACATCCTCTGCATGAAAAAGATTTAGCCCAGAGCATCTTGTGGGGAACTATGCCAGGAATGAAGTCTCTTCCCAATCCCACCTGCAGGAACCTCTGCTGATCTCCAGTACCAGTCAGCACCTCCCAACCTCAACCAGAATCACTGCCTGGAACCACTGCCAGGACATGTCCTGCAAAGCAACATGACCTCTGTGATCCACACTGCTCCAGACCGTACGTCTCTCTTTTTCTGTTATTTACAGACCATTTTTACATTATTTACAGCCCATTTTTACAATATTTACATTATTAGTGTCAGCATAGCCGAGGAACTGGGCAGCAGACACAGCTCATATTTAATTATTTATTTATTTAAAATTTTATTTATTTTAAAAAAGTTTATTATTTTAAAAGTTTATTTATTTATTTATTTAAAATTTTATTTCTTTTTTTAACAGTTTATTTATTTAAAAAGTTTATTTAAAATTAATTTAAGTTCTTTAAGTTTATTGAAGTAAATGTAAGTTTAGTTTAGTTCTTTATTTATATGTGATTAAATCTTACTCTGGAATCAGAGCTCACAGCCCCCCTGGCTGACTTCTTTCCATGATTCCAAAGAGAAATTAGGATTTTTAATAGTAGCATGGCCCAGGGGGGTTTTGAGATGTTTCTAAAACAACACAAGGCTGCAAAAAAGGGCTAGAAATTGAGTGTTTCCATGGATTTGGCAGCACTGGGAGATGCCACAATAGAGGACAGATGGTTCTTTATGGCAGGAGTTCCCTGTGGCTGCTGCCAAACAACAGGACCTGAATGCAAGCCCATCCTCAACACCCTGGGCACTGCTGGGGGTGGGTTAAGGCATTTATCCCCTGCAGGACCAGGCTGTGGAAAAAGGAAAGTAGAACAGGAGGTGGAATTTAACAAACACAATGTCCTGTACTCACAGTCTCCCTCCCTCTGCCAGTCACACTCCTGTGGTGTATTTGTGTACTTAGTGTATTTTGCTGTTTCTCAGCTACACAAATGTTGCCATCATGTGTTTTAAGTGGCTTTTATTTAGTTTTTAAGCCCCTTTCCAGCAAAGGAGATTAGAGGAGGTACAGTGGGGCTGCAGGCTCCTCTCTGACAAGGAGATGAAGGATTGGAGAGCACTTGGGGGCATTCCCCAAGTGCAAAACCCTGAGGAGAACTGGCCATGCCTGCCAATCCACCCTGTGCCTCCTCACACCCCAGGAAAGAAGGACGTGCCAGGATCCCCCAAGCTCCTGCTCCTGGCTTTATAGGATGGTTTGCTGCTTTCCATTGAACAGCATCCAAGTCCACGTTAATTCTGTTTGTTTTCTCTCCCACAGCCTCTCCTGAGACATCCCTTCCATCTCCCTCTGCCAGCACAGGCAGTGAAGACTATAAGCTAGGCTCTAGCGCAGGGCCCAGCACCGTGGTGCAGCTGCTGCCTCACACAGCCATGTCCAAGCAGGAGATTTGATAGGGAGAGGAGGAAGGAGGAGCTGGGAGCTCGGTGGGATCCGTGCTGACAGTGAACAGGGCCCTTTCTCTTTGCAGAGCCCAAGCACAGCTCGCCCCTGCCCACAGCCGCCGCTCCCGCCCTTCCCCGCCCGTGAGCCCGGCACAGGCACGGCCTGCAGAGGAGCCCCAGCACGGAATTCCCACCAGGAACACCCCCTGGCACAAGGATTGGGGTGGTGCCATCCTCAGCAGGGCCAGGACTGGCAGCTCTTTGGGTTGTCAGGGGTTGTGACCATGGCCTGTGACCCTTCGCTGTCCCCGTCAGTCCCAGAGCCTTGCACAGCTCCTGGTAACCCTGTGTGCACAAAGCAGGGCCTCCATTGGGATTAAAAGGTCTATTCCAGCATAAATTCAATTAATTGCACTCCCATTTCTCCTGTTAGGCTTTAGGAAAAAGTATCATCACAATCTTTTGAAGGCCAAGGCCTTATTCCACCCACAGAGGCCTTGTTCCCAGTAGGGCAGCCCCTTAATGCTGTCCAGTTCTTTTTTACGATCAGGAATGCCAACATTTTGCTATTTTCCCTAATTTCCAGTATATCCAGAGTCCATTTGTGAGCCAGTGGATGGACTGGCTCTCAAATGCATGGCTAAGGAGTGGGGAGGTGCTTTCCTCAGCAGGGCCAGGACTGGCAGCTCTTTGGGTTGTCAGGGGTTGTGACCATGGCCTGGGACCCTTCGCTGTCCCCGTCAGTCCCAGAGCCTTGCACAGCTCCTGTGTGCACAGAGCAGGGCCTCCATTGGGATTAAAAGGTCTATTCCAGCATAAATTTAATTAATTGCACTCCCATTTCTCCTGTTAAGCTGTAAGAAAAATATCATCACAATCATTTGAAGACCAAGGCCTTATTCCACTCACAGAGGCCTTAGCGCCTTAATGCTGCCCAGTTCTTTTTTATGATCAGAAATGCCAACATTTTGCTATTTTCCATAATTTCCAGTATATCCAGAGTCCATTTGTGAGCCAGTGGATGGACTCTACCTTGTGAGCACATCTAACAGCAGCAAGGATCTCTGCCTCTCACCACGGCTGCTGCTCTGGTAAACCCCAAATCAAGGCTGACTTATCCCAAACCCTGCTTGTTATCTCCTGCAAACAAGAAGCAAGTGCCCCAAAATACCTTTTCCCAGTACACAGATGTGATTTTTCTGTAGTTTTGTATTTCTTTGTAATGTCTGCAGTGTGGCTCTAAATTAGCCAAGAAAAGGAACAGGCAAGTCTGTGAGCCACTTTTTAAAAAAAGGTTTTGTATTTAAAACAAGGTGCTTCTGCCTTAATGTAAAATTTAATCTGCAGTTCAACAACAAATTAAATAATCTCAGTGGTGACGACACAGCCCCAAGAGTTCCCAAATCAACTCCATAGCACTGTCACTGTGCTATGGAGTTGATTTAAATGAATGGAACCTTATTACAAAGCAAATGATCAGATTTCCACAAAACCTAAACTCATTTGTGCACCAACCTGTACCAAACAGCCACTGAGGGATCAGGAGTGGCCATCCTGAGCCCGGGGACACCATGGAGAATTCCTGGTCCAACCCTCTGCACAAATTGCTGTCCCACCCCTCCCTGCTGATGGCAAATTGTGCTGGTGGAGCCCAGAGGGGCTTTGGGGAGCCCCTGGAGCTGCTCAGGAAGCACCTGGAGCTGCAGGAAACACAATCCCAGCCCTGAAAGGGAACGTGGGAGGAGCAGCAGGACTTCCAGCAGCAGGAGAATTTCAGTGTTACCATTCTGCAGCACCAGAGAGAGCTGGGAGCCATCAGAGAGCAGCTCAAGTTTCACCTGGATCGCAATGTTTTGTTTTTCTCCTGCCTCTGATGAATTTGAGCTGACATTTTATGCTGATAGGCCTGATTTGAAACAGCTCTATCTGGAGAGCAGGTTCCACTGCAGGCATTCCTGCTGCATGACAGATGCAACTGTTGTGAGCCAGCTCTGCTTCCAGTGCCTCCAGCAGCTCCATCCCATTCCTCTTCCAGACATTAAATGTACATTTATACTCATTAATGGTAAGAAAATAAATCTATGGGGGAAATAAATTCCATATTCTCGTATTTCATCCGGACAGTTTGCCTTTTTCCCTTGAATTCAAAACCAAGTTTCCAAGGTTCTCCACTGATTTCTCCAATACAGATATCTATTTTTCATATTTTTCATTAAAAAGAATCACCTCTGGCTGCAAAGCCTGGCTTTCTCTGGATACTGATGGAATTCACAAACTAAGAAGAAAATAAAGTTGTCAGTGCACCAGTGGATGTCAGACTCAGCCCTCAGTGTTCAGCTGGTCTGGTGAAGGTTTGCAGCAACAATAATTCACTGTATAAAGGCCCAAAATAAGAGTTTTGTTGTGACTCTTCCTGGCTTCCCTATCTCAAACCCCACTTAATTAAACCAATATTTTTACGCAAACACACCTTGCAAGTGACTATTTTATTGCAATCATGGTTTGTTAACAAAAGAGGTTCAAAGCCATAATTTAGTGATATTTCCCTTGTCAGGTGCCAGCTACTTACCAGAATGGGGGACCTCAGGCAAGAAAATATTGAAATATTTCTGAGTTATGCCTTTCCTAGCCAAATCTAATATTTGGCATCTTTAACACTGAATTTGGGTCCAATATTAATTTTATGCTGCACTGTAATATAAGGAGAAATTGCAGAAATATTTTGGAGGTGCAGAGTTTTGTTTCTGTTTTTAAAAAGCAGCCTCTGCTTGCTTTGATGCCTGCTGGATAATTTCCAGGGCTCTGGTTGGGGATGACAAGAGTGAAGTGCAGGACAGGAGCAGATGTGCTACTGGAACACAGGCAGGAAAAAGAATTTCAAATATATTCAGAACATAAAAAACTATGACTAAGTGAAGGAAGGAGAATAAAAAAATTAACAATCTCATCAATGAAGAAGCACCAGCACATTAAAATTAATATTGACCTGTAACCCTGTTCAGAAGAAAAAAAATATAAAAAACCAATATAATAAATATATTCATTATATAATAATGAATAAATATATTCATTATTATAATTATATTATAATTATTATAATTAATAATAATTACTTAATATATTAACAAAAATAATAAATATACAGAACCAATGCTGGTGCACTTCATTTTAGTGTTATTAACAGATTCCAGAATCATTTTACAGCCCAAGTTCTATATTTCAACACCCCTTAAGCCATTTTCTTTCTTTCTCTTGGGCCTGAAGCCAACAGAGAGAAGCAGAACAATTATAGAAATTCATCATTTCTGCAAGGACAGGCATAAAGAAATCCATAAATGAATTCTTGCTAAGGCCAAGACTTCAGAAAGGATGTCTGGAACAATACTGACATTACTACTAGAAATTAAACAAGAAAATAAAAAGGAGATAAATTGGCAGGATCCATCTGCTGGGATGTCTGTTCTGTTCCCTTCAGAGAATAAACAAACTCTTCCTTAAAATACATAAACACAACCAAATCATTAACCTGCTCCAAAATAGCAGCAGCACTGGCACAAAGTCCGTGTTCATGGATTTGGAGCTCTTTTCTCCATAGAAACATTAGAGTGTGATACAGACCCAGAAAATATCTCAAAGTGTTTTTTGGAATGATTGCAAAGGGGAAGTGAACAGCTTTGAGTCTCCCCATCCTTTGCTGCCATTTGTTCCTCCTCCCCCTTGTTTGGGTGGACGCTCCCACCCTGCTGCTCTCCAGGCTCAGAACTCTCTTTGCTCCAGAAGCTGCAAAAACAGAGGAAAATCCAACATTTGCACAGAAAATCTGGAGACTCAAACCAGTATTTATCCCAAATTCCCTGGAAGTGCAAAGGCTGGAATATTGAGTTTTCAGACTGGAAGTGTTTTCCCACTCACCTCAGAGAAACTGGCTGGGAACAAGATGAGCTTTAAGGTCCCTTCCCATGTAAATCTTTCCATGGTTCTTTAATAAAATAAGCAACTACACCAGAGGATGAAGAAAAGGGAATGATCAAGAAGGGCTAAAAAAGTGTAGCTTAAAATTCTTAATAAGCAGAGGAACCTCTTTAATTTGGAGCAATTAATTAATATAAATACAAATAAATTACCAAAGGATTCATGACTATTTCCCTGAAGCTGCTTCAATCTAAATATATGTGAAAAAAAAACCCTGACATGTAGAGAAGTTAATCAACTAAGACTTCAATTCATTAGTTTATTCTTTTTTACATAAAAAAAAAAATTACAAGGTAAGGATTTGAAAAGCCGAGTAAACCGGATTTCACACGCACACATTTGCCAAGTCACAGGGTCCAACCACCTGGAGTGCTATTTTGCTATTTTCTGATTTTCCCATTGAACAATTTACACAGTAAGAGCCTCAGGACAAAGCCAGACACCTTTTTTTCCTCCCCAGTCTTTAAGATGTGCAACTGAATCTGCACAGAATCCTGTGGAATTTCCAGCTTCCCCCTCAGTTTTGTTCACAGGACTGCAATTCCAGTGGATTTCCACCCAGGAAGGCTCCAGCATTCCACACCACCACCCTCCCCAGAAAGCAAAGTGAAAACACCCCAGAGGATTGCACGGTTTTGTTCACAGGGCACAGGCAAGAAATGGATCCCTCAGTGCCTTCAGCCACGCCATGGAACAGAAACGGATGGAGCTGGGAGCAGGATGCAGAGGAGATGGAGCAGCAGGGCACTGAGAAAGGAAACAGCTCCTGCAGGGCACAAAGGGTGGAATGCAGAGCTCTGAGCTGCTGCAGGTGGGACAGGTCACCAGTGCCACTGGCTGAGCAAAAGCAAGAACAGGACAATTTTAAGGCAAGTCCCAAAACAGGGAGCTATTTACTTTCTAGGCACGATTTCAAGCTATGCATCAAGGCTCCTGCTTTATCCTTTATATGGTCAGTCATTTATAGGTTAACAATAATACAAAAAATAGTCTAAATGTCATTTTTAAAGAATCAACTTTTAGCTGGATTTTTATTACTTGCAGCTTGCATTTCATTACTTGCAGATTTATGAACATTTTTTAGCACTACTGTTGTTTGTCAGGCCCACATAAAGCAGTTCTAGATCTATATTGCTCTCGTTTCTTCAAAGTAGTTTTGGTTGGAAATGGTTAAATTCAAAAGAATATTGCAGATGTTTCTACATTTAAGATGTGCTGTACTTGAGAAAGGAGGGAAGCTGCCTCTTTCTCTGCTGTCTTTGTCCAAGGGATCATGAACAGCTTTCCCTCTATGAAGGGTCTGTACAGTAAAAAAGGGGCAGAGCAAGACCCTACAAGGACAAAGTGTTTGCAGTGAATGACCCCCAGTTTGTCACTCAGTGTCACCTCACACTGCAGGACACTGGTGCCACTCATCCATCCCTGTACAGTGCACACCTGAGTTCCTCTGCAATCAGAGCAGGTGGAACTGGAAATGCACATCCCAGGGCAGCAATTGAAGCCCAGATAGTGAAAATTGAGCCTTTCCCTAAATGCCAGATGGGATGGGCACTGCCAAACACAGGCCATGCTTCAGGGAGCCTGGGCAGGGTGTGAAAGTGCTGGGCAGCACCTGCACGTGTGTGGGACACACAGGGACAGCTCTGCTGCAAGAGAAAGGAGAACAGAACAAAGCACAATTCCCTGAAATCTGCACTGACAAGGAAGGCTGTGTCTCACTGGAGATCAACTTCCACCACAAGGCTCCTCCTAATGATTGACAACTGCATCCAAGGACTTAGACTCATTATAAAAACACACAGGTAATTAATTCCCCAGACATTTATCAAATAAAAAGGGTTTAAAACAAAAAAATAGGGAAGTAATCTCAGAAAATAAATTACAGTAGCATGACAACATTTGGCTTCTTTAGTGTGACCACGTGCTTATCCTGCTGTGAAGATCATGGCAGATCCAGTTCCTGTCTCAGAATTAATGAGATGTCTGTGACGATAAACGTAGAAAACTCTGCTTGCTACAAGCAAATGTCTGATATCAGTTTCACCTGGTCACAGATTATATGCAGACAGCCTTCTCTGGCCCCAAAATAAATACTATATAGGATTCTTGCAAGTTCCAGCATCTTTAGACTCAAACAGAAAACTCAGGTCCTCCTTTCTTCCCTCGCAGCAGAAGCCTCCTGATGCGGAATCCTGCGAAGGGGTTGATCCACAGCAGGGAGGGCTGGCCCCCAAACACAGATTTCATCCCTTCCCAGCGCAGCCTGCGCTCCCACGTTGGCTTTTCACTCTTCAGTCTCTCAATCTCCTGCAAATAAACACAGGCAGGCACGTCCAAGGTTTAGTTTAATCCAATATAAAACCTGGTCGTAAAAACCGGGCTTGCATTTTTATTGTGCTGTTTTATTGTGCCTCAGCTGATTAGTTTCTTACTGTAATTTATTAATTATTAAGGGAGAAGTTAGAAAGTGTTTTAGCCCTGTGGATACAGGGCAGAAGATTTAGAACATTAAATATGCACAAGAAGGTTGATATCTCCACTTCTTTTCCCCAAAACTCCCAGAAAAGCTGATGGATCCACGTGCAATATCCTACACTACAAGCTGTTTACTCAGTTGATGAAAGCAGACAATAAGGCTCCTGCTCCACAATTACTGCAGGCAGGATTACTCTCCCAATGCATTATTTTGATGGTCATTTTTTGTGCTTCCCACTAATGAAGGCTCAATATTTACCAGTTGTTTTGCACTTACTCCTCAGTACATAAATACATTGTAAACATGAGAAAATATTGAACAGTCACAGGATTTAATTTCCTTGTGTTTCCAAGCAATTATTCTCTCCATGTGTGACACTGCAGATCTAAGGACAAGGGAGCCAATGGCCCAAACTCTGTTTTATCCTCTGATCAAATGTATCCCAAAGAGGTGAGAGTGATTTTCAGAGTAAACCTGAGAAAAGCAGACACTTCCCATGGCACCCAGCAGGAATTTCTACCAGCTGAGATGGGAAAGTCAAACCTCAACTCAGAAGCTTTGCATTCTTTGTCATTTTTAAACTAAATTACAAAATGTCAAAAAAGCAAATAGTGCAACAACTTCTGTTAGAAAGCAACCCCCAGTAACCCATTCCAATCTTCCCCCAACTGTAGAAAATAAAAATGATGAATTATTGAAGTTTGCAGCTTTCTCTGTAATAAGAGCCTCTCCTCATGCAAATAAAACCACATCTAATCACATCTTCCCAGAATAAATGTTACAGAATACAAAAAAGTCAAGGTTTTTACCGTTTCATCATTGCATATTGAGTGGATTTGGGTGCCAAACATGACTGCAGTGAAAGTGAGAAACAGAAAACCCTCAAGGCACAAGAAGATCATCAGGATCACAGTTACAGGTGGGGAGAAGTCACTGCACTCTGTGAAAATGAAATATTGTGGTTACAAAAAAAAAAACCAACAGCAAATTATACAGCTGTCCTACATGTCTGACACTTGAAATAATATTTCACATTTAAAACAAACTTCTGATTTTGCAGCAGCTTTATTTGCTGATCAAGAAAATAAAGAATTTTATGACAGTAACACTTCTGGCTTCCTATAAAGCACATGGTAACTATTTCTGCAATCCTGCCTCAGGATTTCAAGGCTATCAAATGAATGTTTGCATGTGAGGGGACTGAAGAACTCAGAACTGAAAATAAGAGAGCAGCTTGGAGCTTCCTGCATGGCAGAGGCTGTAAAACCATCCCCACCTCAGCCCTGACTGCTAATACAGATGTTCCACTTGGCTGTCATTGCTTTATTACTCTTTTTATTTTAATTCTCCACACAAAGTAATCAAGTTCTGCCTCACACATCTCTGGAGAGCCTCTGATCACCTGATTAACTCAATTATATTTAAAGAGGGATAGTGTACAGAAGGTGAATGTTTCAAGTAAAACAAAGTTCTACGATTCCATTCATTTCATGAAATACTCAGAAAAAATAAAAATCACAGGGGTTTCCCTGTTACTTCATATACCAAAAGCACAAGAGCAGAATGAGCTCTGGCACACTGGAACAGTAAGAAATACAAGCCAGAGGCCTAAATAAAAAAAAAAAAAAAAAACAAAAACAACTGGGATAGTTTAGGGAATTTCCTTTCTGCAGGAGCTCCAGTAATGCAATGAGGAAGAAATCTGTTTAAATTTCAGGTGCCATTCCCAGAACTGAGGTGGGGCACACAGAGCCCAGATTTAGGTGATTTTGTGCTGAGGTGGTTGAGGACCAGCTCAGTTTCCATCCTACTACAGAGGTAGTGAATTACTACTGTGAGTAAAGGCAGTGAGAATGCCCCTGACAGCCACAGCTCTTAGACAGAATGACTGAAGGAAAGGGAGGAAAAACCCAGAAAGGAAAAGGAGAGTGATGGATAAACAGATCTGAAATGTTTTACTGAAAGATGGGGCTACAATAGAAATGCTATGACTTTTCCCTAATATCTACTAGACAATGGTAATTAAAATTAAGTATTTATTTGCTCACCAGTCCACTGCCCTCGGACACAGGAGAAGAACTGAAATCCACAGAGTACAAGAGCATGAGCTGAAATTAGGGCTATGTACATCTGCAAACAAAAGACAGCATCATTTCACTCACTGCCACTGCATAAAACAAAGCAAAATTCGAAGAAAAACCTTTGAAACAACAACACAAAATTAAAATGAATGTGGGTAGAAATCCCTTGCACAGAAGGAACAAACCCGCCCAATTTAACAACACAAACATGTCCTAAAGCCATCACTCACCAAGCACAACCTAAATTGTTATAACCAAGGAAAATTCAGACTAAAATCAAGCTGCTGCTGCTCACTTACCGTAAACAGAACAAAAAATCTCTGATTTTTCTCCCCCACACAATTGTTCACCCAGGGGCAGTGGTGATCCATCTTTCGGATGCATCGCTTGCAAATACTGGAAAAAAGGACAAGAGGCTTCTGCTGAGAAATTGTATTTGAAATTGTAGAAATTGTATTTGAAATTGTAAAAATTGTATTTGAAATTGTAAAAATTGTATTTGAAATTGTAAAAATTGTATTTGAAATTGTAGAAATTGTATTTGAAATTGTAAAAATTGTATTTGAAATGTAGAACCAAGGGCAGCCAGTGGTCACAGCATGATGTGCTGAAATATTTCTTTGACAAACTGCAGACAGGGATTTTATTTGCATTTCTTTAAAGAAACTGTTTGTTCATTCTGACAACTCAACTTTTGGTTGCTCCAAAATGGACTGTGTACATAAAATACTCCTCAGAATAAAACAAACCCAGAACTTCAGAGACCTGCAGCTCAGTATCTCAATTCAGTATTAATAAGACACTCTCATTCAGTATTAATAAGACCCTTCCCTTCTGGAGAAGTTTTTTAGATAAATATTTCACTTTTACAGGCTTTCAAGTTGTAAATTTTACTTGTGGATAAGAAGAAACACAAGAAATTCAAATCTTCAAGGGAGAAACTTGAGGTCTCAACCAGCCATAAAATTCTAAACTTATGCAATCAAAATCTCAACTAAAGCACAGCTGAGAGTATCAAAACTCACTTCCTTAAGAGAAAATATAAATATTGAAATTATAACCAACACTTATCAAGTAGCTACTTGTTCCTGAGTTCTTGAACACTCCTGTTCTTTGCTGGTTCACTTGTTCCTGCCCAGTTTTGAGTCAGGGCTATGCCCACAGAAGTCAAATAAATACTCCAATAACTCCAAATAAATACTCCAATAACTCCAAATAAATACTCCAATAACTCCAAATAAATACTCCAATAACTCCAAATAAATACTCCAATAACTCAAATTTACATCTGCCATACAGCAGCAGAGGGCTCAGTTCTGCAGCCAAACATGAAGAATTACACACCAAAAATGAAACAGTTGCAACATCTGTTGTAGCTCTTCATAACCCAATAGCTTGAGCAACGCTGATATTCCATTTTCCCAGCTTTGTACTTAAGACAGCCACACACTCAGTGCTCCAGATTTTCCCACAGAATATGCAGAATATTAAACATTTTCACTTCAGCAGTCACCAAGCCAAATAAGCCTAAAAAATGCAGGCACTGTTATTGAAACCTCTTTGGTTTTGATACAGGCTGATTTAGGTGTGCTATCTACAAGTGACAAAGTACAGTGCAAAGCTGGGTTATTGTCACTGGAGAGACAAAACAGGGAGGTGTGGGGAGAAATCAGTGCTCTGAGGCAGAAAATAATTAAGTTGTCACATTTGTATGATTCTGAAATGATTCAGCACCAGGCAGAACACACCACGTACAGGTTATGGGGCAGAATCCCAAATGAAGCTGCCTTTGCTCTGGCCTATCAAAACCCAGCCCCACATTCCCCCAGCTCTTGTTTTGTGGATATTAAAGGATTCATCCTCTGCTACAAATTATTTTTTAAATACAAGTGAAAATCCCAATAGCAGATAAACACTACAACCACTCCCTGGTGCAGGAAAAGTGGGTTTCACTCAGGAGGAGACATTCAGGAGGCTCCTCCTAAGACTTTCCTTGCTGCAAGTTCAGCCTCTCATTTCCCTGAGTGCCACAACCAGACAAGGCTCCTGATGTGCCACAGAATCCATGCCAGCACTCTAAAAAGCAATATTAATGTGAAATGCTGAGTAAAAGCTACCCAGGCTCAATCAAGCTGAAGGCTGGAGGATGTGAGGTGGGCAGGACTCCGTTCTGCTCATTCAGAATTTCTCACAAGCCCACACAGAGCTCTCACAAGAGCTCAGATATTTGGAACTCTATTGAAGTTGGAGGGGGAGACGATCCACCTTGCATTGGTCAGCATCGACTCCACTTTATTGATCAATCAGGCACCTTTTATAACAGTGTTAATTCACTTCATGCATATTGCAAAATCTGAGCTCACAATAGGTCAGAGATAACATACCAACCCCTCCCTATGTTTCCAACACCAAGATTTGGGTTCTCAAAATTATTCTTGCTTTCCCAAAACAGCCAAAGATAGAACATCCACTTGTTATGAGAAAGCTGCCTGAGAACTCTGATGTGCAAGGCTCTCAAGGCCTTCATGTTTGTCACTTTTACCTGTAATTAAAAATAACCTGAGAACCTCTGCTGTTCACAGAAACAGGCTGTGAGAATCTGCTCCTCACAGCTGCCTTCTAGGCCATCTCTGAAAAAACCTCCAACAGAACCCTGCCTTCATTCCTGATCTCCCACCAACAATCCCACAGCAATGCTTCCAGCAGTGCTTCTGCCTTCTTCCTACCCCATCCCTTGTATTTTATTCCTCTTTATGCAGCAGGAATTTGGGGAAATCCCTCCTCCAGCTGCACCCAGCGTTGTCACAAGAGAGAAGCAAACAGAACAAGCAGCTGTGCATGGAGGAAGTCTCTCCTCCAGGCTGGAATTGCTGCTCCATGAACTCAGGCAGGTGCAATCACAGCTCTGAATGGCAAAGATAACATTCAGAAAGACACAGCTAAAGACTCAGGAGAAATGGGTGTGGGCAACAGATATTCCCTGGGAGCCTGGTGGAAACATCTCAGTGACTTTATTCAGAGTAACAGTTCCCCACACACAACAGAACAGGCAGAAATGAGGACAGCTGTGCTCCTTCAGTGAAAATGAAATCCCATTCACCCAGGATGGGGCTGAAAATGTTAACTGCTCACTAAAACATCACTTCAATTGCATCACTTGATTTCAGAGATGCTTAGCTGTAAATAAAAGGTTCTTGCTCTTTTCCCCAACACTAATGTGTATTATGAAACTATTTTTCTGCCTTAAAAGAACTTCTGTTGCAGTGTTGCACAACAATTTTCGTAACTACATCCTAAGAGTCTCTTCTGTTAATAATTTACCACTGAAAACATGCACTCTGAGTGTAAGTATTTCCCAACAGCAACTAACTTCAATTTCCATTTTCAAGCCTCTTCTATCAGCAAATTGCCACTTTAAATACTTGGGACTAGATCATCCTTTTAATGTCCTTGGAATGAGTTTGCAAACCAATAAAAAAAAATTGGCAGCATAATCAAACAAACCTTTTTTCAATTGGGTAAACTCCTGCAGTGATAAATTGAAGGCAAAGAATCAAATTAACAGAAACAAAGACAATTAAACCAGAAATGCAACTGCTGAGAAAAACATGACAGCAGCCTCACAACACCTTCAGGCTCTGGCTTTCTCTTCCAGATATTCTGTGGAGCCAGGGATGCACTGAGCAAGCCCCAAAATGCCTCCTTTATCTTTAGGTAAAATATTTGATCAAGGATTAGAGGATTAAAACAATGCCCAAACAGGTGCTTGGGAAAAAAAAAACCTCTTTGAAAAGATAAATATCAGGTATTTCCTTTATCACAGACATTATCAATTCTTGCTCTGCTTTAAAAATAAATGCTGCTCAAATTCTTGCTCTGAAGGAGGCATTTGAGCTCCAGGATCTCTGGTACATATGACAGAAAAAGAGCTGGAGTATTTCAACAGATGATGTCTTCACTTAGGGCTCCTTCCAAATTAGCTCTGCCTTTCTCTTTCAGATATTCTGTGGAGCCAGGGATGCACTGAGCAAGCCCCAAAATGCCTCCTTTCCCTTAAGTAAAATATTTGATCAAGGATTAAAACAGTGCCTAAGACAGACAAAGCTGGATCCCCAAACAGGTGCTTGGGGAAAAAAAACCCTTTGAAAATATCAGCTTTATCACAGACATTATCAATTCTTGCTCTGCTTTAAAAATAAATGCTGCTCAAATTCTTGCTCTGAAGGAGGCATTTGAGCTCCAGGATCTCTGATACATATGACAGAAAAAGAGCTGGAGTATTTCAACAGATGATGTCTTCACTTAGGGCTCCTTCCAAATGAGCAAATCCTACCAGGACCAAACTGTGGGAAATGCTTTCCACAGATACCTGCAAGGTCTCACCCTGAATATGGGA
Source organism: Zonotrichia albicollis (assembly GCF_047830755.1). Lineage (NCBI taxonomy): Eukaryota > Metazoa > Chordata > Aves > Passeriformes > Passerellidae > Zonotrichia > Zonotrichia albicollis. The sequence continues at coordinate 3,326,979 of NC_133831.1, read as the reverse complement.
TGAGGAAATGAGAGGCAGCCCATGTGTGCAGTGCTCCCAGCTGTCCCTCACACACACAGAGGCAGCCCATGTGTGCAGGGCTCCCAGCTGTCCCTCACACACACAGGGGCAGCCCATGTGTGCAGGGCTCCCAGCCGTCCCTCACACACACACAGGCAGCCCATGTGTGCAGGGCTCCCAGCTGTCCCTCACACACACAGACACAGCCCATGTGTGCAGGGCTCCCAGCTGTCCCTCACACACACAGACACAGCCCATGTGTGCAGGGCTCCCAGCTGTCCCTCACACACACAGGGGCAGCCCATGTGTGCAGGGCTCCCAACTGTCCCTCACACACACACAGGCAGGCCATGTGTGCAGGGCTCCCAGCTGTCCCTCACACACACACAGAGGCAGCCCATGTGTGCAGGGCTCCCAGCTGTCCCTCACACACACACAGGCAGCCCATGTGTGCAGGGCTCCCAGCTGTCCCTCACACACACACAGGGGCAGGCCATGTGTGCAGTGCTCCCAGCTGTCCCTCACACACACACAGGCAGGCCATGTGTGCAGGGCCCCCAGCTGTCCCTCACACACACACAGAGGCAGCCCATGTGTGCAGGGCTCCCAGCTGTCCCTCACACACACACACAGAGGCAGCCCATGTGTGCAGGGCTCCCAGCTGTCCCTCACACACACACACAGAGGCAGCCCATGTGTGCAGGGCTCCCAGCTGTCCCTCACACACACAGAGGCAGCCCATGTGTGCAGGGCTCCCAGCTGTCCCTCACACACACAGGGGCAGGCCATGTGTGCAGGGCTCCCAGCTGTCCCTCACACACACAGAGGCAGCCCATGTGTGCAGGGCTCCCAGCTGCCCCTCACACACACACAGGGGCAGGCCATGTGTGCAGGGCTCCCAGCTGTCCCTCACACACACACAGGGGCAGCCCATGTGTGCAGGGCTCCCAGCTGTCCCTCACACACACAGGGGCAGGCCATGTGTGCAGGGCCCCCAGCTGTCCCTCACACACACAGAGGCAGCCCATGTGTGCAGGGCTCCCAGCTGTCCCTCACACACACACAGGCAGCCCATGTGTGCAGGGCTCCTCCCAGCTGTCCCTCACACACACAGGGGCAGCCCATGTGTGCAGGGCTCCCAGCTGTCCCTCACACACACACAGGGGCAGGCCATGTGTGCAGGGCTCCCAGCTGTCCCTCACACACACACACAGGCAGGCCATGTGTGCAGGGCTCCCAGCTGTCCCTCACACACACTCAGAGGCAGCCCATGTGTGCAGGGCTCCCAGCTGTCCCTCACACACACAGGGGCAGCCCATGTGTGCAGGGCTCCCAGCTGTCCCTCACACACACACACAGGCAGGCCATGTGTGCAGGGCTCCCAGCTGTCCCTCACACACACAGAGGCAGCCCATGCACAGCTCTCCTGGATCCCCAGGGAGTTTCTGGGATCTGCCTCCACCCCAGGCATCCTCCAGGGAGCCCAGCTGAGCTGACAGAGCAGCAGCAGCAGCCCTGCACAGCCAGGGATGCACCTGAGCAAAGTCAGCCCAAAGCACACACAGAGCAGCAGGAGATGTTCCATCCTCCCCTGTTTATCCACTCCCTTCACACTCCAGATCCAAGATCCCACTCAGAGCTGAGAGAGGAACAGGAGCTCCATGCCAAGGCTGAGGATTTATAAATGGGAGCAGCTTCTCAGCCGTAGCACTCAGCACTGACACACACACATGAGGTTTTTAATTTAGAACCCACAAAGCTCCAGAATCATCTCAGAGTCCTGACAAGACTTTGCTCTGTTCTTTTGACAGGCACTAAGGCAGAGATTTCAGTTTAGTACTTCTCACAATTCAAACACATCACTCCCCACACCTAGAGAGCCACCAGAAGCATTTGCATCTTTATGTAAGCCCCGATTATGCAGGCACAGCTATTTTCTACTGGCACACAATAAACACTACAAAAGCATTTCCACAGTGCCTGAACACTCCAAAGACTGGGAATTAAAAATATACATTTACTATCTCCTCCACAGCATGTTTAGTTCAAATGATCATTATTTCTGTCCTTATTGAAATGGATTTTCAGTAAGTGGAAGTGCATTTAACCCATTATTCATGCAACTTTGGGAAAATAATCTGCCAATTCACACATAACTTCAAATGCACTGCAAAGAAGAGATAACACAAAGTAATAATTTTAAACTACTCTAATTTTGTTCATTTAAGACTGCAGGAGTCACCTCTTAAATCAGCTCCCTCACAAATTTGAGATTCTTTTCTTTGTCCTGCATTACCCACAGCAGAGCACAGTAACTGGAATGATGCACAGGAAAAGATGTTCACTGATCTAAATTATTTAAGACACCATAGCACAGTTATTGAAATAAAACCTTAGAGTTTCTTACTTCTCTCCCCTCATCCACAGTCATTTTTTGTACCTTACACTTACAAAATACACTGCAATGTAGGAATTTGAAAGTTTAGTGGATACCAAAAGAAATTTGTGGGGGAAAAAATGAACAAATATCAGGAATGTTATTCTGCTTTTCTCCAAAAGCAGAACTCTGGAAGGAACTCAGGCATACCTGCAGTGGTGGGCACGCTCAGGTTTGATACTACAGCACTTGGGACATTTGTAGATCACTTCTCCTGGTTTCAGCTGCAAATTATCCATGTATTCTTTAGTGGCATTTCCTTTGGGCACAGCCCCCTGAAATCATTTCAATTAGAGGAGAAAAAGCTTCTTAAATGGCATGAGAGCATTTAAAAATACATTTCATAGACTTCATACCGGTAACCTCAGGATAATTGCAGAAATAAGTTCATTTATTCAAAGCCAGTCTGCTATAAGCCAGAATCAATTCCAAATGAATAAATTACCTCTGCTTGACCTCAAATTCAGCTTTATTCCAGCAAGACTCATCTCTGGCCAAGTATTAGCTTAATTCCCATAGAATATCCTGTCCCCAGCCCACAGAAATGAAGAGGGAGACACATCTTACCCTGCAGATACAAACACTGCCCATCCTTTCTGAGGAGTTACCCTGAATATTTCTTGTGGAATTTGATTAATGGGTGAAGCCATCCACAAAAATCAGCAACTACTTGAAAGATGTTATTTCAACTGTCTGAAGCCAGGGTTTAACCACCTGCCCCACGTTTTTGAGAATTTTAATTTTTCTTCCTAAAATCTTTAGCTTGGACACTGTTAGCAGGACCAGCAGTGGCTCCTTTACTCTTCTTTGTTGTGCAGCTTTGTGGTAAAGAGTTGAAGGAACTGATTCAAAAGAAAAATAATTGATTGGGAAAAGAAATGAACTTTTAGTGATTAGTTCTCTGATCTGATTATCACAGAGCTGCATCCTGAGATCAGGATCTAAATTTGGATTAGTAAGGAGGAAATAATTCAGCATCATCATCACCCTGCTCATTGATGGAGATAAAGCCTTATCTGTGAGGGGAAGTGATTGTGAAACAAACTGGGATGTGGCAGCCAAGTGGATTTTCTGTACAACTGCTCCAGGTCAGCACTTCCTTCACACAGGGAGAGCCTTCTGCAGGTCAGCCTGAGCCAACTGCAACATTCTACAATTCATCCTCATTCAGAAAAACCCCCTGGCAACATCAGCACTTGACACAAACACCTCAGGAACATCTGGGACAGAATAAAGAGCCCAGCAGGAACTCAGATTCCACTGCCAAACACCTCTCTGCTCAGGGGAGTTTTTGTTACCTATGGCCTGGAATGACAAATTTGTGTTTGTGTTGGCCAAGACAAGCCCAGGGCCTGTCCCAGGTGAGCTCTGGGGCTGAGTGGTGCTCCAAACCTGACCAGGTGCTCACAGGGACTTCCTTCAACACTCATGTTCCACTCCTGAGCTGGATTTTGCAATCTGAACGTTCTCACCCCAGTTAATATTTGGTGTAAACATCTCACACTCCCCTGTTCACCTGCACAAGGATCAGAACCTCAGACCATGCTTTCAAGCATCCTGCTGACAAAAATATACTCTATTTCAAAACCATCTTTCACAGTCACAGCCAGCCAGCAAAAATCTATTTTTTATAGTTACAAGTGTAAATTTAATTCACTTGAGTTTTGAGGCAGTTCATTCCTTTCATCTTGGTTTCTATCACACAGTTGTGCCTTCCATTCTGGGAGTCAGCACGAAAGGAATGGAGGAAAAAAAGCAGTGACTCATCTCAGTTTGGATCATAAAAAACACCACAGGTCTAGAAAGACACCCAGCTTTACCAGCTCATCTTTATAAGCAATAAATCCTTAAACCATGAACTCTCTGAGCTGTCACAGTTTGTACAAGTTGTGATATTTCATCATTGGGTGTGGACAGAAGTAAATCAAAGAGCTAGAAAATCATTAACTGCAACACCCTGCTGGGTTTTTCAATGTTTCTCTATACACTGCTACTGGAGAAAAATCTCCATTTTTATCCAAAAATCTGGAGAAAATAGATGTTTTTTCCAGCTTTATTCCTTAAAAATAATAATAGATTTTAGTACAAAATCAACCATTTAATCACTTGAAATCTTGAGGAGTAAAAGTTCTAAGAAATGAGTACTTTCAGGACCTATTACACCTACAATGCTTCACTGTGTGTTCAGCTTAAATCTCCCTTCCTTTACAAATACTCAAAGACAAAAATTCAGGAATCACATGGGGACAGTGGTTTTTCCATTATGCCAGGTGTGCCTGAGGTTTTGCAGCACATCCACCTCTAAAAGCTCTTCCAAGGGAAGCATGGGAGCATTTGAGGAGATGCAAAAGGATAAAGGCACAAATTTTGAAAATAAGTCTGATGAAAAAAAAGTAACAAAAATGAGGACAGAGAAGACTAAACTTTACTGGCTACTTCAGGACCTGGAGTAATATTTTACTGGATTTTTTTGAGTCTAACACTTTTATAAATTTTATATTGACTGTTCTATGGTTTCATTAATAGAGCAATAGAAGTAGAGGTACCATCCTGATAATAAGCACAGGTATCATCAAAACCTTGAGGGTTTTAAATGTAACAGAAGCATTTGGAATCTAACACAAATATCTTGAATCTAGCACAAATATTTTTGAATCTAGCACAAGGATTTTGAATCTAACATGAGGATTTTTAATCTAACACAAGGATTTTGAATCCAACACAAATATCTTGAATCTAACACAAATATTTTGAATCTAACATGAGGATTTTGACTCTAGCACAAGGATTTTGAATCTAACACAAATATCTTGAATCTAACACAAATATTTTGAATCTAACACAAATATTTTTGAATCTAGCACAAATATCTTGAATCTAGCATGAGGATTTTGACTCTAGCATGAGGATTTTGACTCTGAATCTAGCACAAATATCTTGAATCTAACACAAATATCTTGAATCTAACATGAGGATTTTGACTCTTACACGAGGATTTTGAATCTAACACAAATATCTTGAATCTAACACAAATATTTTGATTCTAACACAAATATTTTTGAATCTAGCATGAGGATTTTGAATCTAGCACAAATATCTTGAATCTAACATGAGGATTTTGACTCTAGCATGAGGATTTTGACTCTAGCATGAGGATTTTGAATCTAACACAAATATCTTGAATCTAGCACAAATATTTTGAATCTAACACAAATATTTTGATTCTAACACAAATATTTTTGAATCTAACACAAATATCTTGAATCTAGCACAAATATCTTGAATCTAGCACAAATATCTTGAATCTAACACAAGGATTTTGACTCTAGCATGAGGATTTTGAATCTAACACAAGGATTTTGAATCTAGCACAAATGTCTTGAATCTAGCACAAATGTCTTGAATCTAGCACGAGGATTTTGAATCTAACATGAGGATTTTGAATCTAACACAAGGATTTTGAATCTAACACAAATATCTTGAATCTAACACAAATATTTTGATTCTAACACAAATATTTTTGAATCTAGCATGAGGATTTTGAATCTAACACAAATATCTTGAATCTAGCACAAATATTTGAATCTAACACAAATATTTTGATCTAACATGAGGATTTTGACTCTAGCATGAGGATTTTGAATCTAACACAAGGATTTTGAATCTAACACAAATATCTTGAATCTAACACAAATATCTTGAATCTAGCATGAGGATTTTGAATCTAACATGAGGATTTTGACTCTAGCATGAGGATTTTGAATCTAACACAAATATTTTGAATCTAACACAAATATTTTGAATCTAACATGAGGATTTTGAATCTAGCATGAGGATTTTGAATCTAACACAAGGATTTTGACTCTAGCACAAGGATTTTGACTCTAGCACTACTTTTCCCAGCAGAAGACTTCTCCAAACTTCTGTGCAGATGGATGGGACAATCCAACGCCAAGGAACTCTTGGATACTTACTGGATCAGTCAGCATAGTCCTCAGGTGTGACGACAGAGCCAGCACTGCCAAGCAGTTAAAGAGAACCCCGTTGATCACGGAGTACCAAAAGTCTTTGGAAGGCAGCAACATGACAAAAGTCACTACAAAGTCTGCATAGACCACCAGGAGCCAGGTCATGATGGCACAGACCATGCCACAGCCATCCCTGATGAACCAGACCCTGTCAGCCATGTCAGCCTCCGAGGAGGAGGAGGAGGAGTCGTAGCTGTCATTGTCGGCCAGGAGCGGGTGGTGCTCGACATCGCGGAAACGGTGCCCTGATGACTGCATGGTTTGCTGGCCTCGCCCTGCAGGGACAAACACAGCACCACTGTAGTAAACCCCTCAGGTTTAGCCAGGGCCCCTTGGAGAATAGAATGCTGACACAGCAGCAAAGAAGTTTCCTGTCTCCAGGGACATCCGCCTTGTACCTTATCCCTATATGTTGTGGTGTGTTGCAATATCCTGTTTTACCTTCTCCCTTCCCCCTCGCCCCTCGCTGAGTGTGCCCTGTCAATCAGGCTAACATACCAGCAAGGCGTCGTGTGATAGGTGTCCCTCGTCCCTTGAGACCCTGCCCCTTCACCTGGTTGGTGGCTCACCTGTCCCCTCCCCTTCCCCTGTCCTGAGCTTAAAATGTTAATGAGACCATGCGGCCTCCATTCTGTTAGCAGCAGTGGCCCAGTGCAGACGTCTCTGTACCAATGGAATAAACATCTGGCAACCTTCTAGCAGAATCCACTCCCTTTCTCTCCACCATCGCCAGAAGCTCTCTCCTGAGGAGAACGGAGTCCTGTCTTGTGCCCCGCTGCACTCTGCCGCCAGCCAAGGTATCTCTGGGGTAAAACACCGCAGTGCTGCCTTTGGCCCAGCAGCGAAGGTCAGAACTGGCCTAGGCACCATCTAACTGGTTATATTGGGATACATATTCCAATACTTATAGCCATGTACGGCAATATTGTGTTAAACCCTACTATTGGTCACTTATGGTCACTCTAACACCTTTGCCATTGGTCAGGATTGGATCCAGGCCAAGGGTATAAAAGTAGCATCCTGTACCCCTACTGACTCGGAAGAAGAAGAGCTGAGACCCTTCACAGACCCTCCAATAAAGGCATACTCGTGGAACAGCCAGCGTCTTCTGCTTCTCCTCTCTCTGCTGTCTGCTGGAGCCTTAGGCCAAGGGAAAAGCTACCTAGCAAGCAAAGCTGAAATCACAAGAGCTGCCTGATCACTAAGAGCTGAATATCTCCCTGCTTGCTAGGGGCTGACCCGCGGCCTTGGTCTGAGAGCGAGCTGGCTTCTGGCACCCAGTGCCCTTGGGGACTGAGCTCTGGAGCTGTAACAGCTTGCATAGGATACGACCAAGCAAGGCTCATTTACACCACCATCATCATCATCATCACTGGTATTCATTATTAATGAGGAGATAGAGCACAGCTGGCTCTGGGGTTTTGTTTCTGGGAGATAAAGCATGGTCAAGTTCAAAACAGGACTGGGATTCTTTCTGATCGATTCTGTGAGTGCAGAAAGATGAATATGAAAGAAGGGGGCACAGGTTTTAGGTTTTTGGGTTTTGTGTTTGTTTTTAGTTTTGTTTGTTTGTTGTTTTGCTTTTATTTCTTATTATTCTACTCTAATGTCATTGGTAATAAATGAAGCAGATTTCCTCAGGTCAAGCCTCTGACAGTAATTGCTGACTGATCTCTCCTGCTCTTATCTTGACCCACAAGGCTTTTTTTTTATATTTTCCCTCCCCTCTCTGAGAGAGAGACACAGAACAGCTTTGGGGGTCTCCAGCCAGAGTTAACCCACCACTGACCTGCAAATTCAATGCCTGACAAAGGGATTTTAGACTGGTTTCACTTCCATCGTGCTGTGCTCGTACACCACTCCTCCTCTTCTGCTAAAAACTCAACTTCTCTCTTTTATCTCAAGCTAAAATGGCAAACTCTTCATTAAATTACAGCTCATGTCTCTTTTAAAAGAGCAAATTATGGCACCAGCCTGTTGACTTTTCATTCTGCTCCAGCAAGGGAGGGAAGAGTACAAAGGAACCAGGATGGAAATAAAGCTGTTCTAATACACTGCTCACAACAAACAATGCAGCAAGCCAGAAAGCAGCTACATTTGTTGACAAAAAATGTTATTGTTTTGGAAAAACCACAAGATCTATTGGATAACTTATCAAACAGTCTCAGATCAGCCCAACCTTAAGGGAAACAAATGGTTCTGGTTAAATGAACATGGCAACAGATTACATGAATCAGATTTTCAAAGAACACATTAATTCATTTAATTTCATGAAACTCTTTTAGGGCTTTGTTGTCCTTCCAACGTGCAGCAAAAACCAGACATGAAGCCTCAACAGTTCTCATGAAAACAGAATTATTTCCCAGACATCTCTCCCAAGGAAAGATATGGAATGGCAGAACTGAAGTGCTATCAACAAACAGGAGACAAATTAAAACTTAAACATTAGGCCTCAAGAATATCCTGCTGCTTTAAAGGTATACTGTGTTCTAAAAATCCTATTGATTCCTGCTATTAAAGGCCATGGCTGAGAGAAAGCTGAAAGCATTTCTATTGATTTATCACAGGCACACAGAGGTCTCCCTTTTCCCCCTTATTAATGGTAGCCTGTACATGACTGTAGGGATTATGGCACAGCAATTTCAATTTCCATCCCAAGATATTGAATATGGGATCACTTTGTTCCTCTAGAATGGCCCAAGTGAGCATTACCAGGTGAAGACACTGGCACTGAGATGGTGTTTGATAAAGCTGTGTTGGTCCAAACCCTTTAAAAATCCTTTATCAGGAATCAGAAAAACACATTCTGACCAGGAAATCCAGGCAGGAGCAATCCAAGAAACCAGAAATGAAAATAAATCCATGCAGATGCAGCAGAGAGATGTGAGAGCAACTGCACAAACAGCTGGGAAGCTCCCAGGACACTGTGAGGTGTCTGAAGGACACATTCTCTGCTGTGGAACAGAACAAACTGAAATCCAGCTCTGCTGCTTGGATCTATTACAATTTCTTGGAGTTAAATTGTATTTTCTGTTCACACATTGGGCTTTTTTTGGACAAAATTCCTCTCTCTCACCAGAATGCAGCTGCTAAGCCAAGGATGAAGATGTCACACACTAGAAAATTACCTTAGGAAAGAATGAACTTTATCTCCTTCAAAAGTAATTTAAGCTTAACTTAACCTAAATATGGCCCCCTTTTCACCCAGTTCAAATTATCCTGATTTTTCTTAATGTTCAGAATTAAAACTACAATCTGTCCCAATTAAGTCAAATAGCACTTTGGGACATCACCAGCCCCTGTGGTCAAGAAAATTTAAGTGCCATAAAAATGCATAATTAGCAGTTGAAACATGAAGATAACCACGCAAATCAGTCATTACTTCATCAAAAAAGGGCTTCTAAAACTTTAAAGGAATGTTTTAAGTATGAAATAACACAGAATTACTGCATTCATTTTGCTTAAATATCTTAAAGACAACAAAAAATATTTTAGCACGATAAAAGAAATCCAAACCAAAACAAATACCTCAAAAATGTTTTGTATGTTATTCTGACATCCTGTCCTGCCTTTGGCTTATCCCTGGTCATTCACATAGTCATGTCTGGTGGAATCTGCAAAGACATCACCAACAAACTGATTAGCAAAGCTGCACCAGGAAAATACTGTTAAATACAAATAATAATAATAGACATCAATAATAGAACAGAAAAATATACAGAATCATAATAGAATAATAGACATCAATAGTAGCACTCTGAGACATGCTGCATGTAGCTATAATGAAAAAGTTTGTGTTTTATTTAGAAACCAGGTATTTGAAACCTTGACATTTTTGGCTGTTGACTTTTGGAAATCATCACCTGGCACTTGGAGCAGGATTGCAGCCCAGAACCTTGCATTTCATTGCTATTTGGGGAAGAGAACAGAAGAGGTGTGGGCCTGAATTGCTGTCTGGTTAAAGCTGCCTAAAGAAGCACCTAAGGTTTTCTTATTCATTGGTTTTATTCTCTATTTATTTGAAGTAAATTTTTTTTGGAGACATTGAAATCATTCTTATTTGCAAGGTTAATTTAATATATTTTGAAAGTAACATAAGGATTGTGACATTTCAGAGCTACACAAGCACAAAGTAAGTTTATTGAATGTTTCTGAAAGCAGCTTGTAAGAAACAGATACTCCAAACACAACATTACTGTGGAGTTCTTCAGTACCCATTTTCAAAAGTTCCCAGCTCAAGGGGAACTGAAAAGGAGAAGTCTCTTATATAGTTAAATAAACCCAAACATTCTACTGCAAGACCAAATGGTAATGTAAATGTTTATTATGAACATATCAGAATCATTGAATAGATGGGGTTGGAAGGGACCTTTAAATGTCACCTGGTGCCACCATCTACCACGGGCAGGGACATCTCCCACTATCCCAGGTTGTTCCAAACCCCCAAGCACCTGAGTTTGAACATCCCTGACAGAGCTTCACCACCCTCAGTGTGAAAAACTTCTGCTACCAAACCCCAACTGGCCCCATTTTAGTTTAAAACCACCCCCTTCTCTTCTGTACCACTGCAGGAAGCTGTGACTGCTTTGTGCTTTGCTGTACAAATAAGCTTTCAGACTTCCCTTAAACTTCACAATATTGTGAAATGCACAGCCATTAAGTTGTCACCGAGGTGGCAGCTGAGCAGAGACAGGAGCAGACAGGCTGAGTGTTGCCATTAATGTGCAGTGCCACCCACCCGTGGGGAGCTGGGGATGGCAGTGACACACTGAGCCCTGCAGGTGACACACTCAGCTCCAGCCACCAGCTGCTCCTGGAGAGCTCACTGCTGACACAGGGACGGGATTTGTTCACTCAGCCTGAACCCCAACTGCAGTCCTGAGCAAATCTGTGTTTGTCACAGCCTCACCAGCTCCTGGACAGCTCACTGCTGAAAAAGATTTGTGATTTGTTCACTCAGCCCTGAACCCCAACTGTAATCCTGAGCAAATCTGTGTTTGTCACAGCCTCACCAGCTCCTGAAGAGCTCACTGCTGACACAGGGACGTGATTTGTTCACTCAGCCCCGAACCCCAACTGCAATCCTGTGCAAATCTGTGTTTGTCACAGCCCCACCAGCTCCTGAAGAGCTCACTGCTGACACAGGGACGTGATTTGTTCACTCAGCCCCGAACCCCAACTGCAATCCTGAGCAAATCTGTGTTTGTCACAGCCTCACCAGCTCCTGGAGAGCTCACTGCTGAGACACAATTGTGATTTGTGCACTCAGCTCCTAACCCCAACTGCAATCCTGTGCAAATCTGTGTTTGTCACAGCCCCACCAGCTCCTGGAGAGCTCACTGCTGGCACAGATTTGTGATTTGTTCGCTCAGCCCCGAACCCCAACTGCAATCCTGTGCAAATCTGTGTTTGTCACAGCCTCACCTGCTCCTGGTTTGTGTGCAAGTGTCCCCTCAGCTCAGCTTTGCAGGGATAATGGATTCAGGCATTCCCATGGGATCTGCCCACACCTGGCTCCCTGCAAGGGAAGGGGATCAATGTTTGGAAGCTCTCCCTTTATGAAGAGCTCAGCATCCCCACTGAGATGCTCACAGCTTCCCTCTACTCTTCATTTATTTGCTTCAATGCCTGTCTTAACCAAATTTACTCTTGGAGTACAAAAGGGCAAAGCATTACACTTCAACCTCTAATACATCAAGCAACAGTTTTTAATTTGACCTTGTACAAATCTTTATTTAGCATGAGAAGATAAAACCAAATTATTCAGTGTTTCATGCCCAATGTTATGTTTGCACACATGGTTATATCAAACCTGACCCAACCCTGTTCCACTCTTAGGTGTTATTTGAAATTCTCATCTGACCTGCACCTCACTGGTACTGAAACTCAGGTCTAAAATGCAGATGTACTCATGGAATAAAAAACCACACACAACTTTTGAAGAAGTTATGCTATAAACTCATGATCACCAAGATGGCCTTGTAAGATCATTTGGTTTAGTGGGAGAAGGCTGCAAAGGGCATTAGGAAGACAAATGACACAACACAACTAATTGTATCATAAGGCCCCTGGATTGGTAATTAAATTTAAAAAAAACAGGCACTTCAGGGTTAGGAACAGTCCTTTTCTCTGCTATTTTTTGAGGATGAACAGAAAAACATTGTAGGAAGAAAGAAAACCTTATTTCTCTGTAATTTTTTGAAAAAGTAAGAATTTATATACAGGCTAAAAAATCCATCAGCTGTCAAAGCAGAAATTTTTTTGGTTGCCTTTTCCTTCAAGCTACACAATGGACAGCTCCTAAGATTCCTCCCATTTCAGTGCTAACACAATAAAGAAAAAGCCTTTATTTCAATATTTCTGATTTCTCTCCATAGTTGTACAGACACCAACACATTAGAATAATAATCCTGCAGCACTTACATACAATGGATTTAAATTCCACCTGGAAGCAAATCAGAATTACAGCCCTGTGATCTCCCTAAGAGGTTACAGCACAAACATTAACTCCAGGAACTTGGGAGTTTGAAGCAAACCAAGCAGGCAAAGCTCCTCCTGCACCCATGGGCAATTTGGACAGATAAATATCTATCAGACAATGTCTGCACAGAGCCAGGTCTCATTTAGAAGAATCACCTCCTTTCATTACAGATCCAGGCAAGCTAAGCTGCAAAGGCATTTAAAAAGTCAGCTGTGGCTGTTTAGATTCTTTTCCAGGGACTGGTCTGTCTAGCAGGCACCTTCTCAGTAATTTGGGAACCTGGGATGTCCTGAACACAGCACAGAGCTCTGGAGAGCAGCTGGAATAACCTGTGATGGAGATCCAGGACACAGCCCTGCAGTGTTACCATCAACTTATCCCAAATCCATGCTCAGGGGCACAGCTCACCATCTCTCCAAAACCCTGCTCTTGTTGTTCTACAATATAATAAGTGTTTATCTCTTGGATTTCCCATTTATGCCTTGCAGCCCTTTCCTTGTGCTGGTCCATCTCTGCTCTCCTGCAGGCACACATGAATTCTGAGCACAGAATTAATGGGAGATTATTTGTGTGCACACATTGAAGAGAATATTCACCAAGCACATATTTAACACAGTCAAGTTTCAAGCTGCTGTAACAATTGTCCTTAAGCCAGCCCATCATGAAACACTGGAATTGCTCCTTTCCAGCTGTGGAAAGGGGATGTGCTACTTCTAAATCTCCTCAGAATAAAAGTATACAGAAATACTTCAGCATAAGTATTGGGAAGTTGATCATCTAATTACTGATGGTTTTTTTTAAACTGAAAGAGAAGAAATTTAGTTTAGATGTACAGAATGAATTGCTGCCTGTGAGGGTGGGCAGCCCTGGCACAGGTGCCCAGAGAAGCTGTGGCTGCCCCTGGATCCCCTGAATTGTTCAAGGCCAGGCTGGATGGAGCTCTGAGCAATCCCATCTGATTTGAGGATGTTCCCAAGGGGGTGGAACAAGATGATCTTTAAGGTCCCTTCCAACCCAAACCATTTCTATGATTTATGTCAGTAGCATCTTTATAAACATCCTCAAAACCCAGAAATGAGAATTCACAGCAAAAGAAGTTATTAAAAATGCAAGAAAACACCCTGATGCATGCATTCTGAACACATGTTTATACGAAGTATTACAAAGCTTTGCTATCAGACATGGAATAGATTTATGATGCCAAAACACTTTAATAAAAACACAAAGTAATAGCAGAGACGTTCAACAGGATATCTTTTCAATAACACATCTTTCACCCTGAGATGTGAAAGTTAAATAAAATGTATTACAAATGACTTTGCTGCCCAGCAAAGAACACTCTGTGATCCAGCAGGAGCTCACTGGGCACAGCAGCAAGGACAAAAGGCTCCTGGATGAAACAACCTTCACCTGAGAAGGACACCAACACAATCTGTGGCTGGGCTTTGATTTCTGCCTCTGCTGGATCAGGGCCACAGCCTCAAATTCAGATTAGACCCCACAGGGCTGCAGGCTCACACCAATGTCAACACTGGGGTGTGAAAGCTGAAAGTTTTACCTCTTTGCCAACAGCACCTGCATGGATCACACCCTACTTGAGAGAGTAATTTTTTATTTCTAATTTTTGCATTCATCAGTGCACGCTCTGCCCTCACACTCCACTGAGGAGAGCTCAAGTATCACACACAGTGATTGCTCTGTGATACCAACCTGGCAAGCACATTTTTATCTTAGCTATTATATCCACATCCACATCCATGTCCATGTGATTCTTCTTCCCAGGTTCCAAAAAATAATGCTATTGGTCAAACTATTCACACTAGCAACTTCCAATATTCATTAGATGAACATTCATGCCTTTGTTTCAATTGTTCCTAATGTTGAATTGCTCCTCATTTCATATTTCCACTATATTCTTCATGTTCAGCCATTCAACCACTGCAAAATTCCATCTATTCACTTTCTTTAAAAGCTCTCCACCCTCATAAAAGGCATAAAAAAGAAATCATCAGATCTGTATGATACAAAATATCCCATGCTAAAGGAAAACCAAGAAGGGAGATAGAGTATTTAGAGAGATAAAAGTATTACCAATTCCTTTCAGCCACAAAGAGATCTCAGCTATTTAACTCTAATCTCAAACCACTAAAATTTCACATCAGTTTCATCTCCTAATGAACCACTACGGCTCCTTTTTATCTGCAAATTTTCAAAGCCAGAGAGCATTCACTTCAAAAGAGCTAATTTAAGTCTTTTAATGTGAACAGTCACGGCGACTTCAACCTAATTATGTCTCCAGCAAAGCAAACAGTTACATCACTGTAATTCTGCATCCCGATACCATCACACCAGTGGATATTCAGCACAAAAAGTAACCAGTGATTTCCCAACCCCTTATTTTCACGGCACAGATCACACTCACGCCGTGCCGCACGAACCCACCCTCTCGTTCGAGAGCTATTTGCATTCCCACTTCCTGCAAGCGCCGGGAAATGAGGAAAAGGAGAAGCACAGAAAGCAGGGGAACTCCCGGAGCAGGCGGCAGGGCCCGGCCGGGAAGGAGCGGGGCAGACACGGGAGGTGCCCGCTGCCCTTCGGCCTCCGCACCGGGCACCGGGGCACGGCCGCGCTCCTGCCCACAGCTGCCGGGGGAGAATTTTTAATTTTTTAGGGGATGTAAATAACGCGGAAAGGGATAGGAGATACAGAAACACCCCACGAAGTGCGCCCACAGCGCTCAGCCGGCCTGAGGCACCTCAGCCCCAATCACCTTCCCCGTTCGCCCTTCCCGGGGCCACCGCGCTCCCTGCCGCGGGGACCCGCCGAGGGACCGCCAGCGGATTTACCTGAGCAGGAGCAGCAGCGGCGGTGGCGGCGCCGCTGCCCTGGCGCGGTGGGGCGCTGGGGCCGGGCCCCGGCCGCTGGAGCTCCGCGCCCGCCGCCACCGCGCCCGCGGCTCCCGAGGCTCCCCAGGAGCCGCAGGATCCCGGAAGCGGCGGGGGCGGCGCTTCCGCGGGAGGCGGAAGGGACGCGCGCGCGGCTCCGCGCAGGCGCGGCGGGCGGGGCGCCCTTGGCGCGGCCCTGAGGGCAGGGCTGGGAATGGGGCTGGAACTGGGCACACCCGCAGCGCCCTCATGGAGCGGGCACGGAGGGCAGGGCACGGACACAGGCACTGGCACACCCGCAGCGCCCTCATGGACCGGGCGCGGAGGGCAGGGCTGGGGCTGGGCTCACCTGCAGCGCCTTCATGGAGTGGGCAGGGAGGGCAGGGCCGGGGCCAGGGCCGGGCACACCCGCAGCGCCCTCATGGAGCGGGCACGGAGGGCAGCGATCCTCCCGTCCCACCCCTGCCACCGGCAGGAACACCTGCAGCGCCCTCATGGAGCGGGCGTGGAGGGCAGGGCTGGGGCTGGAGCCGGGCACGGAAGGCAGGGCATGGGCTGGGGCTGGGCACACCCGCAGCGCCCTCATGGAGCGGGCACGGAGGGCAGAGATCCTCCCGTCCCGTCCCACTCCTGCCACCGCAGGGACACCCCCAGCGCCCTCATGGAGCGGGCACGGAGGGCAGCCCAGGGATAGGCACACTCGCAGCGTCCTCATGGAGCAGGCACGGAGGGCAGCCCAGGGTTAGGCACACTCGCAGCGCTCTCATGGAGCGGGCACGGAGGGCAGAGATCCTCCCGTTCCACCCCGGCCACCGGCAGGGACACCGCCCGCTGTCCCTGGTTGCGCCATGGGTCCGACCTGGCGTGGGACAATTCCAGGGATAGGGGCAGCCGCAGCTAAGCTGGGCGGTCTGTGCCAGGGTGTCCCCGCCCTCACATGGGAGAATTTCCTCCTAACATATAATCCAAACGTACTCTGTCAGTTTGAGGCCATTCCCTCTGGTCCTGTCACTCCAGGCTCTTATAAACAGCCCCATTCCATCTTTCCTGTGGGCTCCCTTCAGGCGCTGCAGGGCTGCCATGAGGTCACCTTGAAGTTTCACTTTTCCAGGGGAACATTCCCAGCTCTTCCAGCCTTTCCTCCAGCAGAGCTTCTCCATCCTCTGATCACCATGGAGCCTCCTCCGGGCTCTCTGCAGCAGCTCCAGGTCCCTGATGTCCCCACGTGGGGACATCACCCTGCACCTGCAAGAACCAGGCACAAAGGCAGTGGGTACTCAGTTCTTCAATTAAGAATTTGTGCTTTATGTCAACACATATTTTTGTGGTCAAGTTCCATTACAGTCCCTCATTAACTTGTACCTCATCCCTGGCAGTGCCCAAGGCCAGGCTGGATAGGGCTTGGAGCAGCCTGGGACAGTGGGAGCTGTCCCTGCCCATGGCAGGGGGAGGAATGGGATGAGCTTTGAGGTCCCTTCCCACCCAAACCATCTGTGATTCTATGATTTCACTTCTGAGAACATCAGGAATGTGATTTGGCACTTAATTCAAGAGCATGTTCAGCAGTTGTTCACTGTGCCTAAACATCAATAGTTAAATTGTTTGATGTGGAAATATTATATGACACTAATTCAGGATTTCCCACTGTGTATTAATACAGACCCAGTGGCTCAAAAATACAGGCAAAACCCTTGCAGTGTGTGAGCTGAGGATATTTTTTAAAACAAAAATGGTGAAGGATGCCAAACAGAAAGGTTGACAACTCGGGCACGCTCCCACATCCTTTTTTTCTTGTAGCATCACCACCATCTAGTGGGACACGGGCAAACAGTGCACGAGGGTGCTGTGTGCTGATAATGGAATAAAATACAGCTGCTCACGTGCCTGTTTGTCTCCTCTTCTGTGCTGAAATATTGGGGGCTTCTGAAAAGCTTGATTTTGCATATTTCTTCTATTTCCCAACAGCTGGTTGCACATACGAAAGGAAATTTGTCTATGCCAATGTCTCTGCTCTTCAAGTGTAATTATGTAAATATTTATAGACACAAAATCATAAGAGCTGATCGTTTTCTAAATCTGCCTTCTCCCTTGGTGTTTTCCTTAATGTAACTGATGTTATTTATGTAGGAATAAAAATGAAAACAAATAATATTCTCTTATTTTTTATTCAATTACAGTGTGTTTAACCCTTGAGAAAACTACCATTCTTGTGCTTTTTATCTCAGGCTGGCTGAGATACCAGAATTATCCAGGAGTTACAAAGAAGTTAGGTACTGTGACATCTTTTTTTAGCAATACTGCAGATGTTTAAGACCTTATGCAGAAGCTTAAATTTATGCTGACCAGAAATTCTTAAATTCAGTTTGCTTTTTCTTTGTGTTTTAGCACCGCACATCGGTCACAGATTCCTGATTTCCTCCTGATCTTAAAAGCAAATCAGTTGAGTATTTTCCTCCTCATATTTTTGCTGAACACGTGGAGCAGCTCTTAGACTTGTTTCAATACACGGAGAGCTGTGTTACACTAAAAACATCCCCAGGCCTTTGGTTCTTCTGCAAGTCCTGATGGTTTGGAACCCATTTCCACCACAATTAAATAATATTGCCAAGATAAATTGTTTGCCAGAGATAACTTCAAGCCCTCAAACAAATTACCTAAGAAATGTGGAAACAGGAGGTGGCACGAAACAAATAGTTTCCATGTCCTGTGCTGAGAGGAAGGAAGGAGCTTATCTCTGGTACAGATTCACACAAAGCCTTCACCGTGGCCTGGGGAGACTCAGGGGGAGGTTGGGAATGCTTCACACATCAGGCATGAAATATTCACATTGCTCCTTCCCTCAGACATGCAAGTATTGAAATTCAAATTATTTGTGTAAGGACTCCAGCAATCTGGGGGAGTGCAGCAAAACTGCTCATGGGTTGCATTGGGGAAAAACAAGAGTTTAGAAGAATCTGTCATTTGTTGTAGCCCCTTCCGCCTCAGGCAGAGGAGGATTTAATTCTGTGCATGTTTGTAATGTCCCAAAGGTTTGTCATTTGTGTGGATCTTTCCCCACTGACTATTGCTTTGTGTCAATAACATGCTCAGATTCTAGCAAAGAAGAAAAGCTGTTTTTTATAATCCATTCCCTTTGCAGCCTTTCTGTGGGCTGAGCCACCTCTGCCGTGCTGCAGGTGCAGGGTGATAACATTGTGACACATCTCTTTCTTTCAGGCTGTTCTCATCCCTCCACAGCACAACCTGAAATATAAAAACAACCTTATTATTATTATCCCTCTGACTCTCTGGAAAACAACCTTATTGGCTCTCTGCCTGCTCTAGGTGCTTAAATTTAGGATGTGCCCCTTCAATATGGGCTGAAGCAATGGTGATTTACAGAAATTAATTTCTGAACCTCATTGTCTGAATCTCTGGTGCCTTCTGCCCTTCTCCTTTTAATTTATTTGATGTGGCCCATGGACAGCAATAAAGCACCACAGAAAAGGGGAGCTGTATAAAACCGAGGAACCTTTTTAAGAAGGTAAAAGGAACATCTAAAGTGCTAAAAGGTTTTGAGGGAACAACAGAAACATGATCACCGAGGCAGTGTAAGTGCATATCAGTATCAGGACAAACTGGGAAAAGGGCAAAAAGGAGCAGCAGAGCTCAGGAGGTTATTAAAAACAAGTTACATTCAGAGAAGAAAATCGAAAGAACCATAAGCACTGATCCATTAAACACAAACCAGGGCAGAGGTGGTTATAAAACCAAACTGAGGCACAGTGGAAACAAGGCAGAATAATGCACAATAAATGTTTTTGCAAGTAACAGGGAATCTGCTGAGAAGTTTGGAGAGCTAACAGGGAGTCCAAACACCCAGGAGACAAAGACAGCCCAGGTTCTGAGAGCCACAGCTTTCTCCAAAGTGAGGTTGGCTGCACTTCAGCCTCTCCTGAGAGGCTGGGTCTGTTTCAGTGCAGGGAAATGAGACTAAATGCTAACTGTAGAAGGAATAAAAAAATATCTATTGTACAGCCAGCCAAAAGCCTTCAAAAATATGACTTCTAGAAATGATACCTACAATGGTACCTGAAGAGATGCTGAGGTGCCTGCTGTGGGTGGGGTTTTTTGGTCCTTGAGTGAAATGGGCTGCTGCCTGTTGGCTGGAGCTGGCAGTGGGAACAAGAGAAGGACCCACTGATGCCAAGAGCGCAGTAAAACAGGATCAGAACCCGCAGAATCATAGAATAGTTTGATTTGGAAGGATCCTTTTGCAGGTCATCTAGTCCAACTCCCCTATGCCACAGGCATCCTCAGCCAGACCAGGTTGCTCAAAGCTGCATCCAAATGTTTCCAGGGATGGGACATCCACCACCTGTAATAACCTGTGTCAGTGTTTCACCACCCTCCTTGTCAAACTCTTATTTCATATCTCTAATCTTAAACGGACTGTCCTTCAGCGATCTGCAGCAAAGAGTTGGGGAAGAGAGCCTCACACCCGCTTTTCCTGCCGCGCATCACTGGAGGCTTTGCTCTAGTGTCCTTCCAGGAGAGCTGCCTGAACTTCCCTTGGAGTGCGCAGTAACTAAACCCAGCAAATCCAACTTCCCCCTGCGGAAATGACCGCGATCCGAGCCGGGACGGGGAGCGGCCCCGAGGCGGGGTTTGGGGGCGGCCGGAGCCAGCCCCGCACCGCGTCCCGCACCGCACCGGGCTCCGCTCCCCGCTCCCGGCACCGCGCTCCTCTCCCGGCAATGCCGGCTCTGCTGGCGCTGCTGGCCGTGGCGCTGCTGGCGCTGCTCGGGGCCGGACGAGCGGCCGCCCCCGGCTCCTGGGCTCCGCTGAAGCGCTGGGCCCTGGGCTGCCTCCTGCTCTGCCTCGGCGCCTGCCGGCAGCGAGCGGCCACAGGCACCGCCGAGCCCCGCCGGCCGCGCCCGCTCCGCGCCGACCCCCACGTGAGTGAGCCGGGACCCCCGGTGCTGGATCCCTTCCCTGGGACCTGCATTCCTGGGACCCCCTTCCCACGGACCCGCTTCTGCCACACCCTATTCTCATAGCCTGGCATCCCTGTGTCCCAACATCCTTGGCACTCCCATCTCCCTGTTCCCCTGGCACTCCCATCTCCTGCATCCCCAGTGTTGGAACTCCCATCCTCGGCATCCCCAGTTCCCCCAGCTTTGGAACTCCCTTCCCTGGCATCCTCACGTTCCCCCAGCTTTGGAACTCCCATCCCCAGCCTCTCCATGTTCCCCCCATCTTGGAACTCCCATTCCTGGCATCCCCGTGTTCCCCCAGTCTTGCGACTCCCATCCCCAGCATCCCCACGTTCCCTCAGAACACCTTTTTCCCTTTGGATTCAAACTTCTCTGGCCCTACACCACCTCTACCCCATTGCATCCTCTGCATTCCAGCCCTTGCATTCCACCCCTGGCAATCCCTCAGGTGCTCCAGTTCCCTGCATCCCGGTGCCTGGCACCCCTGAGTGCCCAATCCCATTTTTTTTGAGCTCTCCTTTCTTTTGGCTAAACTTTCACTGCTGCTTTTAAAGCTGCCTGGCTGTTCTTGGTGTGCCTGCTATGAAATACAAAAAGTGAAACCAAAATTTGATCCCTGAGCAGAAGCCCATGAAAACCAAAGGATTGCTGACATTCTCCCCTCCCTTTCCTGTCCCTAGCTGGAGCTGAAATGCATTTCCCTTTTCCCAGGCTCTGGATTCCCTGTACTTCACCGGCTTTGCAGAGACCAACAGCAGCTTTGTGATCGCTCGCCTCGCCCGCCGTCCCGCTGGCCTGTGTGAGATGTGGCTCTTCCTCAGGCTGGATGGGATAGGAGAGTTTGAAGTGAGTGCTGGATGTGGGCTGATGTTCAGGAGCAGTGCTTGACTCCTTTCTTGAACCTCTGATGGGATCCCAAGCCAAAAATTAATGTTCTCTGCATCTTCACACCAGTAAGGCACCAGGGCTGTGCCTAAAGGCAGTGGTGGAACTGGTCAGAACATAAATCAGAACTGGTCAGGGTAGTGGGTATGTCCCTTTTTTGTAGCATCTGACACTCATTCCCCCTTCCCATAATCTGCACAAAACACAACAGTTTCTAAGAAATGCCTTATTAAATCCCCCAGGAGGAATTTGAGCATCCAGCCTTTCCAATCAGGTGCAGCACATGGTTGATGAGTTCCATTTTATGCTGATGGTTGGTTTTCCCCCCTTTTTTAAATTTTCATGCTATAAAAGCCATTTGGAATTGCCTCTTTAAAAGAGAGAGAAAAGCTTTTAGTGATTTTTATGCACATCTGCTTCATTCTTGCTGAAAAGAATGCTTAATCAGATATCATTAATCAGATTTTTGCCTGAGGATTTTCTTTTTTTATTAAGAGCTGGCTACATAGTAAAGGAGAGAAGACCTGACATAAATCCCTTCGCACTCAACTGTCTTTATATTCACAAATCTCTTTCACTAAGTTGCCATGACCAGGAAAAGCAGGAAAAATCCTATTTGGAGAATATAGGAATAAAAAAAAAAAAAAGAGAAAGGATTCATGTGCATTATTTTGGGCTTTTAGTAATATTTAGTGTAACAAGACTGTTTTGTTGCATCCTCACAATTGAATTAAGCAAATGTTTTCCTACAATATTTCCTTTTTTTAGCACCCACAGCACCCAAACATGATGGTGAGAGATGAATCCAAAGAGATCTGGAGTGGAGGAGGACTCACTATGGAATACTTGGAGCCCCAAATGTGCTGGAAGATAAATTTTGATGGATTACTCAGGTACTGCAGCACTCCCTAATTTCATTTATCTACACATAAACCCAAGACCTTTTCAGCATTATCTAGAAATATATTTAATTTATTTTAAATTTAACCAGCTTGAACTGAAAGCTGTTTGGTAACTGAGACACTTTGATTTTTAAGGAATGAAAATAAGTCTGGTGGTGTAGAGTATTATAGATTCTTCTATTTCAATTCCAAACATGCAAGAAACATTTTGTTGTTTGTTTAGGATATAAACAAAATTATAATATAATATAAAATTATAGTGATATAAAATGATAGTGCTTTGCCTTGCAGGAAAGGATCCTACAGACAGCAGTGGAGTGAGGAGGAAGGAGAGCTTGTACCAGTTAAATTCTCTTTGCAGTAAGTTTTTCATCTTTGCTTTGGGATGTACAGTAAGCTCATAGCTCATTTAAAATGCCAAAAATCAGGATTTTCCAATAAAATACAAAGATTGCCTCTGTCAAAGTAGCAAGTGCACAACTTGGCCTTGTATGAGCTGAATGCTAATAATATCTTTTTTTTCCCTCTCTCTTTTTCTAGGTGGGAGAACTCCACAGATGTTTTTAACTTTAATGTTGACAGTAACCCCAGCACATTTGCTCGTGCTTTAGCCCAGGAGCCTTGGACCATCGAGCTCTTCCAGAGGGTCAGAAAGTGAGGGGCAAGATTAATTTCTTCTGGGGTTAATAATAATCTTTCTACAGCTCTCTTCAAGGTCTGATGTGTGTTATAGTTGAATTTGAAGGTAGGTTTAATTAGAAGTGTTTTAATAAAGGACATGGCTCTTGGTTTCAATGCCACACCACACCTGGGGGATCCTGCACACAGATATCTGAGTGAAGCCCTCAGCATCAGGAATATTTCTTATTCTTTCTGTTTTCATGGGTTTAGGCAGCTCCCAAGTCAATGATCCACATATAGCTAAGAAAAGGAATATAATCCTATGAGAAAGGAGCTGAAGTGGGTGTTTAAAATACTATAGAAACTCTGGAGAGCTAAAAACATGAGAATCAATGGTGTGTAATTATGTCTATCAATAATGTGTGTGTTTTGGTGATACCTGCTGAGTTCTAAGCAGCAGCTCTTTGGCAGCCCAGCATTTCTTCAAACAAAGGGTGATTTTCAGTTCTGTCAGGGTGAGAATTTGCTGCTGTTTCATTCTCAGGTGTCTCATTATGTAACAATAACTGGGAAATGTAGAAGTGGTGTGTAAAATCTGGGATAGCCATGGTCCAGATGCTCTGAAATTTCCTTCATTTTGGGAGATAAATCCATCAGTTTGGCATTGAGGAGATTCCTGAGGAGAGCTGGAGCTCTTTTTTGTGCTGACCCACTCCTTTCTTTCTTTCAGACAAAGGGAGCAGCATTTCCGACACGAGCAGTGGGGCCGGTCTGCTGGAGAGATTGAAATAGAAAATTCTGGGAAAATGGAACTTTCCCTCCAAGGCATTCGGAGCCACTCCTATGGTAAGAGCACTGGAAAGAATTCCCTCCCTTGGGAATGCTCTCAGTGTAGCTGGCACTGGCAGGGCAGTGAGTTGAAGGATTAGCTGTTAAAATAACCAGTTCCATGCCTGGGCATGAAATAAAGACATTCCAGAGGAAATACCATCATTTTCTGGGGACATACATTGCTTATCATGTTATCAATGACTGAATATTTCTTTATCCAAAAAGAAATATCTTTTTGGATATTTATTTATTATTTTGGATATATTCTTTATTGTGAAGTCAGGAACTGTTAGTTCACATTTCCCAGGAATGGTGAAACTCCAGCTTGAGGGATTTTGGTTTTTTTTTTGCAGGTGTCCGGAACTGGGCTGAGATTCGCCGTTATGTGATGATTTTGGCACACTTTGAAGTAGGTATTAACATGGCAATGCAGGAAATTTTTCTGAGCTTTTCAGGCACGTTTAAGTATCCAGAAATAAGGATTTGGGGACATCCATGGTGGACACCAAAAGTTCTCACTGGTGGCACCATTAGCCCAGATCAGTGTTGAGGGCTTTTGCTCTCTCTCAAAAGCAGAGCTGTGTGTGTAAAAACTGAGATTTTGCTACACTGATTGAAGCAAAACTTGTTTGATAACTTGAAACAGTTTGATTTTGGCTCTTTCAAGAAAAATGAGGCAGGCAGCTTTGCAGGAGAGATTCTCAGCTGCTGCAAGTACCCAGCACTCCCTGCAGCTGCTGCAGAGCTGATTCCCATTAATGGGAAGCCTGAGGTGTTTGAAGCATCCTAAGCCCTCATGACAGCAGTCAGCAAATATTTCTGCCTGTGCTGAGCCACAATTCTCTGCAGTGCTGCGTGGGGGAGAGGCAGAGCACACTGCTGGGAGCACACAGCCCAGGGACGTGCTGAGGGCAGCCCCTGCCAGCTGCCAGCCCAGCCCAGCAGATGCTCCTGAAAGGGCATTTCCTTTGCCAAGCCAGGCAGAAATCAAAACTCTCTATTATAGGCGGCATTACAGGGGTTTAGACTGAATTCAGGATAAAAGTTCTTCTCCCAGCTTGGAAAATCCCACTTCTGTACAAATCCTGATTTATCATGTGCCTGTGTATCTTTTACTGACACTGAGCTTGGGCACCACAGTGTGTATAACCATCCTCTCCCTCTTGTCCAGTTTTTCAAGACTCAAAGTGACTGTGGCTGTTCTGCCCCTAATTAAAAGCCAGCTGACTTCATTAAGAAGTTTATTGCAGCTTGAAGCTTGGAGCTCTCTTACCCTGAGTGTCTGTGCATTTATAGCATCAGAGGAGTTTTAAATTTGCCTCAGAGCAGCCCAAGTGGAGCATGAAGAGTCCAGACCTAAGGATAGAAGAGAAATTAGTAAATCCAGGAGATTCCAGTTTCTTCTTAATATTTTCCCTGTCTGCTGCTCCCAGACATAGATGAATAGAGGTTAGAAAGGTCTGGTCATAGTACACCAGTTTTGTTCTTCTTTGCAGGCTTTGTTTCCCTCCTGTGTCCTCTTGCTGTGGACTTTCTGTTGTTCCCATTGTCCTTAATTTGTCCTGAATATGCTTGGTTTATTTTCCTGGATTTGTTTGCAGCCAGATCTTCATGGGAGATGTAGTGAGAGGATTTTAAAGTGTGAAGCCATAACACATTGCATAGGCTGAGTTCTATCCTGTCTTCTTGGTCCAGCCAGTGAAGCACCCTCAGAAATGAATCTGCACAACTCTGGCTGCTTTTTCTTTCTCTCTCTTGCAGGATGGGACTGCAGCACATTTAACAGTTATCAGCATGCCAGCTACCACAACTCAGTAAGTGACCAAAGAACTTTATGTTGCTAAAACCACTCATTTTAGAGGTGGCAAAAGCTGCTCTGCAGGACACCTTTGTGTGAATTCCTGCTTTGAGCTTGTACAGCCCCATTTCCATCCACACCCTCATTTTTCATTTGCAGTTAGTCACAAGGACAGCTTTTACCTTCCCTTGCTTCCCTTCCCTTCAGCTGCTGAGGGCTGATGGAGCTGTCTGTCTGTCTGTCTGTCTGTCTGGATGATTTAGAGGTACAATCTGGGCACTCCCAGCTGTTTGAGAGGGCTCCAGCTGCAGTGGGGCATTCCACAGGAGCCCTGCCTTGCTCACTGCTGTTCTCTGCATCCAGAGGGTTAAAGATCAATGTCCATGGCCCCAAGGCTGCTCCAAGCCCCATCCAACCTGGCCTTGGACACTTCCAGGGATGGGGCAGCCACAGCTTCTCTGGGCACCCTGTGCCAGGGCTTCCCCATCCTCACAGGGAAAAATTTCTTCCCAATGTCCCATCTAACCCTGTCCTCTGGCATTGGGAAGCATTTTCCCTCATCCTGGCACTCCAGACCCTTTCCCAAAGCCCCTCTCCAGCTCTGTTAGAAGTCCCCAGAGCCTTCTCTTCTCCAGGCAGAACAGTCCCAATTCTCTGCCATTGTTCTGGTGCATTTGAGTTTTGGCTGAACTTCAAACCTGCTGCATTCCTGTCCCCTTCAGCCTCACTGTAGGTTATGTGTTTTTTCCTGATGGGAGGAAGGCTGGCATTGAGTGGTCCAACGCCTCCCTGGCTGAGCTGGCTGAGGATGGGCTGATCCAGGAGGAGTATGGAGTCACTTTTACTGCTGGTAAGCTCAACACAGTCCAGCTGCCTCTGCCTTCATTTCTTGGCCTGCAGTTCCTTTAGTGGAGGAAAGAGTGTTCAGTGAGGTTCCTGGGGAATGCATCATCTTACACCCTGAGAAATCTGCCTAGAGCCATAAAATCTTGGTTTGGGTTGGAAGGGACTGGAAGATCCTCTGGTTCCAACCCCACTGTCATGGGCACTTCCCTGCTTCAATGAAATTGTAGTTGTGGTGTGTCCTGGGTGAAATGTGTCCACAGCAGGGTCAGGGTCACAGAATCCAGAGGGAGAGTTACAGATTCTGTTTGTGTTAGTCCACATAAAATAGGGATTTCCACATTTTTGGGCTGTCAGAACATCTCTTATGAGGTGGATTCAGCTGGAAATGTGGTTGATCATTTTACTTGATTTACAAAGCAGGCAGAACAATCACTCTTCAGAAAAGCTTGAAAAACCCCATACACAAAAATAATAGATATTGGGATTGTTTTGAGATAAAATACTACTGAAAGTTGGTGACATTGTTCCCTTTTTACTCTTCTCCAAGGTGGCAAGAGCTTTGATGTTTCTGCAGCTCTGGATAAGCAGGCCTGCCCCGTGGTGTACAATGGCCTGACAGGGAGAGGAGTTTTCCACGAGTGCATTGCAGATTTCAGACTCAATGGGCTAACACCAGGCTGGGGCCTGGTTGAATTTTATTACAGGTAAAATAATTACCAAGACAAGAAGAGGTAAAAAACTCCCATCCTCCTCTGTTGACTTGGATGGTTACAGCTCCACAAACATTTAAAGCATAAATGCATTGATTTTTTTACCTGATGTAAAAAAATGTTGCTCATTTAGTGCTTAATGTGTTTATTAAGTTGACAAGCACTCTTATATTATTTGAAAAGGAGTAATTGCAGAAGCACTTCATGGGTGCAGCATATAATTTGTTTGTTATATAGGTTTATGTGGGTTTTATATAGGTCTTCATGTAGGTTTATGAGTTGTAAGATGCTCCATTCTGGACACTCTATTATTAATAGAAAATCTGTCCCATTATAGAAATATAGAGTCCTCACCCCAAACTGAGGCAGTTTACAGGGTGAAACTTGCTCACTGAAGGATTTATTTGGACAGATAAATGTTCAGAAAATCCCCACAGAAATGGCTCTGTTAGGGGCAAAATTATATCCACAAAGAATGTGCTTCCCTTTTCAGGGAAGTGCTGTTTGTCACTCTTTCCCTGGAGCCTTTTCCATATGGAGCCTTTGCTCTCATGAAAGAAAAAGGCAAATTTTGTTGCTTACATTTTGTTTGCTTTTTAAAATAAACACTAATCCTTGGCTGCTAGAGGAAATGCCATAAATTACTTTTAGCAGATGGAGACCTCAGCTCCTTTGGAAAACCTGACATACTTAAAGCACATCAAACAGGCCAAAAGTGCAAAATACCTGCTGGTTGCACTTGAAGCTGCAGCTGCTGCCAGGTCTGTGCTCCCTCTCCTTTTGGGCTGTCCAAACCTGCCTGGTGGAGGAAATGACCCAGCAGGGAAAGCCTCGGATAAAACCCAAACCGAGCTCGTTCCGCAAGCCCAGACAGCCCCAAGAGCCTTCACTTGGCACTGCTGACACAATTCCTGTCAGCTCCACCTCATATCTGCTCCCAAATCAGCCCCATGGGACAAATGAAGGGGTGAGGGTGTTGTTCTTCCTCCTCTCCACGAGACACCAGCTCAGCATCGCTGCTCTTCCCTCAGGGACGAGCCCGCCCAGCCGGTTCCAAACCTGCAGCTTGGTTCCAGAGCAGAGGGCCCTGACCCTGCCATCGATGCTTCTCCCTCATGATCATCTACAGGCTCGTCCCAGCGATGCTAGCAAGCCGCAGCTTTCCAAAAAATTGTAATTCCCTGCAAAAACCCAGCACTAGTTTGAGTGTATAGCTCGTCACAGGATGCTGGGGAGGTCAAGGGTATAAAAGGATTTGGCAGTGCTGACACAATTCCTGTCAGCTCCACCTCATATCTGCTCCCAAATCAGCCCCATGGGACAAATGAAAGGGTGGGGGTGTTGTTCTTCTTCTTCTCCACAAGACACCAGCTCAGCATCGCTGCTCTTCCCGCAGGGACGAGCCCGCCCAGCCGGTTCCAAACCTGCAGCTTGGTTCCAGAGCAGAGGCACCTGACCCTGCCATCATTACTTCTCCCTCATTATCATCTACAGGCTCATCCCAGCAATGTTAGCAAGCAGCAGCTTTCCAAAAAAATGTAATTCCCTGCAAAAACCCAGCACTGGTTTGAGTGTATAGCTCGTCACAGGATGCTGGGGAGGTCAAGGGTATAAAAGGATTTGGCAGTGCTGACACAATTCCTGTCAGCTCCACCTCATATCTGCTCCCAAATCAGCCCCATGGGACAAATGAAGGGGTGAGGGTGTTGTTCTTCCTCCTCTCCACGAGACACCAGCTCAGCATCGCTGGGACGAGGCCGCCCAGCCGGTTCCAAACCTGCAGCTTGGTTCCAGAGCAGAGGGCCCTGACCCTGCCACTGATGCTTCTCCCTCATTATCATCTACAGGCTCATCCCAGCAATGCTAGCAAGCAGCAGCTTTCCAAAAAAATGTAATTCCCTGCAAAAACCCAGCACTGGTTTGAGTGTATAGCTCGTCACAGGATGCTGGGGAGGTCAAGGGTATAAAAGGATTTGGCAGTGCTGACACAATTCCTGTCAGCTCCACCTCATATCTGCTCCCAAATCAGCCCCATGGGACAAATGAAAGGGTGGGGGTGTTGTTGTTCTTCCTCCTCTCCACGAGACACCAGCTCAGCATTGCTGCTCTTCCCGCAGGGACGAGGCCGCCCAGCCGGTTCCAAACCTGCAGCTTGGTTCCAGAGCAGAGGGCCCTGACCCTGCCATCGATGCTTCTCCCTCATGATCATCTACAGGCTCATCCCTGCAATGCTAGCAAGCAGCAGCTTTCCAAGAAAATGTAATTCCCTGCAAAAACCAGCACTGGTTTGAGTGTAGAGCTCGTCACAGGATGCCGGGGAGGTCAAGGGTATAAAAGGATTTGGAGAGAAATGAGATCTATTTTTATTAGTGCAGCTTTCAGTTGCTAACCAGGGTGGTCTGGAGGCAATTTGAAGGAAGTCTGATTGCAGGAGGAATGCACTGGGAGGGATCATTCCATGCTCTGTCCTTTGGTGTTTTTCCTAAACTTCAGCTGCTCCCCACCGTGACGACCAGGACCTCAGGCTACGTGGATCACTGACCCAATTTAGCAGCTCCTCTCTTCTCTCAGATTAGTTTTTGAAATAAAAACTGTATATTTCTGAACTCTCTGGTTGTTATAGTCATTAAAACGTGGGAAAAACCTGTTACAGGATTTGATAGTTTTGTCTGTGGCTGTGTAAAACATGAAGTGGAAGGAGCAGGAGCAAGCACATCTAAATGAGGTGTCCTCTAGGAATAGCATTAATGGACAGTGAAATAAGTGGCACAAACATGATTTTCCCTTGTCTGAAGGAAAGCCAGGGTCTGGTAATCCAGTTTACAAAGGGATCTGAATTCCTCATCATTCCCTTGTAGGTGCTTTATTAACCACAGCATCCAGATTAGTCACTGGCCTGAGGTAGGTATTCCCTACCTAGATGAATCTTGCCATTAATTATTGAAAATTAAACATACTTAAAACATGTAAAAAAAAATAAATTGAGTGGTAAGTGTGGAGAGAAGAAATTAAGGAAAGACACCTTACAATTAGAATAGTACCACCATTCTATTTCAGAAAACAGTGAAATCTGGGTGCACATATCTGTGTTTTTATAACCCCCGGTTAGGCTGACAGAGGAAGAAATTTTAATAGAATTTAAAGAATAATTTTTCCTTTCTCAGGCAGTTCTTACAGTTACTGCTACAACAACTTTTTCTGCAGAATGGGTGCATGAATATAAAATTATTCCACCTGCATTTATGACATGCATGTCCCAGTTTGGGATGTGTCACTGAACAAGGCTGGGGTGCTGCAAGCCCAGTGTGCTGTGACAGGTTGGTTTTATCAGCATCCTCCTGCAGCTGAGAGAGATCCCCATTCCTTAATTAATTCCCTAATTAATAACCTGATCCCTGTTCTGCGCTCCTGCCCTTGAGCTGCACCCCAGCAGGTGCAGGTGCTGTGCCCTTCCTTCCATCCCAAAGCACCCCTGGGTGAGCCAAGCTGAATTTTGGGTGCATTTCTTTTGGGGTTGGCACTGATTCAGAGCTTTGGATTGTAGCTGCGCCTCCACAAACCCTTCTCCAGTTACAGGGGTATTAATGGCCACATTCCTGTGAGCCTTGCACAAACTCAAAGATGTCTTAAATCTGTCTGTGCTCTCGTGGTCTCGAGGTGCTGAAACAGGGAGCTTCTAAATTTCTCCAGACAATGGTACTCTGACAGGAGGGAAGGCCTTATGCCTCTTTTTACACCTCAGAAATCAGTCAAATAGGTAATTTTAGAAAGGTTAGGAAAATAATGATGTTATACATCACAGTTTGTTCCTATTAAGTGTGTGGCTTGTTTTGCTATGATCTCAGGAACATCTGTTCCTTTTTTTCTGTGGAGTTCTTGTCATCTCTTTCCCTTTCACTTATTTCTTCAAGGCTAAAACATTAACATTTAGAAGGTGGAAGACAGGCACATAATAAAGCAAGGTTTTGGAGGTGTCAGAGCATGTAGATTATGAGAAAAAATGTTAATTATGACTCTGGAATCACAGTTTGAGAAATCACTATAAAAATAATTCCCTGTCCAGGCAAAAAATTTTAAAAAAATCCCATCAAGGAAGGGATTGGTCTGGCTATTTCCTAATTCCAGAAACTGGGCTTAGAAGTAGGGATGCTGTGGGGAAATGTGTCTCCCCAAATTACTGGAAATTCATGTTCCTGCAGTGGAGGAGGCAGAGATGAAGCCTTCATCACTCTCCTTTTGTCCTCTTCTTGTTTCTTTTGGTACCAGTGGGTGGAGAATTAGAGCACTCCTGAGTTCAGCTGGGAAAAGTTCAAGCAGGGTACAGCAAAATGATTAATAAAGTTTGGAGCTGGCAGGTTTATTTGCCAGGTGATGAACTACTGGTAGGGTATTTCAGCTCCAAGGACTTGAAATAATTGACTGTGGGGGTTTTCTCCCTGGATTTCAAATTACTTTAGAGCAAGCCTGTGTCCAGGACAGATGGAATAACTTATTTAATTTAAAATAAATCTCCCTAGCCCCACGCTTTGACCATATGAAGTGGTCCTTCACTTTGTGGCTCCTTTCTCAGCGGAAAAATCCATCTTGGGAAGTGCTTCTGCAGCCCAAAAGCATTAATTTTGAGCCAAAAAAGCAATAAATGGAGGTGAGCCCTGGCCAGGAGTGAAATGCAGCATGTGATGTGCATGAAGGGGGGCAGCTGGAGCCGGCTTGGGATGAGCTGCTTCCCCAGCATCTGGAGGAGGGAGCACCTGTAATTCCTGCTGCTGTCACGGCAAAATGCTCCCAAAAAACCCCTGAACCTCCCCCTGGAGCTCCCTGCACGTTGAATTTCAGGATTCAGGCCTTGTAAAGAGGTCATTTAAAGGCTGTCAGCCCTAAACTGAGCATTTCCCATCAATCTGCTCCTGGCTACTGATGTCTAGAATGGTAAATATTTTACTGTGCTTATTTATTCTCCTTCCTTCTTGCAATTTTTCATGTGTTCTTAGCTATAAAGGGCATTTTCAGTGACATTGTATTTCACTGGCAGAAAGAAAGGGAGGAAAAAAAAGTCCTTTTTTCTGTTTGGATTTATGTTGTAGCTTTACAGTTGGTGAAGCAAAGTGTAGCCCAGGGAGCTCTGTAATTTATCAACAGAAATGCACTGTATGGCCAAATTATCTCTGCAAAGCAACTGATTATTTCCAAAGTGGACTTTTCCCTCCAGAAGAACGTGCTCAGCAGCCAAATAACTCGGAGACATTCCAGCCAGAGTGACTGATAACTGCTCACTCCCTTCTCCCATTTACTGGAACCCCAACTCCCTCACATCTGCCATAAAAACCCACATTGCTCTTTCCATCCCAAGCTCCTCTTCCCTAAAATCTGACTTTTTTATTGTTGCTCTCCCAACAGCCTCTGAGCTCAGGTGTCTAAGCAAAGTCTCTGTCCTGGGGGGCTTTTTGGGTCTCCCCTTTTGAGGTATTTTCCTCCCCTCGTTAAAGCTGTAATTAGTTACCGCATCGATTTTTGCTTTTCTTCGGCACAAAAAAAAACTTTTATTAAACCACAGTGCAAGTGAAGTTCATTCTAATCTGGCCATAAAATTTTACGAGAGGTGTAAATCAAAGGGAGGAGTGGCAGCAAATTCTCTGGAACAGTTGAGCCCTGTTCAGGCTCCCTCAGTGGAGTTAAATCCCTGCAGGAGCAATTAGCCTAACGAGCTGCTCTTATAAATAACGTCACTGATGGAGACATCTGGAGGTGTCTGCTCTGTGCAGAGAGACTTTCCAAATGTGCTGAGTGGTGAATGAGCTTTTTTTTTTGCAGAGATGCAGATCTGACATGTCCCAGCATGTCACGTTTTTGTCCCTTTTTCCAAGAAAGATAAAGAAGGGAAAGCAGGAGTGACATTCTCAGCCACAATGTCCTCTCTCATTTCTTGGTGGCTGAGCATGGGACAGCGTGCCTGAAGTGCTGACCCCAAATGCTTTGGTCAAAGAAGGGCAGAAATGGCCCTGGGCACAATAAACCTGGAGAGGTTCATGGCTGAAGTCCTTGGCACAGCCCTTGGGACATCAGAGGCTGGCAAGGCACTTCTGTAGGTGTCAGAAATGGATTTTCAGAAGGAAATCCAGATGATGGCTCTCAATTTTTCCTTCTGCCACAAATTATGCACACTTGATACCTTTTGAACAACCTTTTTTAGCCTTCAAACCTCCCTTTTGGATTTAGCACAGGAAATCCCACTCTTTGTTGCTTTTGTCATTCCTAAATGCCCTTTGAGAGAGGGCTGGGTAAGTGGTTGATAAAGAATGAAAAAAATAATTCTAAAAATCAGGTTAAAGAATATTTAATAGTGTTTTGCAGAGGTGAGGAGTGGGAAAAGCTGTGAGGTCACACAATGGGTTGTCTTTACTAAAGCATCCAGATCCCAGTGTTTCCTTTCCCACTCTTGTTCCTGCTGTTATTCCAAGGCACGCAGGCTTCTCCCACATGTTTATAAGCTGATAAAACCATAATGCCAGGAATGTTTTCCTTCCCCTATTGCATTAACAAAATAAGTGACTTTGCAGATATAGCCTTGTTTACCTGACTTTCTACACCAAAACAATCGTTGTGAATAAATGTCATAATTCATTGAAAGGGGAGAAAATAAGAGTTTCTTTTCTAAATGCTGATGCAAGAGCTGTGCATCTCCTTGTGGATGAGGAATGTTCTGCTCTGCTGGGCTGGCAGCCCTCGGTGGTGACAGCAGGGCTGACAAAATGCTCAGCCCAAATATCTGAGAATAAATCCCAGCAGACAGTGCTGAGCAATCCATAATTGGACGTGTCAGGCAGCTTCTGAGGACACGGGCTGGGCTCCCAGCAGGGCAGAGCAGCCCCACAGAATGCTTTTCATGGTGCAGGAGGAGGATTTGAGCTGATCCCTTTGGAGATTTTCCCAAAGCCATAAATATGCTCTGCAGGGCACTCGGAGGAGCCGTGTGCTGTGTGAGGCTCTCGGGAGCTCAGGGGATGGGGAAGAGCCCTGAGCCATCACAGCCAATTACACTGAACTCCCCAAATACATCAAGCATTTCATCAAGGCAGATCAAAGGGCCTTTCATGGGGAGGAAGAGCTGTGATCTGCCTTTTACCCACGGGAAAGCTCTGGGGAAGAGGTTGTCTGGCCAATTCTATGGCAGCATTCTTTAGCTGTTAACCCCAGAGTTTGCTCTCTGCTCCTCACAGCCCCTCCTGGGCTCTGCCCAGACCTACAGCAGCATTTCAGCTTCTTGGGATGGGACACAGAGCAGGCAAGGTGAAAAAAGGGGGGAAAGTCTGGAAAAAACCTCCCAAATACGGTCAAACCTGTAAATGAAACCTGGCAGTACCCACTGTAGAGGCTCCTTGTAACATCCCCAATAAAATGGTTAAAACTGACTGCAAAAATTGATGTTGTATGTGTTGGGCTATGAGGAATCCTCAGTTTTCATGCACATTATGAATGTGCCATGATGATAATGCCAAGGTTTTCCCTGCCAATCACTGCTTGGCTCTGGGTTTCATGGTCACAACTGGATCTGCTCAGCATTGAATGGGTATTTAGGGGAGCACCTTGTTCCTGGATAATTGGGTGTTCTGGAGATGATGGAAAAGCACTGAAATGAGTGAGGGTTAGATCAGTTATCCCTCACCTTAATGAACTGGGCAGAAATTGTTCCTTAAACATTATTTCCATCTTTTTCCGTTTGTCTCAGAGAGAAAGGGACATCTTGGCAAAGCACTCAAAAGAACCATGGGATGGGTTGGGTTAAGGGAAGGGACCTTAAAAATCATCTCATTCCAACCCCAGCCTTGGGTGGGACATTTCCACTGGAGTCCAGCTCTCCACTCAAACACACAGAGTGATGCTCACAGGAAGAGTCAGGATCTGCATTCACACAGGATCTGCATTCACATGATGTTTTCTTGGAATAACCAGTCCCGATTCAACCAGAACACCAAACATTTCTTCTCTGGGGAGGGATTATCAGGTTTCCAGGAGGAGGGTATCCTGGGGAGGGTATCCATCCAGGAGGGTATCCTGCCCTCCAGGATGCTGCTTTCCCTTTCCAGGGAATCTGGGATGTTTCTCTGTCTCTCCCCTTTCAGCCTCCTGAGACTAAGCACTTCCCATTTGTCATCTCCAATGACTCCAGAGGGTGTTTCCTCCAGGACCTTGCCTCTTGGATTTGTTTCTCCTGTCTGATTCACAGACCCCCAGTTTGTTTGATCTCCCAGGGCCAGCATTTCCAGCAGCTCCCTGGGGCTCCATGAAAGGGGAGCGAGGAAGAAGAGTTCACATGTGCTACACAGAAATCTCCATATTTTAAAGGGTATCCTGTATCCCCGCTGGAACATTTTTAATGGTCCACAAATCAGAAAAGAAAGAAAGAAAAAAAAAAAAAAAAGAGTTGAAAACCACACTTAAGGCATTCATTGTTCAAAGCCCAGATCCCTGGGACTGCTGGAGGCTCCATGGGGGCAGATCCAAGGAATCCTGTGCTGGGGTGGGCTCTGGGAGCCCCCTCACCCAGGCCTGCTGCTCTCAGGCACTCTCTGTTTGTTTTTCAGGGAAATGTTTCCATTTTTGGGTCGGGAGTCGAGCAGGAAAAATTCCAAGGAGGAATCTGCCAAGGTATTGGGTATGGAGATTAATGCCCTGCTTGTGGCAGGGGATTGCTGGAATGTGTGTCAGAAGAGGTAAAGACTGATTTTATTCCTCTTTAAAGCAGAATTCTGCTCTCCTCGTGACATCCTTTGATGAGACTGGCTGATCAAGCCAAAAGCGATGGCTGGAATTTTCAAAAGTGGCAAACCCATCATTAATCCAACATATTTCAGATTTTGTCTTCCTTTCATCTTCTCCATTCATTCCCTCTGCAATTCCCAGTCACTAACACAGGGAAATGCAGACTCCCATAAATAAACTCTGCTTTTTCCTTTAAGTGTGCTGTTTAATGTGTCTAATTCTTTATTGTTTGGTGGCAGGGCAGTGAGAGGGATCCCCAGGAGCTGAGGAGGCTCCAGCTCTTCAGCAAGGAGCTGCATTTTGAGGCAATGCTATGCAGAGCCTGGATTTAATCTTACCTGGGCTCAAAATTGTAGTACTGAGACTGAAAAGCCAATATCCCACAAGAATATTGGGGCTGGCCAATATTGTTTAGACAAAAAATATAAACTTGTGAAATGGTGAGAATGGGCCCTCCAAAGATTTCTCCATTATCAGCTATAAATGCTTCCAGACTGTCTTTGTTTCATAAAGTCTTCTTGAAATGGGGTTTACTTATAAAAGTGCTTGTGCTGTAAACACCTGGCAATTCTTGTGCTTCTGACTTAAACAGAAATATTGTTAATTGATACCTTTCGTAATTTGTAATACAAATTACAATTGCAGCCAGGTGTGGGTTGGTCTCTTCCCCCAGGTGACAAATGATGGGACAGGAGGAAGTGGCACTGGGTGTTCACCCAGTAAAGAATTCCTTTTCCCTCTGGGATGAACAAACAGGAGAATCCCAAAATCCCAGAACCACTCAGGCTGCTCTTTGCCTGATCTGCTCCCACAGCCATGGGATAACAGGGATTTTTTGTGTCCACATCCATCCTCATCCTCCTCCTCTGGCTGAGGAAACCCAAAATGTGCCAGGTCCAGAGGGGACAACCCAATGAGATGGTGAGGGGACATGAAATTCCAAATATTTGTCTCATTTTAAGCAGGAGCACCAGAATCCATGGAAATGTCCTGTGATTATCAGGGCTCTAGAGACCTCTCGTGGACAAACATTTCCTTCCTTCGTGTGACGTGTTTGTTTCAGGGATAAAGTGTATTTATTGGCCAATATTTTTTTACTTTTTTTTACTATTATTATGAAA
The DNA here is from genome assembly GCF_047830755.1 of Zonotrichia albicollis. Classification (NCBI taxonomy): domain Eukaryota; kingdom Metazoa; phylum Chordata; class Aves; order Passeriformes; family Passerellidae; genus Zonotrichia; species Zonotrichia albicollis. The sequence goes on along the minus strand of NC_133831.1, from coordinate 3,289,698 downwards.
ACTATTATTATTTATATGTTATTATTATTTATTTATTAATCAATAACTATATTTTATTACTAATATATCATTATTCCATTACATTTTATAATCCAATACAATATAATACAATATATAATTTTTTTAAATATAAATATATATATTTATATATAAATATATAAAGACAATATATAAATATAATATAGAAATATAATATATAAATTATAAATATATAAATATATAATACAATAGATAAAAATATATATAAAATGTTTATATATAAAATATATAATACAATATATAATTAAGTATATATAATACAATATATAAATATGTAATACAATATATAGATATATACAGTATATAAATACAATATACAATTATATTGTACTATATTGTATAATTACAATTATACAATATTGTACAATATAATTGTATATTGTATTTATATACTGTATATATCTATACTGTATATGTACTGTATATATATATACTGTATTTATATACTGTATATATATTATATTGTACAATATAGTACAATATAATATAATTCCATTCTATAATATAATGTAATATAATATATTAATAATAGAATAATAATGGAATGTAATATAACTACATTCCAGGTTATTAATATATTCCATAATGGCACAAAGGTGGATTCTACTCCTACAAGTGATGATCAAGCAAATAATATCTTAAATATTTTCCCACTTATCCCCTTTGCCTTGTCCTGAATTCATATTTTGTTAGGACTTTTGCATTCTGGGATGGTGTTTGGCAGTGAAAAATCATTTCAGTTCACATTGACTTTGGGTTTTTTAGTATTTTGACTTCTCAGACAATAAAGGTGCTAGAAAAGGAAGAATTAAACCAGCAGCACTACATTTAATTCCTGTGTATTTATTGTTGACTGTAAATTATTTAGAATGTGGTGGTTTTTTTCCTTATTTGGAAAACTTATTAAGATGCATCAATTTATTGAGTCTTTCCCCCCCCAATTTTAATGCCCATTTAGTGTCACAAAGCAGAAAATTTCCACCAACCAGAGGAAAATCTGGGATTTTCTGAACATTTCTGGGGCTGGCAGGGGGAGTTCAGTGTTTGACACCCACCACTCTTAACCAAGAAATAAATCAGCGACTGAATTTTTATTTATTGATTAAAAACTCCTTTTTTTTTTCCATGAGAAATGTGTAAACCTGGTTGTGCCCAGGCCCTGGGAGGTGACTCCTATGAGATGAGATTTATCCCCAAATCCCCTGTCTGTAGCCATCTGCCAGTGTGGGGATAAATTGCTTTTTCCACAGAGATTATTCGATTTTTTCCACGATCCGCCTCATTTTGCAGCTCCATCCTTTCCTCACTTGGGTGAGTTATTGGTGGCCCTTGATGTTCTCACTTAACAGAAAGCATAAGGAGAAATTTCTGTTTACTTCACCACCCTGGCTTTGCATGAAAGTGCTGTAAAATTAAAGGCAGACAAAGAATTTCATATTAAGGAGAGGTAATTAAGGAGTTGCTCAGCCCTCTGTGCTTATCTGCAGCCCACTGTGTGCAAGGCAAAGGCAATTTTTCTTTTTAATATTGCAATAACTCTGAGCTCTGTTAAGAGAAAATCCACTGACCATTTGGGACAAAAAGCTACATTTCAAAAATAAATTAAAATCTTGGCAAGCAGCGCTTGATTTCACAGGGAAATTTCAATGTGCCAGAGTGCTGAAAACCAAATGTATTTCAGCTGAGTACTCTTTGATTTTTTTCAGGGAGAAAAAATTCCTTTTTAATTCTTCTCTGCCTTTTTTCAGCAGAGGAAAGGTCTGGCAATATTTTAAAATTATTCTTTGTAGCTTTGGTTGTAGGTGCAAAGATGGAACGTTGGAACTGGGGAGAGAAGGATGATGATGTTTGCATTCAGGGTGAGCTCCTCTGTTCCCAAACTGTGCTAGGAATGCTTTATATCCTATTTAATACTTTACATATTGTGCAGATTTTAAGTGGATTTTGAAGCAGATTTTAAAGGAATTTAATCTTTCAGCTGGTTGCTCTGCTCAACTTCAAGACCTGCATAATTCTGACACCACTTTTTGTTTGGTTCTTGTCCTTGTCCTCTCTGCAAACCAGTAGGACAATAAAAGTCATTTTCAGGCAGCAGGGAAAGCCTGGAGAAATGTGGTAGTGATGGATTTAATTTTTTTCCCTTCTTTCTCCCATTTTTATTCAACACTATCAGCTTTATTCAAGCCAGCCATAGACCTGGAATCCCAAATCCTTGCCCCATTTTGCTCTCCCTCTCTAAATTTTCTCATTCCACTTTTGACAGACCACCGGGAAGTTCAAGGCTGGATATCATTTTTTCGTGGTACATCTTATCAGCCAATTAATGTTTGAATTGAAACCTACAAGTGCCTATTTGGATTTAATTTTTTCCTCTTTTTCCTCCCACTTTTATTCAGTGCTCTCTATCAGCTTTATCCAGGCCAACCATAGACCTGGAATCCCAAATCCTTGCCCCATTTTCCTCTCCCCCTCTGAATTTTCTCATTCTACTTTGACAAACCACCCGGAAGTTTGAGGCTGGATATTATTTTTTCGTGGTACATCTTATCAGCCAATTAATGTTTGAATTGAAACCTACAAGTGCCTATTTGGATTTAATTTTTTTCCCCTTTTTCCTCCCACTTTTATTCAGTGCTGTCCATCAGCTTTATCCAGGCTAGCCACAGACCTGGAATCCCAAATCATTGCCCCATTTTGCTCTCACTCACTAAATTTTCTCATTCCACTTTTGACAAACCACCAGGAAGTTCAAGGCTGGATATTATTTTTTCGTGGTACATCTTATCAGCCAATTAATGTTTGAATTGAAACCTACAAGTGCCTATCTCTCTGTTCACAGCTATTCTGCCTGATACCAAACAATTCCTTGCTCCCAGGCTCCAGGAATCAGCGTTATCACCACTCCTGGAGTACCTTATTTGCTTTGTGATAGGAGAGGCTGAGCGCATTCTGAAATTCTGTTTTCTGGCCCTGCAATTCCATGTGCCACTATGCAAAAGCAGAGTGAGCTCAGCAGGCAATTTTCCTGTTGTTAAGCCCTGGACCCTAATCTGGAGGAAACAAACCCAGCTCCTCTCGTTTTGGAGCAGATAAGATTTGTGGGGTTGTTAATCACGGGCCGGGAGCTGGGAACGATCGGCGGTTTGATATAAAACTTGTCAACATTTATTCCAGAGAGAGACCATCCGTGCAGTGGGAGCCTTGGGAAGTCATTTTGTGTCTGCTGGATGATAAAGGGCCGTTTGAGTGCACAAACAGCCGTGACATCATGCTGAACTCACATGTTCTTTCATCTGCCCCTCAACGAGACCGGCTCTGCTTGGCCGTTGCCCTCGAGCTTTGATTTTGGTAGAGTTTCTCCCCCTCCGTGTATCGTTTAATTTATTTCTTCTTTTTAAAATTGTTGTTATTTAATAGAACGAGCTGCTGTTGTTGGGTTTATTTTTCTCAGAGGGTTTTAATGCTGGATTCAGAGGATTAGCTCCTGGGCAGGTGTAAATCAGCGTTGGGTCGGCCTCCCTCAGACAAGGGTTCAGCTCATGGCGTTCAATCCTGGTGAATTTGTACTCTGAAAACATGAAATTATGTCCTCCCCCATATAAACAGATCCTGGGAGTGCTGAACACATTGAGAGAAGATAATTTTCACATTTTTCCCTTTCTCAGCATTGCTCTTCAGCCATAAAAGCCATTTCATGGGTGGCTGATACACAGGGCAACCCAACCCACGGACAATTCATGACAGAAATAACTGAAAAATGAGATTATTTTCTTTTTGCTGTAGCTGCCATGAGCTCTATGAGTGCCCAAGAGCTTTCAGTGTGTGCTTTAACACCACCTTCAATTTGGCAAAATGGGTTTAAACCCTTATGAATACTCCATGAAAATTATATTTGGTGCAGAAATAAGCTGCCAGCATGGCTTGGAAGGATTATGATAAATATTTATCTATCTAAAATATATTAAATAAACAAAATAATTAATGAAATATATAAAACAAAAGTATAAATATAAACATAAGCATGAATATGGATGTAAACATATATAAATAGATATAGATATAGATATAGATATAGATATAGATATAGATATAGATATAGATAAATATAAATATAAATATAAATATAAATATAAATATAAATATAAATATAAATATAAATATAAATATAAATATAAATATAAATATAAATATAAATATAAATATAAATATAAATATAAATATATCTGCTCCTGATGGGAAGGGAGCCCTTGCACAGATACCACAGTGCAATTCCAGCCTCCATGGGACACCCCATTCCCTGCCAAGGGCTGTGATAAGATCACAGAGTGCAATAAACCTCTCCAGTCCCTTCCAAGGGATGAAAGATGGGAAGCAAAGTGTTTTAAGTGCAGCCAGATTGCTGTCCTAGGCTGGGGAGGAGGAAGCAGGAGCTGGGGAGGCTGAAGTTTGGAGCAGTGGTCTCTGAACTGGGTAGGGTTTTGTTTGGCATTGAGGAATTAGGATGTGGAGACTGAAAAAATGTAGATTTTTGTATCTGCTGGTGCTGCAGATGCCAAAAGGCAGAGATGTGGCAGAAGTGAAGGGAAGAAACTGAAATTAGAGCCCTGCAGAAGGACAGAGATTTCTGTGGTTCCTCTCTGTGATTCCTCACTCCAAGAGAAGAAAGCCCAGGAAGATTTTGAGGGAATGGATGGATTTTCCCTGGTTGTTAGAGCAGAGAGGGGCAATGGTCTTGCACCAAAGGTGTCTTGCACCAAAGGTTTGCTTTTTGTTCTTATTGCAAATTCATAAGGGAAAAATCAAAACAGATTTATTTTTTAAATATATAAATTCATTTTAAAATATATTTAAATATATCTAAAAAATTATCTCTGAGCACCAGCCATTGTTTGGTGTGCATTTATTAAACACTGACCAAATTGCTGCCTGGAGCTACTCCTATCCCTGGCAGGTTTTGTGTCACCTCTAAATAGAAACTTCTTCAGAAATCATCCTTCAAACTCTTCAGAGCAAAGGATTGTTTTCATTTCCCAATTTTTTTTCTGGATACAACAAACTGTTTTTCATTGCTCCTGTGAGCATCCACTCCCCTTCCCTGCACACCTTGGCAGGATGTTCTCATGAATTCAGCTGTAATCTGGCAGGAAATATCCCCAGTCTTGACAAATTTTAAATACTAGAAAAACCAAGGAAAGGAGAAAGAAAGGTGGCCTTGAAGATGGGATTTGCCAGGGGCATTTCTCTGTTTTCCAAGAGATGGAGGCTCAAATCCTCCAAGATCACAGCCACAAAGTTCCTTGATTATATCTGACTTTATGAGAATTGGATTGTATTTGGCTGGAATGGTGCCAGCTTTGAGCTGCTTGTTAGCTGAACCCCAAAACATTTTTCCACACCTCAGAGGGGTCTGAGAGCCTGCCCTGAGCTCTGCCCCGTGTGCAGGTGTAAAACAGGAGTGCAGAACCCTGGCAGCAGAGCCTGCCCTGAACTGGGAACACCCAGAAAGTGCAGAAATTCCCCCTCAGCTGCCAGCTGAGCTTTCCCTGCTGCTCACTTCTGTTCCCTGCTCTTATTTGGGAGACTTTTCCATGAGCTGGCTGCTTCTGAATTCCCTGGTGGCCACCACGAGCAGGGAAATGTCTGTAGTGTGGATAAAACATTTCTGATTTCTCTGAAAGAAGCAGCTGCAAATGGGCTTTATCAAAATCCACTCACTGTGTTTCAAGGGATAAGCTTTTCTGTGGGAAGAGACATTCTCTGTTAGTGTTTAATCTTACCAAGGGTTTTTCCCCTCTGGAATGTGCTTATAATTTTGAATTTCACCATTATTTTAATACAAGAAGTGATTTGATCGCTGGCAAAAGCTGATGTAAAACTCCTCACTCTTTGTTAGGAAAAAGGTTGGCTGTTTATGCAATTCCAAATTCTTCCTTTTAAAATAAAATTTACAGCCTCCTGAAATGGCTCCCTCAGACCTCCCAGGCTTTGATTTCTCTCTGAGTTTGTGAAATGCCAGGCTGGGAACAGCCTGGAATAATCACACCTGAAGGGAGGTGTTAATGCCCCTGGCACTGCCCGCCACTCATCTCCACACTCAGCAGAAATTTATGTGCCAGCTCTACCCGGGGTTTCACTGCCAAGCTGAGCCCTTCCCGCTCCTCCTAGGAGTGAATCTGCTCCTTCATTTATCACTGCAATTCCTCAGGTCAGATTTATCTGCAGGAGGAGAATGAGGAGAGGGCTGCACACGAGGTGAGGTTTGTCGGATCTCAGGATCTCAGTCCTGAGGTGCTGAGCCACCGAGACCACCTTGGGGGGCTCAGGAGTCCTGGAATGTTGCCAGAAGTGTCTGGTGGCTGGACTTTGATCCTACACAGGAGACGACAAGGATGAGGGCTTCACAGGGGTGAATGGTGAAGGGATTAGCTAATTAGAGGGTGAGAAACAGGGTTTAGGATTTATGTACAGGGGGGTTTAGAGAAGTAAGATGGAGGAATTGGGGTGTGTCCTGTCCTTCTTCTTCTCCTCCTTCTTCTTCTTCTCCTCCATCTTCTGTGGTGATGGTGGCATTTTTGGATTGGTTATTACTGAGAGTGCACCGAGTAATAAGAATAAATGGTATTGGGGAAAAATGATAAATATTGTACACGTAACCATGGGTATAAAGATAGGTGACTGTCCGGAGGGCAGCACAGTGTGCTCATGGCTGGCTGCTGAGCAGAGCTCTGTCGGGCTGAAAGAAAATCTTTTAGATAAACAATTAATAAACATAAAAACCGAAAGAAGAACTGAAGCCTCTTCTCGTCCTTCGATACGCGGGCTGCCCCAAGGCCACCTCGGGCCTTTCCAGGCCCCTCAAACAGCCGAGAAAACCGGACAGAGGTTTGCAGAGGAGGTGGAGGCACAGCTGGCTGGGCTTTGGGCGTTTCTGGCTCGCAGGGTTGAGGAGAAGCTGATGGAGAGAGCTGTAAATGCAGGCAGAGTGTGGGAAAGCTGCCTCCAGCTCTGCTGAGAGGGGGATTTGGGGATCTATCTAAGAACTGGTTTGTCGCAGACATCTTTTTATGAAAAATTCCTTTCCTTAGGATTTTTCCTCCTGAGAGGCCTCAGGAACAAAATGCAAACATTGATTATCTGCTGCTGTGGAATGCAACAGGTGCATCTGTGATTGGTCTCATGTGGTTGTTTCTAATTAATGGCCAATCACAGTCAGCTGGCTCGGACTCTCTGCCCAAGACACAAACCTTTGTTATCATTCTTTCCTTTCTATTCTTAGCCAGCCTTCTGATGAAACCTTTTCTTCTATTCTTTTAGTATAGTTTTAATGTAATATGTATCATAAAATAATAAACCAAGCCTTCTGAAACATGGAGTCAGATCCTCGTCTCTTCCCTCATCCTCAGACCCCTGTGAACACCATTACACAGGCTGATAAACCTCCACCCCTCAGTCTCTGTCTTGGCTTGCTTCCATCTCCATTCCTACATCAGACTCCACATTCAAAAAATCTTTCTGCTAAGCACACATATCTGTGAGACTTTCTTGTCAAATTTTCATCCTTCCCAACATAAGCAGAAATTGGTTTTTCACAAGTGTGGACACCATGGAGCAGCACCCTGCACACGTTGGGGGATTTATTTCTCTCCTTGGTGCTCTCACAGTGGCTTTGCTGGCCAAAGGCAAATGTCCAAGTGCACTGGAGAAATTCCAGGCAGAGAAGTGAGGTGCTCGCTTCCAATTCCAAAATATGACTTCCAAGGAGTGATTGTTGACACAGGTAAATGTTCTTCAGCATGAACAAGTCACCACACTCAGAGGAGGCAAACTTGCTGATGTTCTGCATTGCATCCTGAGCCCAGAAGAGGTGAAAAAGCTGCTTTTAAATCCATGCAGCGTGAGGCACCGCTATCCCTGCAGGAAATGCTGATTTGGGCAGGCACGGTGGCTCTGGGGTTTGTTTTTCCAGGTGGCTGAGGAAGAGGCTGGTTCTGCACCTCGTGGTGATGAATGCAGCAATTTCCCCATCAGCTTCTGACAGGCTAAACTCTTCTGGGTGATGCTGAGGGGATTTAAACACCCAAACACTTCCAATTATCTGCACCAACACTCTGATGTGTCAGTGCTGATACTCCAATCAAAAGTGCTGAGTGAGGGTTGAGTGACAAGCTGTAAAAAAGGAGACATGGAGCAGGAGAAGCAATCCCCTACACCTTGAGGGAATTTTTGTTTATTGCCCCGGGGTGTTTGGGGATGGAGCCTGCAGGATCCTGCCTGGCCCCAGGACAGCTGAGAGGGAAACAGGAGCAGGGATGGGGGATCAATACAGCACAGAGAGTGTTTGTCACCTTCACAAGAGCTCACCAGCTGCCCTATTCCTTGCTCTTTGGCCACCAGATTAAACAAACCTGATGCCTTGTCCATGTTCTGCTCCCCACATTATATGTTTTTCCTTTTTTTTCCTTTAATAGGGAATTTTCCCAGGATTTAATTCTGTCAGTGTCTACTGCTCACATACCATGAGTAACCCAAACCATATTTTTGCAGCCTATTTCCAGAACTTTAGACTAAATTTGAGGTAAAAAAAAAAATATATAGCAAGTATTTCATAGCTCTTGCTTTTAAATTAATCAGAAGTGAGGAAAGGGAAGATCAGCAGAAAGCTGTTTTCACCTTGGTTCAGAGAGCTCTGAAGAGTTGTGCTAAACCAGCTGAGTTCTTTAATAATGTTTTCAGCTACACTCCATCAAATATCCTGGCTGAGCAGGGAAATGGCCAGACCTTTGAACTGCGTTTGTGTCTCCTCATCACTCACATCTGCACAGGATCCTAATCATGATCTGGAACAGAAAGGCAGGAGACACAGCTCACACCTGAGCAGTGCGGCCTGCCAGGCCTCAGCTGATCCCAAAATCCCTGGGAATGCTCCCACATCAGGGCAGATTATTTATTATTATTATTGTTATTTATTATTTATTACTATTTATTATTTATTATTTGTTATTTATTGTTTATTATTTATTATATAATTTATTGTATATTATAGACTATTATTAGATATTATTAATATTAATGTTTAAATTATTATTATTATTATTATTATTATTATTATTGTTATTGTTATTATTATTATTATTATTATTATTATTATTATTATTATTATTATTATTATTATTATTATTATTATTATTATTATTATTATTATTATTATTATTATTATACTATTACTATTATTATTACTATTATTATATTTTCACTGACATTTTAGCTGGCTGTAAACCCTGATGGGCACCCTTGGCTCAGGGCTGTGCAGAGGCTGCAGCACAGATGGAACCTCCCTGTGACCCCAAAACTGTGGGGTTTGTGTGAAAAAATGAGAATTCTCCTCAGAGTCATTTATCTCCCCCTGCAGTGCAAGTGCTGCTGAGGTTTGGTGGCTTTGAAGTCTGATTCAAGAGAGGAGGAGGAGGGAGGTCGATATCTGGGATAAAACTTTGGCCAAAGAGTTGTTTCTGTTGGAATGCAAAAGCAATGGGTGAGCTGGTGAGAAGCAGCTCCCTTTGGAGATCACACAGATCCAAGAAGTCTCCAGAATTCCCATTTTGGGCAGGAAGATTGGATAAAAACCCACAGGATCCCAATGCCCACCTTCCACCTCCTGTGCCAACTTGGCAGCACACAACCTGTGAGCCTCTCTGCAGCAGGGAGACACAAAATGTCACAAAATCAGCAAATTTTTATCAGAGTTGACACTTCCATGCTGAAATTGGAAGATGGGAGATCCCTTTTGGGCACCTGGGACCTGGAGGGGTGGCTCAATGATGCCTTGGGAAGGCTGAGCTGGAACAGAGGCTGGACAGAGCTAGAGAATAAAGCAGGGATTTATGAAAAGGATCTCCTCAATGGATCCACTCTGGGCAACACAAGAGCCCCGCCAGGGCTGCACCCAAGATGAACCAAAATGGTCCCAAAATGAGCCCAAGGTGAACCAAAATGGCCCCAAAATGCACGAGCGCTCCCGGGGTCTCTCCCTGGGATCAGTTCTGCTCCATTTGCACCTTGCAGTTCATTGTCCCATTCCAGCTTTAGCCCAGGCAGTCCCACCCTGCTTGTTTTTCTCTCTCCAGCCCACGGTGTTTGTGCTCCTGGGCTGAGATTGGGATCATTTGTCCTTGGTGCCCAGCTGGAGCAGGAATTGTTTTGTGTCCCTGCTCTGTGCACAGAGCTCAGCATCCCTGATGTGAGCCCAGACCAACACACTAAAGCAGCACAGAACGTGAAAAACAGAAAAACTTAAAGCATCCCAGCAGCGCTGATGGAAAACCAGGTGATGTCTGAACGTGGCTGAGGGTGGCGCCTGAATCTCTGTGTTTAATTTGGGACAATCATCTCCTGTGGGACACGGGCCAGCAGCAGCCACATTTCCCCTGGCAGATGAAAAGCTTTTCTGTAACCTCAGCAGCACCCCCTGCCAAAAGCTTTGTTTTACACGGCGCTGGAGATGCTGCCCATTAAACAGCAATTAGTCCTTGCTGGATCCAAAGCCTGCCCTCTCTCCCAGATGGCCACTTATTAGGATATTTATGGTTAATATGAATTTCCCCTGCCATAAATCAGCAGCTTTATACCTGCAGGGAAGTCGGGGCAATCAGCGACCCCGCTCAGCCGGGCCGGGCCGCCAGCGCTGCCTTGTAAAATAAAGGTTGTAACAACTTCTCCTGCTCGTAAAAACAACGGGAGAGGGGAAAATCCCAGCGCTGGGATCTGATAAGGGGCTGTAATCAAGCGCTGGCACATCCTCCCGCAGGAGGCTGGCAAGTGGAAACTTACAGGGGTTCATTTGTCACTCGGGGATTCTGGACAGGGAGGCACAGAAATGGTGAGGATGCAGGGATCTGCAGACATGGAGAGTCACAGAGAGTTTGGGTAGGAATGAACCGTAAAATTCATCCTATGACTGTGTTCACAGGGGTCTGAGGATAAGGGAAGGGACGGGAATGTTGACTCCATGTTTCAAAAGGCTTGGTTTATTATTTTATGATATATATTACATTAAAAATGTACTAAAAGAATAGAAGAAAAGGTTTCATCAGAAGGCTGGCTAAGAATAGAATAGGAAAGCATGATAATAAAGGTTTGTGGCTCGGACAGAGAGCCCAAGCCAGCTGGGCTGTGATTGGCCATTAATTAGAAACAACCCCATGAGGCCAATCTCAGATCCATCTGTTGCATTCCACAGCAGCAGATAATCAATGTTTACATTTTGTTCCTGAGGCCTCTCAGCTTCTCAGGAGGAAAAATCCTAAGGAAAGGATTTTTCATGAAAAGGTGTCTGTGACACTCATCCCATTCCACCCCTGCCATGGGCAGGTGTGGGGGTCCCAGCTGTTGGTTTCTCTGGGTGTGGATTGAAGGCACTTGAGACAGTAATTCATGTTCAAACTCAGGTATTTATCATTTCTTATCAGTAAAACAGTCTCACAACCATGAGTTCTGCAGCTTTTCATTAGAGGACACAAAACGGCCAACAATCTCTTGTTACAAGGTCTTTTAAGACTGAACTATCCAGTTAAGAAATGATACCTAGATTATTTTCCCTTTTAACCCAATAACTGATCCTAAAGACTTTTCTGCCCAATTACAAAATGCCACCCAAACCCATGGAGAAGGAGGAAGAAGAAGAAGCATGAAGAAACCCAGGATGACACCCTGTGCTCTCCATCTTGCTTCCATCCACAACACACTAAAAGTCCCAAAACCTCAATTTCTCACCCAGTGATACATCCACACTACTCTCTATGATCTATTTCACACTTTTTTGGATTCCAGTCTATTTTGAAGTCTGGGAAACTTTCTCCATGAATGAAGGTCCAAGTCAGTGCTGCCCTGGGGGTCAGACAGAGAAATATTCCCTTTGGTGCTCTGGGTTTCCACAGGCACCTTCCACTGTCCCAGGCTGCTCCAAGCCCCATCCAGCCTGGCCTTGGCCACTGCCAGGGATCCAGGGGCAGCCACAGCTGCTCTGGAATTCCATCCCAACCCCTCACCACCATCCCAGCCAGAAATTCCTGCCCAATCTCCCATCCATCCCTGCCTCTGGCAGTGGGAGCCATTCCCTGGGTCCTGTCCCTCCATCCTTGTCCCCAGTCCCTCTCCAGCTCTCCTGGAGCCCCTTTGGTGTGATCCAAAAATAATGATACCAACACTGGCAGATTCCAACCACATGTCTCCAAAGCAGGGCAATCACTCTCCCTTTCCCCCTGTTTTTAAGCTAGCAGGGAAATATTTCCTCTGTGAAGTGGCTTTCTCTAAAATGCCTGAATTGACAGATGTCGCATCCTCTGCTCCACAGCTCGGCAGCTCCCAAGAAGGATTTTCCCCCCTCTATATATAAAACTCTCACCTGACTGCCTCAAACTGCATCTGTCTGTCTGGTCCTTCCTTTCAGGTGTTTCCTCCTGTCTTAAATCCCAAAAAAAGGATTTCAGTGCATCTCACAACACAACAATGTGACTTTTGAGCACTGCTGAAGACAGCTCACCCTCTTTGCATTCCCCTGTGCTCCACAGAGGAAAATCCACAATATCCTTGCCCTTTCATCATGGACTTTCCTTTGACACCAGTAGGTTTAATGCCCTGCCAACATTTGGATAATTTCTTCCAGGATGAGTTTGAGCTGCTTTAATACCTTTGGAGTAGCATGTCCTGGTTGGAGAGTTAATACAATGATGAAGGGATAGAAAAATCAGCTTTCAAGGTAAAATGAGTGGATTTGAAGCAGTAAAATCAGCTTTTCTGAGTACCCAGGAGCTGCTAACACATCTCAGTAGATGGCACTATTTTATACTGTATGAGGGCCCAGGACAGGTAGGGAGGAGCAGAAAAGCTCAGGAGATGTTGTGAACACAATTTCCTTCCTCCATGCAAAAATGCTCCACCAGGACCAGAGCAGGAGAGCTGAGGGCTTTTGTCTCTGTGATTTCCTCTCTTCCCTTTCCTTGTGCTGAGCCTTTGGCAGAAATTAAGATTTAAGGAGATCTCTGTCATTTATGGTCCTGGGGATGCTGAGGCAGGGATGATTCCATATGTTTATTAAAATCTGGAGCTAACCCTGCTCAGAAAATAATCCTGTCACTCCAAACCATGGCTTGTGGTCTCATTTGCTACCAAAAAATGGCTCAGTTGGGGTGACACTGTCATTCCTGTGAGCCCAGCTGCTTGTGGAGTGACTGAGAGCAGCTTTCCTTTCTGGGAAAGGTTTAAAAGCTGGGCAGGATTTAAATGTTTCTGTAATGTAAAATGGCTCTGGGTGTTTTAGGTCTTGACATAAACCACTCTGTGGTCCATTCAGTGCTGTAACCTCACTTGGGCAAACTGGAGGAGGAACCAAAATTGCAAATTGGGGCAAAATGTGACTTTTCTGGTGTCTGCTGTAAAACCCACTCTGCCTCCCCGTCCTGATTCTATCAGCCCTGCCAGGATAATCCTGTAAAAATCCACGAGGGTTTTTGCACCCCCAGACTCTGGGGGCACGGGAGCAGAGTTTGGCCACTGTCTGTCTGTCTGTCTGTCTGTCTGTCTGTGCCCAGGAGCTGCAGCCACACAACGCCACCACGGGTGTGTGACCAAAGGCACCCAAGGGACCAGCTCTGCTGTTTGTTGCCATTTCTTCTGATTTATTTCAGAGGCTTTAAAGGTCACAGAGTTCAAAGTTCAAAAATTCTCATCAGATTGAACGTGTATTTTGCCTTTAAGTAAAAGAAGAAACCAAAGGAATCTGTCTTTACTGCTAAATCCCTCATATCAGGAATTCCTGTCATCCTCTGACAGTGATCTTTTTATTCCCTTTAGTAATTGATTTTTTTGCCTCTCCCCAGAGCCTCCCTTGTTTTGATTGCTCTCATTTATTATTTTTTTTTAATTTGGCACCTCAGAGAACTGTCACTGTTCCACCAGTGTGCTCCCCTGTCCCTTCATGCCTATATTCTCTGCTTTTCTGTGCTAAAACCAAACCCAAACAGGCCTGAGGAGCAGTAAAACCTCCTGCTCTTTGCTCAGTAGAAAGACCAAACTGTGCCCAGTGACACCCAAGCCATTTCTGCTCCCTTTCCATTGCTGATGTAATGCTGGATTTGTACAAAAAAAAAAAAATCCAAAAAAACCCTGACTACTCTGCTGTTTTTATCTGAGGAACATCTAAATCACTTTGGAGTCTGCTGGCTGAACTCAGTAAATAAATAGCAGCGAGCTCAGTGGTAGCAGTGAGTTATGGCTGAGTGCAGCACTCACAGCCACCCCTCACCAGCACTGGGGCCTTTAATCCAGTCCTGCAGAATTCCAGCAGTGTTCCCAGCACTGGAATTGGGGTGCTGGGTAAAATGTGCAGGTAAAGCTCTGCCCAAGGGCTGCTCAGAGGTGCCCTGAAGTGGAGGAAATGCTCAGACCTCACTACAATCCCAGGATCAGTGAGGTTGGAGAAAACCTCCAAGAATATCAACTCCCACCTTGTCCCCAGCCCAGAGCCCTGGGTGCCACATCCAGGCATTCCTTGGACACCTCCAGGGATGGGGACACCAAACCCCCCTGGGGCAGCCCCTGCCAATGCAGATTTGATGCAGAAAAATCATCCAAACTGCTCAAAAACTCTGTTTTAGCAGATAAACCTTTAAAGTGATCCATGCAGCTTCATTCAGTCATGCCTGATGCTCTGAATCTCTCCATGGCTCTCTGTGTGTACTGACTCATTTTCAGTGTCACATTTTCAGACAAAACAGGCTGGAGAGGGACTTGGGATAAGGAATGGAGAGCCAGGACAAAGGGAATGGCTTCAAACAGCCTGAGGGAAGAGTTAGGTGGGATTTTGGGAGGGAATTCTCCCCTGGCACAGGTTGGAGAAGCAGTGGCTGCCCCTGGATCCCTGGAATGCCCAAATCAAGGTTGGAGCACCCTGGGATGGTGGAAGGTGTCCCTGCCCATGGACTGGGATGATCTTTTAGGTCCTTTCCAACCCAACCCAATTTGGCGTTCTGTGCTTCCGTACAGGTGCAAATGTTGGCTCAGATGTCATTAATTCTAATTAATTACATTCTCAGATGTCATTAATTCTGCAGCAAAAGTGAATACAACAAGAGTTTATTCCCACTCCATTCATACACACAGGTCACATAAAACCAGGGATCATCTCTCGGCCAGCATGTCCCCTACATTATAAATTATTCTGTACATGTCTATATGTGATGGAGGTTTTGTGTAACATATATTACATATGATATATGATATATTACATATAATATGTAATATGTAATATATAATATATAATATATAATATATAATATATAATATATAATATATAATATATAATATATAATATATTATATATTATATATTATATATTATATATTATATATGTTATATGTTATATGTTGTATGTTATGTATTATATATTATGTATTATATGTTATATATTATATTATATTATGCCAAAAAGTCCTAATGGCATCAGGGGTTTAAGGAAATAACTCTTTTTTCACTTCTTTGTACTGACTACAAACCCTTAGGTTTTAGTTCTCTGTATTCTAAATATGTTCTCTCTGCCACTGAACAGTAATGGCTTGTTATTTTTTAAAATTTTCTAAATGCAAAAATCATATTAAGATATAAAATATTCTATTGGTTTTGGTTTGTTTTTTATTTTTTTAAATCCAGATTAACAGCATGACTCAGTCCTGCTCCCAACTTCTAACAAAGCTCACAGTTTTAGGTTCATTAACGTTTTTTATGACAACCTCATAAAAGTATTTACAATATTTCATTAGATTTTAAACCAAAAGCACTAAGAGAAAAGGCCTGAAATAAAAATGCCCATAATTTTCCTGTTGCCTTGTCACTGTCTGCAAACCTTATCAGAGTTCCTTGTTACTTTAATGGTGTAGGATTAAGGGCAATGAAGAAACATTTAGGGTTCTGCAAATCACTTTGACTTCATTGTATAATGGACCAGCACTTCTCTGTGATTTACTGCCCAGTTGTTTGAAATAGCCTGTGGGATTTATCAGTCTTGGAGGAAACTCTGTTTCCTTGAACAATTAGCTCACACTGAAGTTGTGTAACTCTTTTTTTTTATTATTATTATCCTTTCTTTTAAAGCATTTGTGGGTGGGAAATAATGAATTCTCCGCTAGATCCTACCTTCATGTTTACTGGGAGAGATGACTTTTTGTTGCAAATTTTCTTGCAAACATTATCATTTTCTAGCTATTTTCTCCTCCTTTTTTTAACATTAAAGGTCACTGATCATTATTAAATTGGTTTTATGTCTATATTTTGGATAATTTTCATTTTCTCATTTCTCTTCTCATTTTTCATTTGGTTTTCAGCTCAGATCTGTTTTCCCCATTGCCCACTGGGATTTCTCTATTTCCTCACAGTGGGGTGTTTCTGAAGGTAAAAAATTGTTTTGACATAAACAACTTGCACTCAAACAGAGAAATAACATTTTTAATTATTAAAATGCTCATAAAATAAAATAAAATGAATCCAAATAACTCCAAAATCACCCATATAAAAAAGCTTTTAAAAACTGTGTAATTTTCATGACAATCAACGCTGATCTTCCAGATTTTCCTGATCATTAAAGTGTCATCTCCCCATGGAATTTAACAACTTCTGCAGGAAGAAGATGGTGGGGTAAAACCCAAATCACATTTTTGGGTTCTTGGCTTAATTCCTCTCAGCTCAATCCCTGGTACATGGATTTCTTCCACTTGGGATCCAAACTCTGCTCCGGGGCTGGGATTTGGGAAGGTTCAGGAGCAGTTCAGGGCATATGGCAGCATGCAAATAAAATAAAATAAAATAAAATATTAAAATAAAATAAAATAAAATAAATTCAAAATAAATTGTTGGCATCTTGTCTGAAATGTTTCAAAGTTCCCCAGTGCTGGCAACTCATTTGAGCCATTTTATAACTGAAGATTAAAATAAGCGTATCTGTGGTTTGGCTTTCAGTGGAATGGGATGAAGGTGAGGCTGGACCATTAATTCCCATTAATTAACTCATTAATTCCCTTTGATGAGTTTTTCCCATGGGAAAAATCCATTGTCAGATGGGAAAGCCCTTCTGGAAGCAGAGCTTCAGCTTTTCCCAAAGGGATGATCGTGAAAAATTGGGATTGCAGAAAGTTCATAATGTGGGACATTCCCAGCCTTAAAGGTTTGATCAACACAACGTCTCTGGAGATGGGAATGTTGGAAAAAAGCACCAAGAATCACGAAATCATGGAATCATTGGGGTTGGAGAAGACCTCCAGGATCATCCAACAAATATCAACATTCCCACTGAACTGTGTCACCAAGCACCACTTTACTCATTTTTTTGAACATTTTCAGGGATGGTGTCTCCATCCCTGAGGAGCTTCTTCCACTGCTTAATTACTCTTCCAGTGATGAAATTGTTCTTATTATCCAACCTGAAACTCCACTGGCACAACCTGAGGCCATTTTCCGTTATCTTCAGAGATCCAGGCGTGTGTTGGAAGCATGGACAGCGGTGAATATTGCTGATAAGGCAGGTATGAATATTGCTAATAAAGCAGGTAGGAATATTATTAATACTATTAATAAGGCAGTTAATAAGAGGCACAGGAAATTAGGTTTGGGTTGGACACGACCCTTCCTGCTCCCATTAGGGCACAGCTCATGTTGCAGTTCCTTCCCAACTGTGCAAGGAAGGCATCCATGGGTGATTTTAGTGCTATAAATTCCCCAAATTCCAGTGGGAATCAGACACAGCTGGTGGCACTGATGTGACATCTGTCACCTGGCCAAGGTGCCACAGGGAACATCCATCCAGAGATTTCAGAGCCACTGCCTACAAAATGCATCGCAGGCATCTCATGGCAAGCTTTTCCTTCAAAAAAAAATAAGGAATACAGACTATTGTGGGAAATGGATTTGTAGAAAATTTTAAAAATTTGATAGAAATTTTATATAGTATGTATTTGTATGTAAAATTTGAGATAAGAAATGTTGATTTAGAAATGTTATGGAATAGGATAGATATTGTTGAGAGAGAAATGGAAATAGAAATAAGTTTTAAAATATGGTTTTGTAAAAAAAAGATTAAATATTTTAGAGAAATAGAATTATAAACGATGTATTATAGTAAGATTTATAAGGGGTAATTTTACATTTGTTTTAAGGTATTTATAACATGGTGTAATAAAAGTTGATAAGTTAAAAACCACTAATAGTGTATTGTAATTAGGAAATAGCTTCTGATTGTGATAGTGTGAATTATAAAATCTGTATCATCTCACCCTTCAGATAAGATTAAAAATAAAATAAAAGTTTTTAAAACACCTCTCAATTACTCCATGTCTGGATCAGCAAAAAGCTTAATCCCACAACAGTGAACTCATATCCAGCCAGACCAGTGTCAAAAACACAAAAACAGGGTAAGAGCTGATGGTCTGCACAGGCTGAGCTTGGGAAGGCTTGGGGAGGTTTGGTCCCTTCCCTGCATTCACTGAGCTGGTGTCGGATCTCAGGATCTCAGTCCTGAGGTGCTGAGCCACCGAGACCACCTTGGGGGGCTCGGGAGTCCTGGAATGTTGCCAGAAGTGTCTGGTGGCTGGACTTTGGTCCTACACAGGAGACGACAAGGATGAGGGCTTCACCGGGGTGAATGGTGAAGGGATTAGTTAATTAGAGGGTGAGACACAGGGTTTAGGATTTATGTACAGGGGGGTTTAGAGGAGTAAGATGGAGGAATTGGGGCGTGTCCTGTCCTTCTTCTTCTTCTTCTTCTCCTCCATCTTCTTTGGTGATGGTGGCACCTTTGGATTGGTTATTACTGAGAGTGCACCGAGTAATAAGAATAAATGGTATTGGGGAAAAATGATAAATATTGTACACGTAACAATGGGTATAAAGATACGTGGCTGCCCTGGAGGGCAGACAGTGTGCCCATGGCTGACTGCTGAGCAGATCTCTGTTCGGCTGAAAGAAAATCTTTTAGATAAACAATTAATAAACATAAAAACCGAAAGAAGAACTGAAGCCTCTTCTCGTCCTTCGATACGCGGGCTGCCCCAAGGCCACCTCGGGCCTTTCCAGGCCCCTCAAACAGCCGAGATATCCGAACAAGCTGGGATTAGCGTCTCCTAGTTTCAAACTACTTATTTTCCACATTTCCAATGGCTTCTTTTCAATATCCATGAGCAGATAACAACAGAATATGTCGTGTGCTGTGTTACACCAGCAGAATAATCCTGTGTTTCTACTGGGAGATCCCAACAGACTTAAGGAATCACTGGAGAGCTCTGCAGTGTAATCAGTGCTACCAAAACCCCTCTCCCAACGTTTTTTCAGGGAGGGTGGGCAGGAGGAGGGGGAGATTTCCAGCTAATTCTTTCCATCTGGGCTTCATTTGCAGATTATGTGGGAAAAGGAGAGATTAATCCACGGCAGGAATGAGCAGACATTAATTTGCCATCTGGGGATGTAAACAGGAAGCCCAACACGTCGAGCCTCAGTGGCTGCTTATTGCTCCAGTGAGGAAAGATGAGTTGGTGCCCTGGGTCTTATGCTGAAAATATTTTAGTAATTTCTAATAACATATTATAAACAAATGTCAGTCCAAAGCTTTTCTGGAAAGGAGAAGAGATCGTTGTCCTTGGATACAAGAGCAGATGATAGGAGAGGAAAAAATATCCTTTGAATGAATTTGGCAAGAAAATCTCACTTGTTTGAGATTATTTTTCTTGAAGTTTGATTTTTTTTTGGGTTAAATTTCCTTTGAATTGAGCATGTAAATGATCCCCCTGTTCAGCTTTCGAGCATCTGCTGCTTCTCCTTTTAAAATTTAACGACTGACCTCAAGGATTGACAATGCCTTTAAATCAGAAGTTTAAGAACAGTCCTTTTGTACTGTGATGGTTGAGTGAAGGAGGGATGATTTCTGTTTTCCTTTTTGTTTCCCACGTGTTCACCAAGGCCAGCCCAGACCTCCTGTGTGTGGTGTAACCCCGAGGTGACAGGAGCCCATCTCTGCTTCCCTGACATGAATATCCCCGAATATCCTTTCCTGAGCAGGGAAAAGGTGGAAGCTGAGTGTTTAAACACTGATTCTTCTTTCCTATAACTCAACTCCCACCTTCCCCTCTCAGGCCAGGGGTGGCTGCTCCAGGTTTCCCATCACCTGTCCCTGCAGGATTCCAGCATTTCCCTGTCCTGCTGCAGCATCACTGCACAAAAATAATTTCCCAAAAATTCCCAAAAGCCTGGATCAGGGGGTGTTTGCTCCCAGGTTATCCAGGGGGTGATTTTTGCCTGTCTGGGCTGCAGCTGTCACACTGGGGGTCAGAAATACTCCCAGAAAGAAATGCTCTGCAGACAGGGATTGTCCCAAGCCAGGAGTGTTTATTTGCTGTCCCTGCTTCCAGCCAGTGCTCAGGACTGCAGACAATGAATGTCAAGCCCTGGCATTCAGTATGATTGCCAAGTTAATTTGAGAATTTAGGGCATTTTAGAGAAATTAGAAATTGTTTTTATGGCACAGCCCCTCCTAACTGTGACTCCTCCATCCATCTTTCAGGACCTGCTGTGGGTATGGGAGTTCCCATCCAGCATGTTCCACACGTGAGTGAGGCACCCCACCCCTATTTTTCCACCCCAAAACACCCCACGTTCCTCCTGGCCCAGGAATCTCCTGCAGGGATGTGTCTGGTGATGGTACAGGGAGAATTTAATTTTTAAGGACTCTTAGGCAACACAAGACTGCCAGAAGATAACTCATTTAAACCTCAGAGAAGCCCCCTTCCTTGCCCAAATCCCAAATTATCCTATATATTAATACTTTGTCAAGCACATCTGTGTATGTGTGTGTGGATGGACTCATCTACCATTAATTGTGGGGTTTTATAAATTTCCATTCCTGTCTAACGACTTTTTACAGGCACTGCAATTACCAGTTCTCTTTATTTCCATTCTAATGATTCGAACATGCGTACAAGAAAAGCACAGTCCAGCTAAAGAAATAGCTGCTGTAAAATTCTATATATATTTTCTCCACATAGCTTTAAATTAATCCATTTTTATTGGGGTGCTTGGCAAAAAAATTAATCGGAAATTGAGTCCAAACAGACCAGGATTTATTGCAGCTCTATAACTCCGAAGAGTGACTTGATTGATTTAAACCATTTTTACAATAAAATAAAATAAAAATAAAGCAAGCAAATTATCCTGGCTTAAAAGCTGGAAATCCATTCTGCCTTCTTGTGCTCTGCAATTTGAACCAGCTGAGACAGTGAACTCCAGCTTGGCTTTAAGATGAAAGAGGGCAGATTTTGATGGGATAGGGAGGAGAAATTCATTCCTGTGATGGTGGTGAGGCCCTGGCAGAGGTGAGGCTGTGATGCCTCATCCCTGGAATTGTCCAAGGCCAGGCTGGACAGGATTTGGAGAAACCTGAGATGGTGGAAGGTGTCCCTGCCCATGGCAGATGAGTTTTAAGGTCCTTTCCAACCCAAATTATTCTGTGATTCCATAATTCTGTAGCTTTGACAGGAGAATTCAGACCAAATGGGGCCTGAGAACTTGGCTCTCAGCACCTGACCTCCCCACAGATCAGTGTGGCTCCCCATGGACCTGTGGTGGAAAAACCATGGGACAGAGCTGAACCCCTGTGGGCAGCCTCTCAATCCACGAGGAGATTCATTGATTCAAATTGAGTCATTGATTTCAGATTTGAAGGTCGTTTTTAATCAAATTAAAAGGAGGAGATTTCAGTTTAGCCATAAGCACGTCAAGTTTTAAAGATGCTAAATTACTCCATCCTCATCTCTTTAAATATCTCACCACTTTGTGCCCCTTAATTTTTGGGGTTTTTTTGGTGCAGAAAAGCAAACCCAGGGAAAACAAAGAAATCTGTGTTGTCCTGTGAGATCCAGCGCCTGTGTGCACCCCTCTTGGTGAAAGCCAATCCTGCTGGAAACCAGTGGGTGCTGAGGGCTCCCAGCACCACCCTGCTGTTGATGAATCCTCGTCTCCTCGGGAGGAATGTTTTCCAAGACTCATTTTACACGCTTTAAATCAAAGCGCAGAGCGTTGCCTTTGTAAGTTTTGACAAATGCTCTCGCTCTATTTGTGTTCCTGCGGCGTTCAGAGGCTGATGCAGAGATCAGGATCCTGTTGCAGAAGGTGCTGCACAAAACCCTCTGAAGAGCTGACAGTGTAAACAGCCAAGGCAAAAATCTGAGGTATGGAAACACAGGGAGGTGATTTGCCAAAAATCCAGGGAAGCTGGGAGCAGCTCCCCTTCCCCATCGCTTTGGTCACCCAGCGGTCCAGCTAAAGACAAGACCCAGCTGCCACAGGTGTGGCTGTGGCTAAAATAATTCCTTTTTTTTTAGGTGTTGGCTTTAATGCTGTGCTTGGAGAGAACAAGGTCTGGCAATGCTGTTCAGAGTGAGCTGAAATTCAGGAGGCACAGAGCACATGGAAAAGGTCCCCAGGGAAGTGGTGGAGCCACCATCCCTGGGAATGCTCAAAAAATGAGCAGGCACAGCACAGAGTGTTGTAGCTGGGTTGGCAGGGTGGTGATAGCTCTAAGGTTGGGTCTTGGAGTTCTTTTCCAGATTTAATGATTCCATGGTTCTGCACTGACCTCTAGCAGAAGGAAAAATGGTTTGCAGCAGCCCAGGAGCCTCCCTGCTCATCACATCCCTCTGAACATCTCATTTTGGAAAATGAACGTCAAGATTACAACACTTTTCCACCATTTTATGGATTATTCAAATTTTGGAGAACTAGAAAATGTTTTCTATCCACTGTGAGCAATTCTTGACCCAAAAAGCAGACACCAAATATTTTCTTGCCCAAAAGCAGCTGCCTGTCCCTTCTCCTTGTCCTGGGTGTCCTGGGCTGTCCCAAGCTGTCATTGCTGTCTCTCACAGCCCTGCAAGTCAAATCACTCAGCCCTCCCTGGGGACTTGGTGTCCATAAAGGAACCCCAGATCATTTATAAAACGAGCAGGGGCTGACCCCAGTGAGCCCCAGTGCAAATGCACCTCTGGCCATCCTGGTTTATAAATTATGTGTTTCCTGGTTTATAAATCACATGTTTTCCTCCTTCCCCCAGTGTTGTCCCTCTGCCCTGACCAGTGTGGACAAGACAAATGGCAGCACACCCCAGTGTGTCTGTCAGGGGACAGAAGCTGCAAATGCCTTCTCAGGGAGTCACTGCTGACCTCACTACTCACACAGACAGCTCTGATCCAGGACGCAGATTCCCCCCATGCTCCCATGCATTCCAAATCCCTCTGTTTGCTTGGGTGTTTTCCTTTATCTCCCTGCTTTTCCTCTGTTAACTTCTTCCACTGGCGGTGGCCATCACTCAGTGGGTCACCCCCAAATCATCCTGAATGGGAGCGCTGGCAGCACTTCACTTATTAGTCAGCCAACTCATGGGATCCTGGCAACCTCTTTCTCTCTGGAAGGACGGGGTCCAAGCTGCTCTTTGATGTTGTCAAACCATGATTTCCACTGGTCTCCCCGCTGATTCCTTTGCTCTCTCTCCCCGGGAGCGAAAAGCCGCGGGGAAGATCTGAGTGTTGTGTCAGGCACCGGGCCAGCCTGGTTTCAGGCTTTGTTACTGCGTGCAGCAGCCAGCCTGTCCACTCCTGGATCTCTGTGAGGGATGCTTTCATCTTCTAAGAATTCTGTGCATTTCAGGTGGTTCCACCTGGAGAGCCCATCCAGGCAGCCTCTGCAAAGCCAGCCTTCCTGAAAAACGCAGGAATAACAAAAAACCCAAGTCAAACACAAACAGATCAAAGTTTGCCCAGAATTTATGGTTTATGGATTCAGAAACAGAGAGGACAAGGTGAAATCTGCATTTCTGCTGGGATATTGATTTATTTCTGTTCCATTTGCCTCCTAAGGCTTGAAAAATGTGGACAGAAAGGAGTCATTCACCATGTCTGAGGCAACACGGGTGAAATTCTGGCCACCACTGAAGGCAATGGCAAGACTCCATTGACTATGGTGGGGCCAGCATTTCACCCCACGATTTCTCATCTTGCTTTATTTTATTGACCTTTCTCTCAAATACGAGCGAAATGCAAATATTTTTTTGCAGCACAAGTCTTTGTACTCTATGAACTCTGCTGGATCCAAAGCACTTCATATGTATATAAGAAAAACAGCTAAGGACGAAAGGGAGGGCAGTTAACTGTGCAAATAATGATCTCCACAATCTGTAAAAAACGGCCACGCTCAAAAAGAGATAGTGGTTGAAATGGTCAGGATAAATAAAACAGGCTCAAGGCTGAATTTTGGACCACAAAGAGCATTCCCAAGCCTGCATGGTACAGACCACACATCTTGGGAATGTGGATGGCCTCCGAGGCCACCTCAGCATGGCCCCGTGGTGGCCATGAAATCTCAGACGTTTTACTCTCATTTTCAAGTCATGCTGATGTTCAAAGCCTAAGGAATCCAGCAGTTCTGGTGTGAGACAATGGGTGATATTCCCAATATTCTGGCAAACTCTTCACAGGGGGAAAATAAGGAAGTTTTTTTTCTCTGTGGGTTCAGTCTCCACATTGAAAAAAACAGCTGATTTCAGAGGCAAAGAATTGCCCTCTCTGCTTTCACCCAAAGCCTTTTTTCATCCTTAAAATGTTTTAGGATAACCCCTTCTGTGATGCCATTGTGAAGCCACTGTGGTGACATACCTGTGATGCCATTGCCAGGTAGTGTCACAATCTATGAAATTATTATTTTGTCTCCTTGTAGGAAAATGCAAATTGTCAGAGCTGGTTTTCATAATAATCTCACCATATCTTGCCCACCAAATCCAGAATTTCACCACAAACCTCTCAACCAGCAGCATTTATTTCATTGAGGGCTGTGTTGGGTGGGAGATTCGGGCAGCAGGATTGGAAGAGACGTTCCAGCAGCATCTCAGGCATTTGCAGATGGTTTGGGTGGTTCAGTCTGTCCCCAAAACAGTAGAAAAATGTGATTCTCTGTTGGGTTTTCTCGGCTGTTTGAGGGGCCTGGAAAGGCCCGGAGTGGCCTTGGGACAGCCTGCGTATTGAAGGACGAGAAGAGGCTTCAGTTCTTCTTTCGGTTTTTATGTTTATTAATTGTTTATCTAAAAGATGTTCTTTCAGCCGAACAGAGATCTGCTCAGCAGCCAGCCATGAGCACACTGTGCTGCCTTCTGTACAGCCACTTATCTTTATACCCATTGTTACGTGTACAATATTTATCATTTTTCCCCAATACCATTTATTCTTATTGCTGGGTGCACTTTCAGTAATAACCAATCCCAAAGTGCCACCATCACCACAGAAGATGGAGGAGAAGAAGAAGAAGAAGAAGGACAGGACACGCCCCAATTCCTCCATCTTACTTCTCTAAACCCCCCTGTACATAAATCCTAAACCCTGTGTTTCACTCTCTAATTAACTAATCCCTTCACCATTCACCCCGGTGAAGCCCTCATCCTTGTCGTCTCCTGTGTAGGACCAAAGTCCAGCCACCAGACACTTCTGGCAACATTCCAGGACTCCCGAGCCCCCCAAGGTGGTCTCAGTGGCCCGGCATCTCAGGACTGAGATCCTGAGATCCGACAATTCTCAGTTAAAAAGTCCTGATTTTGCTACAAGCAGAGGCAAAAGAAGTCATGTAGAGTGACAGGGCAAGGAAGGGCAGCTGGGGTAGAAGAAAGCAGAGCTCCTGAATCCCAAAGTGGAGATGGGGCTATAATCAACATCTGGTAGGACACAGGAATGAGGAATGTCATCACCTATTCATTTGGAAAGCTTGCCATCCCTCCCTCCCAGAAGGAGAAGGCTTCTGGCATTCCTGTCTCCATCCTCACCTGCTGCCTGAGTGTTTTTCAGCAGCCTGGTGCAGTGCAAGGTGTCCCTGCGGGGAGCTGAAATGAGATGATCCTTAAGGCCCCTTCCAACCCAAGATATTCCATGATTCTATGATGATCCTTTAATCCACAGACAGATTCTATGATCCTTTAATGCACAGACAACCTCACTACTGCAGGATGTAAAACCCAAGGCCCCTCCTGTGTGGTGCTGCTGTGAGGCCTTTTCTTTATGACCAAATAAAAAAAAAAGGGTGAGTTTTAAGTGCTCTGGGCTTACGTTTTCTCCCCTTTCATTTATTTTTGTTTCGGAATGTGCCTTTTTTATTAAAAACAAAAACACAACAAAGACATTTCCATCATCTCTGGGGCCGTGTTCTGATGCCTCACGGACCACCAGTGGTTCACAGACCACAGGGTGAGTAATGGTGCACGGGAGCACATTCAGTCCTCTGCTCTGACTGCCAAAGGATCTCTGTTTGCACCAACGTGCTGACCCGGGCTTTGTCAGACCCAGTTCTGCCTGGTTTGAGTTATGGAGCTCCCATCACATCTTTGGGGAAAATTATTTCGCTGTCCACCAGGTCTCTGGGGCTGGAATGTGGATTCATGAAGCCCACGGTGTGTATTTAGTAAAAGAGCACTTTGAAATTAATAAGCTTGAGGAAACGAGGCCAAAATTCTGTCCTCAGCCTCCCCCGTGTGGTGCTTGTTAAAATGCAGAGGAGCCTGTTGAATGGCAAGGGGAGGAGGATGGGGGCTTCTACAGGGGCTGGTGCATCACTGAATTTTGGGGCCTTTGGGAAATCCTTTAACGTTAATCCCCCCAGCTGGGGAACTGAATAAACCGCCAAACCTTTGCTAAAAAGCCAGCTCTGCACTTAAATCAGTGTTATCACTTACACAAATAACAAACAAATTGTATGGTTTGGGCTCTACTTCCTGCCTGGAAGGAGTGTGAGGACTGATCACTCACAGAAAGAGAATTTTATACTATTTTT
The DNA here is from genome assembly GCF_047830755.1 of Zonotrichia albicollis. Classification (NCBI taxonomy): domain Eukaryota; kingdom Metazoa; phylum Chordata; class Aves; order Passeriformes; family Passerellidae; genus Zonotrichia; species Zonotrichia albicollis. The sequence goes on along the minus strand of NC_133831.1, from coordinate 3,262,770 downwards.
GCTTTATAGCAAGTGGTGGATTGGACTTGTGAACATGGATCAACAATATTGTTCTTTCTGCAAACGTTAGCGCTCGCTGAAACATTTCAGACAAGCATCCCATGAAGATTTAGTGGCCTCAGCTTGTTTGACTTGGAATTAAACATGACTTCTAATTAGGCAATCTTCAGCAGTCTGTCAGAAAATGCAGCGAGCTGCCAATTTTCGCACCTTAGCCAAAAAAAAAAGAAAAATCCCAATAAAACCCTTAAGAAAAATGGCCTTTCGATTGTGCTGCTAGGAAATTCACCGTGTGTCCAAGGTTCTTCTCCATTCTCACACATCCATCCATCCATCCATCCATCCATCCATCCATCCATCCATCACAGAACCACCACCAAAATCTCAATATTTATAAGCTTAGACAGCCTAAACTATGACCATTTTATTAATTTCCTACAATTTTCCATAGAAAGGGGAAGTTCAACATAGCAAAACAAGCCTCAACCATTTAAAATAATGACTGCTAACCCGTGTTTTAGCTGTTTAAATCAAAACATATACATTGGTGTTTTTGTAATAAAAATCTGTAGGGAAATGAAAAAATAGGGGGTGAATAAATGATTCTGAAGTTTAAGCCATCAAAGAGCTGTTTAGGTCAAGCTTTGAAGTGAAATAAGCTCAGTGCAGCTGAGACTGCACTCATCATTATTTTAAAGGTCTTTAAAAACATCCATTGCGAGTCCAAAAAGCATCCAAAGCCTTTTCTTTTTAAATTTTATCAAATTTGCTAAATTATTGACCATGTTCCATAGCCCCCCAAATCTCAAGTGAGAGTGGCTTCCAGGAGGACACCAAACTACAGCTACTTCCAGGACCAAAATAAGTCAAAATGCTGTTTTGTGGAAAATTAGGAAAAAATTCTCCCCTGTGAGGGTGGTGAGGCCCTGGCACAGGTGCCCAGAGAAGTTTTGGCTGGCCTTGGATCCCTGGAAGTGTCCAAGACCAGGTTGGATGTGGCTTGGAGAAACCTGGGATAGACACAAGGTGTCCCTGCCCATGGCAGGGGTTGGAATGAGATGAGCTTTGAGGTCCCTTCCAACCCAAACCATTCCCTAATCCCATAAAATGGTAGAAATGGAGATAAAACAGCAGAATATGTGCTCTTAATGCTGTTGGCAGGCCCGGCGATGTCTCCATCTAAATTTTTGCTCGTGCTTCACTTTTTTAGGAATGGTTCTGGCTTTTTTTTTTCTCTCTAATCGCAGATGCAAGGGAAAATATTGTTCCCTGTCAGCCACAGTGCTTGTTCAGCTTTGAGCCCTGCACCTGGCTGTGAACAGCCTTGTGGGGGCTTCCTGACACCTAATCAGAGCCCCTGGTACAAGAAAGGGCAGTGGGGCTCAGTCCTGAGGACCTTTTTCAGCTGGTGTGGAGCTCCTAACCCAGGCAAATTCCAGCTGCCTTCAAGAGACATTTTGGCCAATTAAAATCTAGGTGAGAAGTCCCAGATTTGGCCAATACTAATAAAATCAGAGAAACGTGAGTCGCCTCCTCAGCTCATGGTTTCCTCAAAGGCACTACCAGATGCTGCTGCATTTCTCCCAAAGAAATCCCCCATGGATGTCAGTGGATGTCAGCCATGTCTGTTGGGGATTGTTTGCATTCCTTAAGCCAGCACTCAGCCCATAAATTACGACAAGAGAGGCTCTTCTTTGAGCCCTCAGCTTTAAATTCCTCTTCAGGAAGGTTTGCACTCCTATCACGACCCATTAACTAAGCCATATGTAGGCTCCTCCATCCAGAACCATTCCACTCCCAAAAACACAACTGCTAGGGAGAAATGAATATTTGGATTCACTCTTGTTTTCCTTTCTGGCTGTTTGTTTAACAGTGGAAAGATTATTGAAGATGTTATCTCAGGGAGAGTTCACTGGGGCATGTTTCTGTGACAGTATTATTGCCAAGGCAGTCGCCTGGCTCTTCTCTTCAGCTGATAAAGGTGTGTTAAAAAGGAAGAATTGATAAAATGTGAGCTGATTCTAATTTCATTTGATATTTCTTGAAGTAAATATTCTATTTCTTACATATTTTGTTCGATTTTGAATGATTGTCTGCTGCTTTTCCAGCATAAAAACTAGAGGAAGTCCAGTTGGGAAAGGAACTTTGGGTATCTGTTCTTCAGAGCCTTGCACCTATGGGATTGCGTGTAACCTGGGAAAATCCATATATTCAATGGGAAAAAGTTCTCCAGCACCCCACAGCAAGTATGAAATACTTGCTAGGAGAAAGGAAATTATTTATATATTGAGAGAATTGCCCAGATGGGACTAAACCATGATTTACACTCCAGGCTCCTGCAGAAAAAAAGTGTCTTTCTACACCTCCAGTCTCCCTGGAGATTCCTGCGTGTTGAGGAGAGGGAAAACATAATTTCAGCTGCAGATCTGATAATTTGCAGTCACTCTCATGGATCTGAAGGCGTTTTTGGTGCCCCTCAGAGCTCCATCACAGCCTGGACCAGCCATTCTGACCCTTCCAGAAGGAATTAACCCACACAGCGAGAGAACATGGGATTATTCCTATCAACAACGAGCATCACACAGACTTTAACCAAGTCCTCTCTGCCCCCTTTGGTGCAGATGAAGTTTAACTGTATTTTCCCCCCTCATTCCCAGCGTTTTCCCAGACTGGGGCCGCCTTTCACGATCTGTCGGTAATTTGCGCACATTGTTACCACTCAACGGCCGTATTCTTTCTGCTGACCCCACTTGAACTCGCTTCCCCCGGGTCCATGGCACGTCCAGGAGGCCAAGGTTTGGTTTACAGCAGCGAGCCCTCGGTGGGGCTGCACCTTTGGACCACCCAGGAACGGCAGCAAGCCGTGGCACGGCTCGGATCTGGAGCCCACCTGTGCTCCTTGACCTGCCTTGGCTTCCCCTTCCTTTCTGCTCTCCTTCAGAGCCACCATGCCTCTCATCATTTAGCACTGAGAGACCTCATCTCCCTCCTTTCCTCACAAAATCAGTGGTGGAGTTGATTTTTTTTTTTGCCTTCACTGGGATTGCAGCTGTTCCCAGACCGTGCTGGAAGCCATGGGAACTCCCATGCCAATTTGCATCCTCCGAGAGGCTGGCCCAGGATGTTTTCTATTTTAATTTTTATGTCTGCACCTAGCGTTCCAGTTGGATGTGTTTTAAAGTAAACAGAGTCGATAAATTAAAAAAAAAAAATGGTGCATTTCCCAGCCATCCCAAAATATTTCTGTTCCTCCCTCATTGCCTGCCCCCTCCTAGTCCTTTACTGCTTTCACAGATACAGCAATTAAACATTCAGCTGGCAGGCCAGTTTTTCCTCTTGCTCACTTGATTCATCCCAAAATCCAGTTTTTAAATGGACTCCTTCTAAAAGAAGCGATGCCAGAGTGCGGAATTTAGGTTGTTGAGTGGAAAACTCCTTATTCAGGACTTTTCACCCCAAATTAGTCATCAACCATCAGCAACCAAGGATGTTTTACTCTGACCTGGGCAGCCAAAACGCAGAGGCTTAACGAGGAGGATGGGAGCAGTAATGTCCAGCTGAGAGCAGCCAGCAAAGAGCCTGGAATTTCATGTGGATCTGGATGGTGGAAACCAGAGTGGAGCATGCCCACGTTCCAGGTGAAGGTGCAGGGGGTGGGGATGGGTCTGTCTCCCCCATCAGCTCTCCTGGTGCTCACCTTTCCTGGCCTTCTCTGTGTTTGGGAGTTGTGATTTCAAGGGAGTTTGCCCTAGGTTGAAGCACCAGCCTTTGATCCCAGAAGCCAAGGTCTTTCTTAGTTTAAGATGGTAATTAGCTGAAATTAGTAATGGAAAGATTTTTTAAATTAATTAGCCCTTAAAAATTTGAAAACTGCTGTTGGATGTATTTTTTAAAATATAAATCCAATTTTTTTCTTATTTTGTGAAGCTGCTTTCTGTTCATCCCTTTCATTAAAGACCTCTGAGTTAAATGCTGGGGCTTTTGACTTGGGAAGCATATGGATTTTACAACCCAAAGATGATGCATTCATCTGCACAGCCCATTCCTGCTTGTTTATTGTCCCAGCCATGGGACTTCTTGGCTCAGCAGCCATCAGAGCACAGGTTCCAGCCTTTCCAGGCTCTCGCTGTGTGTCCCAGCTGTGTTCAGACCTGGCAGCTCCAGCTCTCCTCCAAAAGCCACCTTCCTTCCCTTGAAACAAGCCTGGGGATCGTCAGGCCTTGGTGCCTTTCCAAGGTCTGTAAATTGAACCTGCAGGGCTCAGTCCTGCTCACACAGAAGGAGCCCAGCTCCTCGAGTTCCGTGCAGCTGCTCTGCCTGCTGCAAATGCAGAGCACATGCCAGCCTCACAGCCCTGCCTGGGAAATAAGGGACCATTCCCAGCCTGGAGGAGCTAAAAAGAAAAATAATAAATTTTTCAAAAGAAGGTCTCATTCACAGTCTGTTTCCTGGCTATGAAGGAATTATTCCTACACAAAAATCATGTTTGTGTCCAAACAGAGTTGTGGAAAAGGCGGGATGAGAAAGAAGCTTCCTCAAAGGCTGGCTGAATAAATGGAGACTTTCTCACACCCTGACATCTGCTGCCCAGAGTCCATCTGTCCATCCCTCATCCATCCATCCAGGCATCCATCCATCATCCATCCATCCATCCATCTATCCATCCATCATCCATCCATCCGTCCGTCCGTCCATCCATCCATCCATCCATCCATCATCCATCCATCCATCCATCCATCCATCCATCCATCATCCATCCATCCATCCATCCATCCATCCATCATCCATCCATCCATCCATCCATCCATCATCCATCCATCCATCCATCATCCATCATCCATCCATCCATCTATCCATCCATCATCCATCCATCCATCTATCCATCCATCATCCATCCATCCATCCGTCCGTCCATCCATCCATCCATCCATCCATCCATCATCCATCCATCCATCCATCATCCATCCATCCATCTATCCATCCATCATCCATCCATCCATCCGTCCATCCATCCATCCATCCATCATCCATCCATCCATCCATCATCCATCCATCCATCATCCATCCACCCATCATTCCATCCATCCTTCCATCCATCCATCCATCCATCCATCCATCCATCCATCCATCCATCATCCATCCATCATCCATCATCCATCCATCCATCATCCATCCATCCATCCATCCATCCATCCATCCATCCATCATCCATCATCCATCCATCCATCCATCCATCCATCATCCATCCACCCATCATTCCATCCATCCTTCCATCCATCCATCCATCCATCCATCCATCCATCCATCCATCCATCATCCATCCATCCATCCATCCATCCATCCATCATCCATCCATCCACCCATCATTCCATCCATCCATCCATCCATCCATCCATCCATCCATCCAACCATCCATCCATCCATCCATCCATCCATCCATCATCCATCCATCCATCCAACCATCCATCCATCCATCCATCCATCCATCATCCATCCATCATCCATCCAACCATCCATCCATCCATCCATCCATCCATCCATCCATCCAACCATCCATCCATCCATCCATCCATCCATCATCCATCCATCATCCATCCATCATCCATCCATCCATCCATCCATCCATCCATCCATCCATCCATCCATCATCCATCCATCCATCCAACCATCCATCCATCCATCCATCCATCCATCCATCATCCATCCATCATCCATCCATCCATCCATCCATCCATCCATCCATCCATCCAACCATCCATCCATCCATCCATCCATCCATCCATCATCCATCCATCATCCATCCATCATCCATCCATCCATCCATCCATCCATCCATCCATCCATCCATCATCCATCCATCCATCCATCCATCCATCCATCCATCCATCCATCCATCCCTGCCCATGGCCAGGGAGTGCTTGGGGACAGGAACTCCTTGCCTAAAGTGACCTTTCCGAAGCAATGTGCCATAGCTCAGACATGAGATATCCCAAAGCCAGCAGAGAACCTCCAGAGCCTCCTGAGCTGCTTTTCCAACTTTTCCAGAGCTTTTTGTAGCTGTGGTTCAAATTTATTTTTCAGACAGATGTGAAAATAGAAGAAGGATTTTGGGTTTTGGGTTGTATCTGCTCCAAAGCAAAGGGCTCATTCTGAGAAGAGCTGCAGGCTTCTGCTGAATGAGGAGTGAGCAAAACAGCTCTTACCATGGTCCTCGCTGCTCTGAGGAGCCCTCACCATGGCTGGTGACAGCAAACACCTCCTGCCTCTGTGTCTCCTTTGCTTTTTCCTCTTTTGAGCAGTGGACACATCCCTTTTCTGTTTGTCTCCCTCCTTTGGGGTTTTCTGAGTCGCCACATTTCCAGCCAGCCTTTGGTCAGAGGGTGATTAAAGGGCTCAAGCCACACGTGGCTGTTTAAGGTTATTTAGGATAAGGGTCTCCCACAGATCCTGTGTGGAATCTGTCAGCCCCTTGGAGGTGCCTCAGATATTTGAGGATGTCTCCAGGCAATATATACAACCCCAAAATCATGTGGCTGGATCACCTGGTCAATCCTCCATCTCCCAGCTTGAATGTAGCTACTCCATAAAAATTAAAAACTTAATTAAAAATTAAAACTTAATAAAAAAATTAAAAATTAAAACTTAATTAAAAATTAAAAATTAAAAACTTTGCTTCCAATAAAAATTAAAAAATCAAAAAAAAGGAAAAAAAAATGTTTGTTTTTCCTGAAAATTACTCATGCATGTTCACACCCCTTTGGTAGCCTTGCTTCACCTTCCAGCCTGCTTGGCCCCAAAAAGCTGAAGGTTCCCAGCTGAAGGTTCCCAGCTGAAGGTTCTCAGCTGAAGGTTCTCATCTTTGTTCATTTTTGACTGAACAGAAAGGGGTGAGAGGCAGACACGGTGTCATCCCAGGCAGGTGAGCTCTCCCCACCCAGCCTTTTCCAGGTAGAACGAGATCCCACAGGTGATTTGGGAAGGCAGAGAGCAGAAGGCAGCAAACACACAGAAAGCCATTTGTCTGAAAAGTGGGACACACATGGGCTGAAAACATTTTGCAGCACTTACCGAGCCCTAATAGGAACTCACACATTCCTTGAAATGGGCTATTCATTATACAGCAGCTTGTAAAAAACACGTTGGGGTTTTTTTGCCCCCTCTTTTCCCCCCCAACCCTTAAACACGAGATTTTTAGCTCCAACCAGGACTTTATGAAGTTCACCTGGAGAAACTGCACGGAGGGCAGGGCGTGCAAAGGGGGCACTTTGCTGGTGCAAACTGGTGTTCATGGGCCCCTGGTGCCTGGGAGGCCGTGCCAAAGCCCCGAGCTTTTATTAGCACTGACTTTCCATGGGCTCGGGAGGGACCTTTCCATTCCCTTCCCCGGCAGTGCAGCCCTGGCTCCACCCCAACATTTGCACCTTATAAAGTGTTGTCATGACCCGACTGGAGCAGTTTATACAAGGCCCTTCAAGATCCCCGGTAATGAAGAGTAAATAACCCAGGAAAGCTTTCTCTCACTTTGCAGCTTTCTTTCGGTCTCAAAAGAAATAAAACAACTTACTTAACAGCATTCTTTAATCTTTTGCACCAGTGGCCTCCTTTATAGGGTGTTATACAGAGCCAGTGTAAATCCAACCTCTGTAATGGGGTCAGTGTTTCTCAACAGGTGATGGGTGGATACAGTGTAAGATCTATTTTTTCAATAAATGTCAGGCCAAAAGCTTGCTGTTCATACACAGGCACCGTGAACATGTGCTTCTCTCACGCGCTCGCCCTCCCCTCTCCAGTACCCCTTTCCTCTTTTTATTTCTTTTTTAATTTTCCAGCAGCCCACCAAGGTCTCCAATTTAATGAAGGAAAGCAGTGAATGCCCATTGCCTGGCTGTAGAGCACAAGAGCCACTGATCTGCCATGCTTTGGGCACAGCAGACCCCAAAAAATTAAAGAAATCTCTGATTTTCTGGAATTTTTTCTTTCTTTTCATAGAGGGGATGCAAAATACTGATGGTGTCAGGAAAGTGCAATAAACACTGATCCAAAAAGACTCTTTGTGTTGTTTGGGACCAACCCTAGGCCTGATCCTGAAGTTTTAATTCTTCTTTTCCAAAGGGAAAATTCTCTTTGGAGCCAGCAGAAAGCTCACCTGAGTAAGGATGACATTTGTGAGCCCACTGCCATCATGTTTGTTGACCAACAATTTGCTTTGTTCAGCAAGGGCAAAGTTTAATGTCTCCTGTGCAATGGTCCTGGAAACTTACCATAACCGCATTAAAAATATCCTAATTAAATTAGCAAACATTTAGCACCAAAAATATGCTAATTAACTGAAAAATATCCTAATTAACTAAAAAATAATGTAAATTTTTGCTCATGAAAGACCATTATTTTAAATGTGCCTTCTTAAATATTTCTGCTTTAATATAGATTGAAATCTTTGCATAAATCTTAAATCAAGCTGATGTTCATTAATTGATTGCTGCCCAAACCAGGCAGCTCCCATGGCTCCTATTTCCTGATGCCAAACCCTGCAGGAATCCCGATTCCCCAAATGTTCTTCCCCTGTGAAAGATGGATCCAGAGCTCGAAACCTTCTTTGCAGTATTTATTTGTGACTGCAGCAGACTGTGCTGCTGCCCTGCTTGCTTGTCCAAACACCATATGGGAAATAAATGCAAAATACCTCTGTGAGCATTCATTTGTGTTTAAGAAGGGGAAATCACACTCTGCAAACATTTGGGCTCATTCAGCAGAATATTTACTTATGCACTTGACTTTAAGCATGTTCTTAAGTCCATCTGTGTTCATCAACACCTTTCAGCATCTAAATAAAGCCTTAAACTCTTTGCTATGTAAGAATTGAAGTATACAGAGAAAACATTAGTTGAAAGTTTGTAGTTGTGTCTCAGAGAATTTAATTCTTGTTGAATACTCACTTCTGATTTACAAAGAAGAACAAGACACTAATGCCACTTGTGCCACCAACTTTAACTGTAGCTCAAAGCCAACTTAAAGAGAACTTTTAATAAAAGAAGAGACTTGTCACAATCTCAATGAATTCCACCAATACTAATGTTACCAGAATGGCAGAACTGAATTCTGGCAGAACCAGAATTAGCTAGGTTGGAAAAGACCTTCGAGATCATCAAGTTCAAGTTCAAACCAATTAAGGCTGAAAAATCAAGTGATGATAACTTGACTGTCCCGGCTGGACAATGAGAAAATCCCCCCAAAGCATCTCTTGGTGGATGTAAAATTAGCAAAGGAGTCATGAGAGAGAAGGAATGAGTTAATTAACAGCTGTGGGATCAAATCCTTCATTGGTAACTTCCAAGAATGATTAGATGACATCAAAATCAGGAAGGGTCACCATCAAATTCTTCCACAGCTGAGTAATGATTAAGTGATTTATTCCTCATGAACAGTACCAGATATTTTGAATGGGATTGTGAGGCAATCCAGTCTGCTATTGAAATAATCTGTTTTTCCTGATGAAATTATGTTTGATTGGAAAAGCCAGTCTGGATTGGAAGGCTTCAGAGTCGCAAGAAACATGAGAAAATAGATCTGAATGTAGTTACTTTTAAAATTCAAATTAGACATGGATCACTTGTAATAATCACAACAATCATCATCGTGGTGCTTTATGAGTAGTGGACAGTTATTGGTTAAGGAAAAGAAGTTAAAAACAAGGACAAGAACAGAATGATCCTTTCCCTGCTTTGTCCTTCCAGCTCCCAGCAGCCCAGGAACAAAATAAACCTAAATAAACCAGATATTGCATCCAGACTCCCACTTTTGGTGAATTTATTCACCAACAATTGGCCTAATCCCTTCCTGAACACATTCCTTAGGCCCCCACGACGTCCCGTGGCGGAGGTGCTGGATAAATACAATCTCTGGATATTTGTGCAGATTTTGCAAGCCTAAAACAAATAGTGCCAGAGGATGAAACCCTGATTGTGCAAGCTCAGCCCTCGTGCCTCTCGCTGGGAGTTTCAGCTGTTCCATTCCATTTGCAGTTTGGCATTTCTGTGGGAGAGGAGCTGCGTTCTCCTCGAATTTTTATTCCATGTTCTCTGAGAAACTGGTGGCACTGGGGAGGAAAAATGGAGCTGGTTTCAGACAAGGGCACATTATTATCCCAGGGAGATGTTTGTAAAATAGAAAAAAAAAATTTTAAAAAGGGAAAAGAAATGTTTGTTTTTCCTGAAAATTACTCATGCATTTACAAAATTCCGCCACAAAAGCAAAATTATGCAAAAAAAAAATAAATAAAATTGCAGGATGACTAAGAGAGCCCACATCTCCCAGTTTTCATTGGAAATATTGCAGAGACCTTGCGAGCTCCTAATCAAAAATGAAGGCAACCAAAGCAGACACCTTTTGGAAAAACTCACTGAACTAAATAAAGCCTTTCACTTTTGGTCAAATAATGGTTTAGAAAAATGCTTCCAGGCAACCCAAGAAATGAGTGACTTTCATTTCTTCACCTCCTTGCAGGGATAAGCCCTTAGACAATATTATAGAAGTTTCTTTCAGAAAATATCATGGAAGGCTCTTGGAAGGAAGGAAGTCATTCCTGCTTTCAGTGCAAGCAGCTTTTTCTTCACTTCTCTGAAGTCAATAATTTTATGTATTTTCGTGCTATACCCCAGTGTATGAGAGATTTAGAGGGTAATTTTATTTATTCTCTAATATTAAGTTCCTGTGAGTGTAAACAGCCCTATAAATACAGGATCTTTCCAGGTTCAGTGCTGGTATTGTTTAATTTATTCATTTTTTGACACTCCAGTTCATCCCCTTGCAGTGCCTTTGTCTGTTTTTTGGGGATACCCTATTATCTGACATCATTTAAACAATTTCAAGCTCAAATTAGTGCCCTATCTTTAATTCTCAGAGAATTGTTCTAGTTTCAGGGTTTGAAAAAAGACCTGAAATGGTTTTAGATAATGTAATACCACAGGGAATTGTTTGAACATGGGAGACACATGGAGGATGAACACCATCAGTACTAGCAAATTATTTTTACCTGGGATGTGATCACCAGCAGGTACCTTGACCATAAAATCACAAAAGTAAACATATTTTAAACTTTTCTTCTTCTTTTTTTTCGGGCACTTAGAGATAATCTTCTGAAAAAGGAGATTGAGAATCAGAATAAAACCTCAGCCACTGTGAGGTGATCCAAATAGAGAGGGAATAAATAAAAACCCCAGGTTTGTGGCTGTGAGGGTTTTTTGTTTGATCAATTTTATTTCAAAGAGTGATCTCTGATTGTGAAAGGCTCTGATTAGGGCGAGCAGCTCCAGCCAAGCTTTTGCTGACCTGTTCTTGCAGGATGTTTGAAAATTCTTTGCGCCACAAGTGGAAAACTGATGTGGGGACTCACGTTGCAAACAAGGGAGGAAAAGCCTGAAGGGTTTGGAACTCACAGGCTCGCTCCATAGGGTCTGTCAGGGATAGGAGTGGAAAAAGAGATGAATCTGCAAAGGAAGCTGCATTTTAGAGGTCAGCAAGCGCAGGGGTAAAGTGAGAACTGCCAAAAGTCAAGCTGAGTTAGACCTTGCAAAGGATATTAAAATAAACAACAGAAGTTCCTCCACCAGAAGAATAAAAGGAGAAGCAGAAAAGATGACGTGGGTTTGCTGTGCAGTGAGGATGGTGGTGGGGTTGGGAGCAACTGAGCATAATTCCCAAAATTAAATGGGTTCACTGAATGTGTTTTCAGCAAGAAAGAGGGCACAGAACATGGGGTAAAGGCTGGAGGGCTCATGAGTGGGTGGGAAGTTCCCACATTGAAGGGTGGAAGAAAATTCAGAGGATTCAGTGTCTGAAATCAGGCACAGAAGGGAAATATCACCCAGAAGAGTGGAAAAAATGGCCTGGTAGGAAGAAATGTTCCCAGTGGGGTTACCTGAGCAGCTGCATTTGGTCCTGGTCATCTGAAAATTTCAGGAATTAAAGGAGAGAATAAGGGTGAATATGGGCACTGAGGTAAAGAAAGAAACAAAATGTGATGTGAGCTTTCCTGAGGCAATTTTAATATAAAGCCTTTCCCTGATCTTTTTACCTTCTCTAAACAGCACCTTGTGCTCCAGAGGAGGACTTTGGTTTTAAATGAAGAAGAAGGGAGCAAATTGCAACCCAGAAGGAAACCCAGAGCAAAACCTGCTAAAAAGGAGCTGATCCCATTGTCTGCAGTTTATATCAATTTCCAAAGATCCATCTTGAGATCAATTTTAAGAGGTGTTCTCAAGAACCACAGCACCAAAGTTTAGAAAATATTAGACAATGAATCCAAATTAATTCTGGAGACCTGAACCTTGGAAAAGAGGCTCAGTGTAAGGAACCAGAGGACCCCGAAGGTTGAAGTAATATTTAAAAAAAAAAAAATAGATTTAACACTGGGAGATAGCAAGTTGAAGGAATGAGAGTGAGGATTTATTCAAGTCAGAGTTCTATTCTATTCTATTCTATTCTATTCTATTCTATTCTATTCTATTCTATTCTGTTCTGTTCTGTTCTGTTCTGTTCCGTTCCGTTCCGTTCCGTTCCGTTCCGTTCCGTTCCATCCCAATTTGTGGGAAAAGAGAGGAAAAGGCAGATCTATCTGGGAAGCCATGAGGACGTTCCCTGGAATGGGGACCTTGCTCTCCTCATCTCAGCCAAGCAGAGGTGGAGCAGGGACACCACTGTCCCTGGGAATTCATCCAGGGAAACCTTCTGGGAGCAGGGAAAGCTCCCTGGATAAAGGGCAATATTGACTTACACAGCACATGCTGGCCAGCCAGGCATTTGTGGGTTTAGAGGGGAAATGAATGATCTGAAAATGTCCAGTTTGCTGAATTTGGTGGTCTCTTTAGACCAAGGCATTTCCATTGGCAGCAAAAGTCTCTGGAACAAACTTCCTGCAGAAGCAGCAGAGTAAGGAGCAAAGTAATTAAAAAGAGGAAGCAGACCCCAGAAGTTCTTTGCAGTTCCTTATTTCTGGACTGGTAATCTGAGGTTTTGTCCAGAGCTTATTAAATTGTGCAGAGCTCTCCACCAAGGCCAGCATTTAATGCTGTCCATACAGCAGCCTGTGGGGATCCAGAGGTACTAAATATGAATATTAAATAATCCAGGGCTCTGTTTCACTGGTTTTCCATTACACTTGAAACTTCCCAAATCCTCTCCTTCCCTCCCAACTCTATTCTTCAAACACACTTTTACCAGAGAGTCAGGACTGAGCAGTAAAGTTAATTTTCACAGTTTCCAGGCCAGCTGGCACAAACCATGGCCACCGAGCTGCTGACCAAAAGAAGCATTTTGGTTAATTAAAATATTGTATTTTAATTTATATTGTCTGTATTCAACAGACAATTCCTGTGTAACTCACTGATAGTTACAGTTTGACAGAGCCACATAATTTTAGCTTCTACCAAATATCACAAGGAAGGTTTTATGCTATTAAACCCTGAGTCACTATCAAGAGGTAATTTTTAATGTGTTTTCCTCTGTTTGCTCTCCTTTCTAATGTCATCACTGACTTTCAAATAAGTCTGTAGAGCACTGACATGTGGAATAATAATAAGAACAGTTTATAAACACAGGGAAAAAAAATCTCTTTTCATTCACATGCGATATTTTCAAATGAAATAAAACTCTTTACTCTTACCAAGTTTGACTTTCATTTTTCCCAATTTACATTTTATGAGCAGTGCCTTTCACTGTTGTAAAACTCATCCTCTGTGTACTTTTTAATAGAGAGAAAATCTTATAAAATCAGGTAAGCTATGAATTAAACCCAAGATTTCACTGACCTGTTTTTGCAAGCTCTGTGCAAGTCAGGATATGGGACAGTCACTTCCTGCCCTGAAAAAGCAATGAAACACTGTCCCAACATATACAGATATAACGAATTGTGGTCTAATATTAAATCTGTGCCATTTCCCAAGCTCCAGATATGCTGACCCACTCACATGACCAATAAATAAAGAGCAAAAAACCCAAGGAGGATTTCTCAAGAGAAAGCATCCAAGTGCAATTCAGCTGCAGGCAGGGCACAAGGTGCCTCTTCATGATTAAAAGCTGTGTTCCATTCTCCCAGGCTAAACTCTGATCAACTCAATGAGCCTGATTCCACTAAATTCATAAAATTTAAGACCAAAAGGGACCATTAGATCATCCAGCAGACACCACAGACTCTTATATTTCACCCCACTGCCCCAATTTTGAGCCTTAAAGCAAGAGCTCAGTTAAATCCTCTGTGCTCACATCACCCTATCCCTGGTGTAAGACCATGGAGCTCATTAGTTCAGGAGATAAAACCCTTTGGACCTGAACTCTGGTCTGGTGGCTTTCTGGCTTATGGGATGACAGCTTGGAAAAGCCAAACCCACCCTCAGCTCTGAGCTGTGCAGTGGTGGTGACACAAATGGAACCCCTGAGGCAAATATTTCTTGATAAGGCCAGTGTAAAGACCCACAAGTCCCACAGCTGTGAGACCCCCAAGAGTGTCCTGATTTTTATCTCTGCTAGGAATTAAAAATGCTCAGTGCAGGGCACAGAGAAGAAACCTCCACACCAGGGGATGAGGGGTGCTAATTCCATGAATTTGGAGAACGCGCCTTGTGTTCTGCAAGGGCAAAGGCCATCATTAACATTTCTTTTTTTTTAAAAAAAAATTCTGTAATTAAGAATATCACTCAACTTTCTGTTTTAAAACAGTGTGTTCTCATGAGAGCTCCACAGGTTGTTTGAAATCTGGGCCTCTTCCCAGTATTTTTCAGCCAGTTTCCTGAGCTTGCTGACAGAGCTGTCTGGACGGCCACTGGCTCGCATTCCTCGCAGTCTCTGCTCCAAGCCAGCTTCTTTGGGCCCAATTTCAACAAATACAGACGGACCACCACAATCCAGAGCTCGACGTGGGACTGGCACCACATGCCTTTGAGATATTAAACATAAATCAGCTGTGGCCAGCTCAGACAGATGTGGGCGTTCAAGAGAGCTGCCAGCTCCATAGGCTAAATGTGGAGCAGGACAGGGAGTGCCAAGGATTGCAGGTCTTTCTTTAATGCAAATTCAGCTGGAGGAGCAGGAACAGCAGCCAGTTAGGCAGCTTTCAATAGAAAGCAGGTATTTGCTGTTGGATTTGCAGCTGGGAGGCCTGGGTTCAAGTCAAGGCAGGGGACAGCATCACAGTGTTGGGTTGTTTTGCTCAAAACGCAGGAGAAAGAAGGAAGTTTTGTGCTAGAGGAGCTCATGCTGGGGGCACATCAGTGCTGGGGACACTGGTGGCCCTCCAGGTGTTTCCATGTGCTCTGAGCTGGGGGAGCAGTCACTCCTCTGAGCCCTGGGAGGAGGCACAAACACAAACCTGACTCCAGAAACCTGCCTGAGAGGACGTGACTTTGCCCGGTGTGATGAGGCTGAGGTGGAGCACTGTCGGGTTTTCTCGGCTGTTTGAGGGGCCTGGAAAGGCCCGGAGTGGCCTTGGGGCAGCCCGCGTATCGAAGGACGAGAAGAGGCTTCAGTTCTTCTTTCGGTTTTTATGTTTATTAATTGTTTATCTAAAAGATGTTCTTTCAGCCAAACAGAGATCTGCTCAGCAGTCAGCCATGAGCACACAGTCTACCCTCCGGGGCAGCCACCTATCTTTATACCCATTGTTACGTGTACAATATTTATCATTTTTCCCCAATACCATTTATTCTTATTGCTGGGTGCACTTTCAGTAATAACCAATCCAAAAGTGCCACCATCACCAAAGAAGATGGAGGAGAAGAAGAAGAAGAAGAAGAACAGGACACGCCCCAATTCCTCCATCTTACTTCTCTAAACCCCCCTGTACAGAAATCCTAAACCCTGTGTCTCACCCTCTAATTAACTAATCCCTTCACCATTCACCCCGGTGAAGCCCTCATCCTTGTCGTCTCCTGTGTAGGACCAAAGTCCAGCCACCAGACACTTCTGGCAACATTCCAGGACTCCCGAGCCCCCCAAGGTGGTCTCGGTGGCTCAGCACCTCAGGACTGAGATCCTGAGATCCGACAGAGCACAGCATCAACTCAGCCATTCCTGGGGTTCCACTGGCACAGGGAGCAGCCCTGATCCCCATGGGAAGCCACAGGTACCACAGCATGGGCAACTGAGGCTTCTGGGCAGCCACTGACCATCCATCTTCATCCCAAAAGCCTGTATGGGTCAAATGCAAACACTACCTGACATTCCTGACCCCTCCTTGGTTTCCATTCTGAATCACTGATCTTTATTTTTCCAGGGGTGCCTTGCCCACCTCTGCACACCTGTGAACACCACAATGTCAGGCTGGGCAATGCTGTTAAACATTAAATAAATATATATATTTAATATTAAATAAAACTCCATCAAACAGCTGTGTCTCCCAATCAAATGACTCAATAAATAGTGCAGAGCCAACAGATATTTTTAATACTGCTTAATTACTAGTTCACTTATTACCAGTGACAATAACACTAAAAATATCGCGTGTGAACACACCCAGGGGCTCATTTTGAAGGATTTATGCATGGAAATAACTTTTCTCCCGTGCCTGAGTCCTGCTGAGGCTGACAGCTTCCTGGCTTTGCAGAAACCTAATCCAAAGCTTATGGGTATGTATCAACAGGAGTGGGGCTGAGACGCTGCCGAGGGCGATAAGGCTCCGGGATGCATTTTGATTCCAAAATACTCCAGCTGTGCTGGCTGCTCTCTGTTTGATATCTCACCTGCCAGCTCCATCCTGTTTGAAAACATGTTAGATGGCAAAAGGAGATATTGGAGGCTGCTCTCGTTTCCAGAGCCGTGGCTAAAGCAGGGAACATTGTGCTTCGAGAGAAAACGCGGCGCTGAGTGTTTTATTCAGCAATCAGGACATTCCACCAGATTTTGCATGGGAAGTTTACATTGATTACAGACCAGAAACGTCTTGTTAAAACTCCTGAAGGCAGAAGGGATGGAGCAGCCAGCAGCTGGCAGGTTCCAGGGGTGGACTCTCATGGTAGAACCCCATTTGCCATGGCATCAGGTGGGTTTAAAAAAGCCAGTGCCCAAATCCTGAGTGCCACTGCAGGCTGGCAGTGCTCCCCAATCACCTCTCACTCACTGCACTTCCCCTTGCAGGAAGGTGTTATCCAGCAAAAGAAGCTGCAGAGAGTTAAGCTGACAGATTTATTTTATTTTTTTCTTTAGGAGAGATCTGCACTGGTGGGATGGAGAGCGGTTGGAGAACAGCCTCGCCTCGTGGCAAACATTTCTGGTGTCTGGTGTCAAATTTATTGGAAAAGAATCGCTGCCAGTGTCAACTCCAATCTGTGTCAATGCAAAAGTTGGCATCAGCACCAGTTCCTGCCAGAGACAGAAAGCTGAGACCCAGAGGAGTCCACAGGGGGCTGAATATGGAATTCTGAATATCCCCCTCTAATGAGACGACAAGGTCAGGGGAAGGCGACCCTGCCCTGGCTGCTTCTGGAACCTTTCTCAGCCCTTGCTGCCCTGGCTGGGAGAAAACGTTTTCCTTCAGCCTTCCTCATCAAAATTCATCCATAAAAACTCTTTGTCTTCATTACAGAATTGCCAAATTTTCTGTTGTTCTTCTACATTATAACAGAGAATGCAATAAAGGAGGAGAACTCGGGTGAAATGCATTTTTCCCCCATAGATAAAACCATTAAAGTTGTTTGGGCATGAAGGTGATGTGTTATTTTCTAAAATAGATTCTACCCTTCCTCACCCTATTTCCTCTAATCACCAGCATAATTTATCTGAAATACTCAATATGAAGTATAGGAAACACTAAACAGAAAATTTTAAAAAAAAGGTGAATTTGGAAGCCCCTGTCTGTAATTATCCTAAAACTTCCACAGTCCTGCAGTTTAAACCTGACACTCCCTGCTCAGCAGTAATAAGGTTTCTTGAATTCTCAGCAAGTGAGCAAAAAAACATCGGAGGCTTGACTTCAATATCTCTTAGCAAAATATTTTTTTTCTCTTTAAAGAGAACAGCAACAAAGAAATCTGTCCTTAGGAGAGCAAACTTGGAGTATGGGAGGGAATTGATATGGATTAGGGTATTTCTGACTGGCAGAATGAATCCATAATCTTAATCCTGACAATATTTGCACTATTTGGCTTGTTTTAGAGATGAAAGCATTCAGGCTTTTATGGTATGGAATTATGACAATGGACAAAACTTGTTTTCTAGTATTTAAGTAGCTCAATTTAATAGAAGCTAAATTTTGTAGCCGTGGACTGAAAAATAAGAGAGCAGCATGTTGCATTGTGAGGGTTCATGATAAAAGGTGAGCCTAGAAGCAGAATTTCTGAGGGATTAAATATTTTCCCCAATTTTTTCTGCTGAGAGGCATCCCTGTTCACCCTTGGCAAGTCAGGGGAAAAAAAGAATTAATTTATTTTTTATTAGAGAAGGTGAAAGAATGGAAGTGGCAGCTCCATTTTTCCTTTTCTCAGCAGTAATTTGCATTTTCTCTGCAGCCAAACTCTCCCCACCACCTCATCCCTGTCCCCTGAGCACCCTTATCCTCCTTTAACTTTTCACATGTTCCCTGAACTGAAATTTCCCTCCAACAACACATGTGTGAGACACAGGGGATAAGATAAGACTTGTAATATATCTGTCTAATTTCTTTCCTTCCAGTGGAGATAAAGAGATACAGCTGAATTCTTTCCCCACTCCCATATCAGCAAAAAACAAGAAAATCTTGGGAAAAAAAAAATCCCTTTCGAAGAGGTTATTGGTTGTTAGAGCTTTGATGAAGCTGCAAAGACAGAGTAAATATCTCCATAAAAATAAAATTAGGAAAAAGAAACTTTCTGAGCTTTTTATTTTCCATGTTAGGATCGTAAAAATTACTTCCTTGGAGAGAGCAAAGAGGAATTTCCTTTGTCAGAAGGAAGGAAAAGGAGAAAAGCTCTGGTACCTTCTTCCTGAGAGCTGCTTATCAGCTGAGGAAGGACCTGGTGTTAATTTAAGGGCAATCTCAGACAAAAACTCCCAGAATTTTTTATAGTAACCCTGCCACAGCACAAATTCACCAGAACCCTCTTGGACTATGGCAGAAGATCTTATAAAATTCTTCTTAAAGCCCAAGCACTGGAAATTATGGAGAAAACTGAGGAAACTAAAGATCTATTTTCTCTTTTCCTGTCTCCCTTCATGCAGCAATGTGTAGGGGTTAGGATTTTTAATCTGATAATGATAATAATAATAATAATTAATAATAATTTGCAAGCCTACCCCACACAGAGAGAGGGGATCCTTCACAAATAGAAGGTTCTGCCCACACCTCTGACTAAAACTAAAGTTCTTGAGCTGGAGAATGAATGTTTCACCAGGGTCTAAAAAGAGGAAATAAACAGATAATCTTTTAAATTAATACTTATTAGTTAAATAAGGATTCCTCACGAGCAAATCCACTGCTGTTAGAATTAGAAAGGCATTAACAATATATTTTGCTAAATTAGGATTTTTTCTTGCTGGATTTCTTCTGGTAGCAGACAAATTTCAAACATTATGATGATTTTTAAAGCTCTTCAGGAAACAAGTGCAAGATATTAGAGGAGCTTGGTTAGAGGATGGATCTTAAAAGCTGAGACTCCCATGTAATTTAGGAAAGACTTTACCAATGCATGGTTACAACAGAACTACCCATATGTTCAGAAATTCCATTTTTAGCTAAACCTTGTCCCATCTTGCTCTCTTTATTAAGACAATTTTTATTTTTGATATGTTTGCTTCTCCCCGTTGTTGAATTCTTATCTGTTAACATCAGAGCTATGGAAAAAAGGGTCAAGAATTCTGTCTCCTCCTCAAATTTTGGGGTTTTTTTCCTCCGTTTTCTACCACTAAAGCACCACTGAACAGCAACTGCACTATTTCAGCTCCAGTCACAAAACATTTTGGATTCTGAAGGCAAAGGAGTGATTTATTTCAGCACCATTTAGAAGCATTAGGTGTGCCAAGAGATTATGATATGCCAAAAAGCTGCAAACATTCAGTACAAAAACAAAATCCGTGATGCTGCTGCTGCGAGTCAGGTTAAATATAGAAACCAGGTTTGGTGGGAAAAAAAGCAGCCAGAAAAATGAGTGCAATGTTTTCCTGGTCCACACAGAGACACAGGTGCCATGAGGGGAATTGTTCCGGCAGATCAAAATAAAACCAAGTTCTTGGAGTTTCATGAGGTTTCCTAGATTGAGATACCCATCAAGGATTTAATAATAATATTTATATTATTTAATTAACTTATAATAATTTAATAATAAATATAATAATTTAATTTTTTGGTTCAATATTCAGTCAGTGTCACTGAATTACTGTTAGAAAAATGTAGAGAAACTCATGGATAATTGGAGTCTTGGATCAGTATCAGCTCCCAGCCACTCTGTTATCACCAGCTCTAGAGGCCAAACCTCTCATTCTTCATCTTTTGGTTGAAGTTTTAGCAAATTAATTATCTCCTTTAATCCTGGAAAAATCAACAGCACAAAAAAAATCTCTTCCTTCACCCGTGTTGGATGTGGAGCTCATTAATGGATGCTCCACAAGATCTCAACTTTACCCTTCCCAGGTTTTAACTCTCTTGCATTCCTAACTCTCTTCTTCAGTCAAATTCCTTGAAATGTGAATTTCAAATGAAATTCTGGAGTTCAGGTTTCCCTCTCCAGTGCTTTCAGCAGCTGCTGCTTTTATGGTGGATATAATGGATGCTAATTTGACCATGAGCACGGTATTTCCAGTTTGAGCTGCCTGTGGATCACTGGCACTCCAAAATTCAAAATGCTCACGGCTCTTGCACCTCACAGACCTCTGGCAGCTCGTCCTGGCTGCCCATTTTTCTTGGGAGCATTCAAGGGGAAAGGAATTTGATGTTCTCTAAAGCCCCTGATGGCAAAAAATAAAACACAACCCCCACGAGAGGTCAAGAGGGCAGAAAAAAAAGTTCTGACACCATCATCCTTTGGAAAGATCCCCGTGTGAGCTGTAAATACAGGCTCTGTTCCTCTGCATCTCCCAAGCTCACCATTCACAGCCTGCTCGGAAATTGGGTAAGTGTATTTTTTATTTTTTTTAAATTTTTTAAATTTTTTTTTTTCTCTTACCCAAACTTGAGTAACCGCTTTTAAATGTATGGTTGGAAAATCTGGCTTGCACAGCAGACCTCACAGTCATTCTCCCAGTGAAATTCAATCCTCTTGGTTTATTTCATTTTACCTAAGACACCACTGAAGGAAAAATGGGTTTGGAGTAGATAAATCTCTTTCCATCCATGCCTATAGTTTTTTTTTAACAGAAAATCTTGAGGGGTTGGGGGTTTTTTTCCCCCTTTCAGCTGTAATTCAGAGGCTGTTTTCTCCTCCCTGTTTCCCACTGAACACAAGGAAAAATTCCCTTGTGAGGAGCAGGTCCCTGGGTTTCCTTTGGCTGTGGCTGGGTGTCTTTGCTGGCTGTGTTTGATAAGTGACCCAGACAGGCAGGAATGATTTCCTGCAGCTCTCCCTCTGCCCTCGTGCTGGGATTGCAGCCTGGGAGGTTTTTCAACAAGCACTCTCAGCCCCCATTTTTAATCAGGATAGGCCAAGAAGAAGTTGTAAAGTCAGAAGGAGCTCTGGCATCGGTTCTGTGGCTCAGAACAGAGCAGAGGTTGTCTCCCTTCCATTTTCTGCAAACTTCCCCCCATTTTTATTTTTTTTTTTTTTTTGTTGACCACACACAAATGGTTCTAATCAGCTTCCAAAAGGCCCTCGTTGGCATTTTAAGATGTTTGCTCTTTGCATTCTTCTCTACATCCCCCTTTCCCTCCTCATCTGAAAGCAGAGAGGATGTTGAAAAAACCGACGAGATTTTTTTTTTTTCCTTTTCTTTCTTCCCTTTTTATTTTCCTTCTCCCCGAGCAATTTCGGTTTTCCATTAGCTGAACACTTCTATTGAAGGGTGTTGTGCAACGAGAGTGCAACGGATATGGAAACCTCTTTATTATGCTTGGAATGTCACTTTGGACATTTGTTTGAGTTGGACCGTGCGAGGCACGGCCATGGCAAGAACAAGGCAGGAGTTTCCTTCTCTAATGACCCTTCCTCTGCTAATGGGGCTCAGGCTGTCAGGCTGATCCACGTTCCACCCTCTCAGGTGAATCCAGGTGTTTGTCCATCCAGCTGGGAGCTCACAATGCCCCTGTCAATCAATTAACCCAGAGGGATAATTGAGGATGCCTCTTCCAATGGAGAATCCCTCAATCTCAACACAGAGAAAGCTGTTAAAGGTTTTTTTCCCCCCTCTGACAGCACTGAGCTGTCGAGGACATGGAGAAAAGTTCAAAGTTCCTCAGGAAAGAGGAAAGGAAAGATGGTTTTTGGCGTGAGGGCTGTTGTGGCTTCCCTCAGAGCTTGCTGAGGAATAGAAAGCAAGAGAAAGAAGAGGATGTAATGCCCAGTGACTGAGCACATGTGTCTCATCCAAAAGATTTCCTTCTCTGCTACAATATTGTCAGCGAAATATATTCCTTTATATAAACAAAAATAACCCCCAAAAAATGAGCCTTTGGCATAGGCCGGTAAAATCACACATTCTGAGCAGGGCCAGGCCAAGATGGAAAAATACTCAGTGTATTTTTCCTAAAATCTACCATATTTCTTCACTCTCCTTTTCCTTTTTTTGATTTTTTTTTCTCTCTTCTTTCATCCCCCTGGCATGAATGTGTCAGCAAAACCCTCGGATTTTGCAGGTGTGTTCCAGCCCCTCCAGGTGAAAGCACAGTGGTCCTCAGTGGCTTCTGTGAAGTGAAGCCCAATGGATCTGGTTTTGGCTGGAGGAACATCAAATGTTAATCACAAACGCCTCCAGAGGAAGGATTTCCAAACCCTCAGAGGGAAATTTCTCCTGGGAAAGATTTCCACAGCTGGTCCCCATGGATATGGCAGTCCCTGGTTTTCTGAAATGTTTTTTTTGCCTGGAATATCCCTGATTCCAAGGGTTTTGATTAGACTTTACACATGAGCTTCTACTCAAGCAGATAAAGTCCAGAAATAATTCATTTTACAGGATTGATCCAAACTCCAGAGAGCCCTGGAAAATATTTAGATGCTGATCCATGAGAGGATGGCATAGATTGATAGGAAAAACAGGTAGAGAAGCTGGAGAATTTAATTGCTCAGATGAGTGTAAACTCACAGCCTTGAGTGAGGCGAAATTTTAAAAAATCTTAAAATTTTAAAGATTTATGTGCTCATTTGCAATTCAAGAAGAAAATCAAACAACAACAAAAAGGAAAGAGCAGGAAGGAGAATTCTTTCTCCCTGTCATCTGGAGAGGTGGCTTTTTCAAGGAGAGAATAAAATGAGTTAGACCTGTAGGTGTTATTTAGGCACAAAAAGATGAACATTTGGCTTCTCCAGGTAATCCAAACTGGATAATGGAAAATAGCACTTTCAGAACCACAAAATAATCAAGAAGAAATTATTTTATGGGGTAGTATCCCCAAAAACCAGTTGTTCCAATATCCAACAGGAGTAGTTAATGATCAGTGCAAACTGTACAAAGCAGAGGAGTTGCTAAAATTAGCAGGAATTATTTTTATGCAAAAAGAGCATCTGGTCTTGTGTCTTCCTGCAGGTTGGAGAAATCTGGTTTATCCTGCATAATTTTTTTCCTTTTTCCCTCTTCCTCAGGGCCAGCTACGCAGCAACAGCAGCGTAGGGAACATGACAATATAATGCTCTGTTTTCATTATTTTGAGCTAATTTTGCTTTGCTATTTTTAACTACTGTAAATGCTACTGCCACAGGGAATAGGTAGAAGTGTTTGGCCATTTTAACAGACTGGAAAAGAAAGGGAATGAACTTTTGCATGCAGTGGGATATTACCCTTGCCAACACTTAAACGAAATGGGTTTGCCTGTGTTATTGTAGGACCATAATAATGTAATTACACAGCACTAGCAGAGGGTTTTACATCTCTGCAGCAGCCTGACATTAATCTGTGCAGTAGCTAAATATTATATGCCCTCCACAGACTAGGGGAGTGAGGAGAAGAGTAAATCTCTGGGATCATAAAGGAGATTATTGCTAAAGTGCAGCTGGGAGAAGGCAGAGAGTTCTCCCTGTAGGAATACAAGACAGGCACTAGGGATGCTCTGCTGCCTTAGGCAATTGTTAAAGTAAAATATTCTCTTGAGTTTTCACTTTTTGGCTTGTCACAGATAAATCAACCTGCTTCAGGAGTTTACAGGGCTGGTACTGCCCTTCATGGTGAGTCCTCTACATCTGCAAAGCTGGGAAGTTGATTACTTATCTGAACTTGATGCATTTATTCTTTCATCTCTGTGAGGGCAATGTGCTTTACAGAGTCCCTGAGTTAACTGGTTATAGGGACCACAGGGCTTGTGTCTCTCCTGTTCCACAGCCCCACAATTGTAAGGTTGTCCATGAGAAAGCAGAGGGGTTTATTCAGTTTTTAAGTGCCTGGGTTTGGTGGTTTTTTACATTTTATGGTCAGGACTCATTTGTTCAACACTGTACAAGGCATGTGGGTCAGCAAGGCCTTGGCTCTTGTGATGAGACTCCTGAAAATTTGTCATTACTCTTTACAAACTCACATCCCTCCTCTATAATCACTCCCCAAACACAGCCACCTTCCCCAAAAATCCTGTCTGCATTAATCAATCAGCCTCAGAGGCTCTGGACACATCCCCTCAGCAGCATTTCCACAGTCAGATTCCACCCTGTCCTTTCCTGGACATCAACCTGAGGGAGGGTTTGCAAATTAACTGAATGCCAGCAGCCTGGTGGAAGGGCATGGGCAGCAATTTCTTCTGGCTTCCCTCATGGATGAAACAGCCTCTGTGGGCCTAAAATGATTTGTCTTTTCCTCATTCCTGGAGGCCCACTCGCCTCCAGCATCCATGGAAGAGGACATTTCTATTAATAGCTCTCAGGCCTTGCATTTCCTGCATCCAGAGTGCAAATGAAAACCCCTTCCTGCCAACCCTCCAGGGGAAAAGGCAATTTCCTCTGTCTCCCCATCCCTATCTGTACATCTGGCCGTCCGACCTTCTGGATGTTTCTGTGCCGTGGCAGATTTACATGAAACATCTGCTGCTCCTGCCTGGGCTAGGTGGTGAGCAGGGAAAGCTGCAGGCTGGCTCAGGACAATGAGGGTTTCTCCCTGCCCAGACGACTCTTCCCGTGCTCTGGAAGGGAAATTGCACTCAGACCTTTGGCCCTGCTTGACTTCTCTTCCTGCTGCCCCTGCCACGCTTCCTCTGGGGCCTGCTCCCTGAAATCCTCCATCCTGCCTAATTACAGCTTCATCCTGAAGCTGAGGGAGGCCCTGACAGCTCAAAAGATGGGATTTGGGGATTTGGGACTCTGCTGATGTTGATATGGGATCACTTGGAAGGGATGAAGGTGTGAGATATGTCCTGTGTATGCACAGCCCCTCACGAGCAGGGCTGTTTTCTGTGGTGGCTTTGCTCTGTCTCCTTGTTATTGAAATTTTCTTGATGTAGGACACAGGGATTGATCCATCCCCTTCTGCATGTGCTGCACACAAAGCCACAGAGTGCAGACTCCAGCATTTTCACAGAATCACAGAATGACCAGGTTGGAAAAGACCTTCAAGATCATGGAGTCCAGCCCAGCCCCAACACCTCAGCTAAACCCTGGCACCCAGTGCCCCATCCAGGCTTTGTTAAACACAGCCAGGGATGGGGACTCCACCACCTCCCTGGGCAGAACATTCCAGAACTTTATCACCATTTCTGTAAAAAACTTCTTCCTGATATCCACCCTATATTTCCCTTGGTCCAGCTTGAGGCTGTGTGCTCTGGTTGTGTCAGTGCTGACTGGAGAAAGAGCCCAGCCCCAGCTGACTACAAGCGTTTTTCAGAGAGTTGTAGAGAGTGATAAGGTCACCCCTGAGTCTCCTTTTCTCCAGGCTGAACATCCCCAGCTTTCCTGGGAGCTGGACTGCTGGACATGTCCCATGCAAAGCAGGGGCTCTGCCACCAGCACTGCTCAACATCCACACTCTGAATGCAGACAGGCTTTCATTTCATTTTCATCCCAAAAGAGGATTGTAGAGCTTGTTCAGGTGCTGCAAGAGTTAACCTTCCCTCTGCTCTGTCTCCTGTCCCTGTCCCAGCCTATCTCCTCTTCCTGGAGCGACTGTCATGTTCCTATGATCCCTTTGGAGGGAATTGGGATAAATCCTCCCCACGTCTCAGCCTCGAGGTCTCCCTGGGATGCTGAACCATCCTGATCCTGTCCTGGACCATCCTGATCCTGTCCTGAACCATGCTGATCCTGTCCTGAACCATGCTGATCCTGTCCTTGTCAAGAGAAGGGACCGAGCAATTTTCAAGTCATTTTTGGTTTCCACTCATTTAGGAAGCAGAGGGAAGGAGGGGGTTGTGTGCTGGGACTCTGATGAAGTCTAGCACTTTTGAGGAAAATGGAATAGCAAGGTTTTTTTTTTTGGGGGGGGGTGTATTTCCCATTTTTTGCTAAGTTTGTCTTTTCTGCAGTGATTATGATACATGAAATGCCTGCAACATTTAGTCTCCATTCCCCCGAAGAGACATTTATTTCCAGACTAATAAATCTGAATCTGAATGTACAACCTACTGAAAAAGCTGGTGCCAGCATGACCTGTTTATGTCTCCTGTGTCTCAGTTTTCCTGTTTGAGGAACAAACTCCCTGTTATGAGGTTTTGCAAGGTTTAAAAATGACAAGGTTTAGGGGGATCCAAATCATCCAGAACTAGATAAAAAAAGGACATGAAAGGAATGATTTCTTGTGTAAATGGAAGCATTTTTATAGAAGATCTGTCTCCAGGATGGTTTGGATGGTTTGGCTGCTGAACTCTTTCCTCCTGACAAGAAATACCTCGAGAGCAGCTAATTAAATATTGTGATTTCATCTGGCGCCTTTGTTTACAGCAGGGCATTATCTTTAACAGCATCTATTTATAATGATCTTCACGAGATAATAAACAGTGCTATCCTATTAACAGGGAGCTCAGGGTTCAGCCAGCAGCAAGAGGAGCCTGCCAAGAGAGCTAGGTGGCCTTCTGTGCAGCCCAGAGCACAGCTGATGCTGGGGTTTATGTCCCTGTATTGCTGTGCTCCTGCTCAAATAAATACACATTGAAGGTGTGAAGCGGAGTTCAGTGATGTGTGTGCAACCCCAGAAGCATTTGGGGCACTCCCAAAGGGGAATGGCACCATGAACCCAGTCCCAGCAGGCAGCTCCAGGAGAGTAAAGCAAAAAAATTTTAATGAGATTTTTAATGAGAAAAATAATCATATTTCCCTAAGAAATCTCTCCTCCATCTGATGGGGAGGAAGCAGAGTCCTTCACCCTTCCCATCCTAAATCTGGGAGGGTTTGGTGTTGGGGAAGCTGAGGATGAGCTCTGCCCCATCACACCTCTGGGGGCCCAAGACCATCTCCACACAAAGTTTCTTCCAAATGATCAAATAATTAAAAGAATGCATTCCTGCCAAGCTATGGTCCACCTGGGATAAGGAAGTTCCTCAATGATTTCCTGGGAATTTTGCCTGCAAGGGGTAATGGGTTTGGGAGTAATTTCCATGCTTTTGGGGCTGGGAGGGGCTCTGTGTACTCCCTGCCCTGGTGTTGATTCTCCACCCCAGCCAAAAGGGAGTTTTGGGAGCAACTCCAGCCCCTGGAGCAGCTCCTGTGTTGGATGGAGTGAGGGTTGGAACCCTTGGTGGGGCAGACAGTGATCCCTGTGTTCATCCAAGCAGAGGATTCCCCACACAAACAAATCCCTTTTCATGCAAACAGGGCCTGCCCAGGAAACTCAGTGCCCCCCACCAGGGAAAAGCCCATCCTGTTCCAGTGCCCATCCCACTGCTTTCATCCCATTATTTATTGCTTTGTTCCGTGTGCCCTGGAGGAGATGGTTTTACCCAACATCTTCCATTTTCTAAGCCAAAGGAACCTCTGTAAATGCCTCCTGTCACTGCTGGGCTCTGTGCATGTTATATTGGACATCATCACCAGGGCTATGAGCAGTAATTATGTGCCTAATTGCTTGGGTGGTGTTTTAATTACAGCCCAAATTCAGCCACTGGTGAGCACTTTGGATCTGCTGCTCTTTGGAGTCAACAAACCCAAACTTTGAGGAGACCTCACTGCTCCACACAGCACCTTTTGTACAGCGCCATCCTCAACATCCAGGCAAGAGCAAACATCCTGCTGAAAGGCAGCTCCTGCTGGAAACGGGCAGGGATGTGGGACTCCAGGCAGCTCTCCAAAATGCAGTTTATTCCCCAAAATGCAGTTTATTCCATCCAAGGCATTACAGCAGCCCAGGGATGTGGGTGACAGAGCTTGTGCCTACAGCTGTCAGCTCCAGGGTTTTGGTTACAATGCATTTTGTACTTTTCTTTTGGTTACATTGCATTTTATACTTTCCTTTGCTGAGCATCTTCATACAGTAGAACCAATCTATACCTTAACTTTTATCTATAGCCTATCATAACTACTATAATTACCATATTCATGTTAGTGTTCTCCAATCACTAAAAGTCAGTACATTACAGTTCAAGCTAGAAGGTTTTTTTTCAGTTTTCTTGCAGTGGAAAATTCTGAGACCTTTTTTCTACTTGCAGCATTTGCTGACTTGTTTGCCTTGCGCTATCTTTTTGTTTGGTAAAAACATCTTCTTGTTTAGGGTGGGTTTATCCTTTGCTTTAAGTCATAAAAACCCCTTCTAACTAACACACCCTTTGCCTGCTGACTGGCTCAGCAATTCTTTTTTTCTGTATAAAACTTGCTTCCATCTCTATTCCTTCTTCAGACTCTACATTCAAAAATCTTTCTGCTAAGCACACAAATCTGTGAGACTTCCTTGTCAAACTTTCATCCTTCCCAACACCAGCCTAAATTTCCAAGCAGATGGTTCACCCTGGAGCAGCAGTGGAAGTCATGAGAGGACTCAGAGGACATGGACGTAGGGTGCAGGAAGGATTGTGCTCTGTGCTTCTTCTCAGAGACAACAGGGTGGGATTATCTGAGCTGGAAAATAAATTCTGCTGTGGAGAAATGTTCATAGAACTCCTGTGCATGCTCTTGGAGGTCTGTGGGATTCACAGCAGTGCAGCCCCACTGGATCTGCACCACCACGAGATTCCCCTTTGAGAAGGACTGAGAAGCTCTAAACGCCCATTTAGCTCTAAATGCCCATTTAGGAAAAAAATCTCTGTTTAAACAGCCTGGGAGTCCCCAAAGTGGGATCTATGACAGGGTGTATGATGCTCAAAACCATGTGAAATCCAGCTGCTGAAGGACGCCATGCTTCTGGAGCAATCCCTAATAAAACTGAATTTCTAAAAGCCTTCAGTTCCTGACAACACCTCTTCTCATGAGGATGAGTATGAATATTAACACATCATGTATTAAATCCCATTTTGCAAACTCCTTTTCTTCTACAGTGGAAATATATGGAGGAAAAAAGGGGGAAATCTCACTTTTCATTTCCAAGGCATCAAGGAAAGCGAGCAGGGAAGGGTGGCCAGCTCAGACACATCATCTCAAAGGGAGCTGGATGTTCTTCAGGACCCCGTGAAACATGAGATGTTCAGATAAGAACCCTTTAAGTTGGGCTTGGAAGGGATTTATGACCCTGGACACTTCACTGAGCCTTTCCATAGGTTTCCCTGCAGTTCACAGAGCAGCAGAGACCTAATTCACAGCCCAGCACTAAAAACTTGGACTTCCCTCAAAGAAAATGGAGGGGATCAAAAAAAAAAGATATCAAAGGGATCAAAACTGTGTTTGCCTTAACATCAGAGATCAGATGGTGGCAAGGGCCTCACCGAAGAAAAGGCTTCAATTTTTCCTCTTGCCAGTGTCCAACCTGTAAAAATTAATGTGTCAACAGCCCCAAGAAAATATTGTCCCTGTGACCTTCCTATCCCCCCTCAATTGGAGGCTGCTGCTCATCATAACAATGTTTTCTCTTGGTATTTCACATGATAGATTTGTAGGAAAAGCCATTGCATTAATACAGCATTAATTGATTTTCTGCACTGAATTAGCCATCGAAAGAAAGAATCGAAAGGGGCTAAAAAGATCAAAATTCCCCCCTACAAACCCTCCCTCCTCTGCTGAAATCTCAGCCCTTTGGCTCCATGGCTTGAAATATTAATTCTTTTTGGGGTGGGAGGTAAGTTTATAAAGTGGCTGAAGGGATACTTTTCATCTCCGAGCCAGTGCTATATATTTATTTATTTTATTTATTTTTTTAATGAGACTCCAGCTGAAGACCAACACTTGACTTTAGCAACTGCTGAGGAAAACTTATTAGCAGGGTGATATATAGGATCCTTTTACTTCACAGATGGGCTCTCCCAGGTTCAAAAGAAAACGAGCTCTCAAGTAGCCTGTTCTTTACAGAAATAATAAAGTTTGACTTCAGGACAATGGTATGTGCTCTCGGGGCTGCCTCCCAGATCAGGGAGTTTGGGAGAGGCTGAAGATGTGCCCTGAATGCAGGGTGAGCTCCTTACACAGCCCTTCCTCCACAGCAGCACCAGGCAGGTCCAGCAAAAACACTGGGGAGCTGCTGAAAAACATTGGGGATCTGCTAATAAACAATGGGGGTCTGCTAATAAACAATGGGGGTCTGCTAAAAACACTGGGGATCTGCTAATAAACAATGGGGATCTGCTAATAAACAATGGGGGTCTGCTAAAAACAGTGGGGATCTGCTAATAAACAATGGGGATCTGCTAATAAACAATGGGGGTCTGCTAAAAACAATGGGGATCTGCTAATAAACAATGGGGGTCTGCTAAAAACTGGGGATTTGCTAAAAACAATGGGGATCTGCTAAAAACACTGGGGATCTGCTAAAAACACTGGGGATCTGCTCAGAAACAATGAAGATCTGCTAATAAACAATGGGGATCTGCTCAGAAACAATGAAGATCTGCTAATAAACAATGGGGATCTGCTAAAAACAGTGGGGATTTGCTCAAAACAATGGGGATCTGCTAATAACACTGGGGATCTGCTCAGAAACAATGGGGAGCTGCTAAAAACTTTGACGATCTGCTAATAAATACTGGGCATCTGATAAAACACTAGTGATCTGCTGATAAACCCTGAGGATCTGCCAAAAACTATGGGAATCTACTAAAAAACAATGGGGATCTTCTAAAAAACACTGGGGATCTGCTCAAAAACACTGGAGGTCAGCTAAAAAACACACTAGGGGTCTGCTAATAAACACTGGGGATCTGTCAACACTGCTAATAAACACTGGGGATCTGCTAATAAACAATGGGGATCTGCTAAAAACACTGGGGATCTGCTAAAACAATGGGGATCTGCTCAAAAATAGTGGGGATCTGCTAAAAAACACTGGGTTTCTGCTCAAAAACACCAGATCTCAAAAACATTTGGGATCTGCTAAAAACACTGGGGCTCTGCTCCAAACCACAGCAGCTGGTGGTATTTGGCAATTGTTCCCATAGGGAATAAATCCTTACCTGCAGGAATTAGCTTTATTCGGAACTAATATGGGTACTTCCCATCTATATTTCCCTGCATGGTAAAATTTTGGAGTTTTAAAACCTCACCCGTGAATTTCCAGGTCACTCAAGAGATCACTGTGGGACAGTGTAAAAAATATCAGGGAAATCTTTTCATGGAAAGGGTTTTCCAGCCCTGACAGCAGCAGAGTCCCCATCCCTGGA
Source organism: Zonotrichia albicollis (assembly GCF_047830755.1). Classification (NCBI taxonomy): domain Eukaryota; kingdom Metazoa; phylum Chordata; class Aves; order Passeriformes; family Passerellidae; genus Zonotrichia; species Zonotrichia albicollis. The sequence continues at coordinate 3,231,023 of NC_133831.1, read as the reverse complement.
GGGATTCTAAAGCCACATGGATGTGGCACTTGGGGACATGGTTGGCCTTGGCAGTGCTGGGGGAATGGTTGGATTCATAGATCCATTTCCAGCTAAATGATTCTATGATTGCAGCTTCTAATTCCTTTTTATTCCTTTATTTTTATTTAATTTTATGTAATTATAAATAAATAAATATATTAAGAAATAGAATAATAAATATATTATAATAAATATATTAATTTAAAAAAATAATTAACTTTAATTTTATTCGGGCCTAAGATGTTCAGCCCCCTCAGCCTGTGGGGATGGAGAATCTGGATGCTTTTATTTAATTCTAAAGAAATAAATATAATAATAAAGATATTATTATAATAAATATATATATATATTTAAATTTCATTAATTTTAATTTTATTCAGGCTTAAGATGTTCAGCCCCCTCTCAGCCTGTGGGGTTGGAGAATTTGGATGCTTGTGGAAACATGCCAGGCTGTTCTTAGGGAAGGGGACCCACTTTGCCATCCTTCATTGGTTATGGCAGTTGGCAAGGAACAAGCCCAAAATTCTACATTCCTGCCCCAGAATAATAACACTGTCCATTAATGATGCACTTATAAACACTTAATAAAGGCTAGGTTTATTTATATGTACAAAACAGCCATTTTAATAAATGGCAAATCATTTTTATAGAGACCAGAAGTTGCTCCTAGCCCAGGTTTATAACCAGCTATAAACCCTCAGACTGATGTGCTTTAACTGATGTTTGACACATTCTAGTCATGTTTGCAATTTTCTTATAAAAATCTCCTAAATATTTATTTTCCATTTATAAGCCTTTTAGGAGTGGAAGCATTACTCTAAAATGTGGCTGTTGCATACAGATTTAGGATGCCTGAATAATTTGTTTATTTTCTCTCAGTCCTCATTTCTAAATGAACCAGCACACTTCCTTTTTATTTATTCATTTTATATTTATTATATTATTTCTTTTAAGGACAGATTTTCCAGTACAAAAAGATTAACGCGATATTTAAGGTGCGGTTTTGTGCCAATATCATTGGTTATGGATGTGAAATTAAATTTTTTTATTAAATTAATGAACTACTATTAAAGTAGCCCATAATGTGCTGTGGTCAGTGTGCAGGGAAAGAGGAATATTTTAAATTCCCCCAGTCAGCACCAGCTCCAGTTCCAGTTCACCTCCTACCAGGGCAGCATCTCCTCCCCACCTCTGCCAGCCCCGAGCTGCCTTTGCTGTGCCTGTGCTGTGTCTCACAGCAGGGCAGCCCATTCCTCTCCATTTCCATGGATAATCCCTGCAGGTATCCCTGCTCCATGGAATCCTCAGCCTATTTTTGGTGTCCTGGCCAGCCTTTCCAGCCTTTCCCATCTGGCAGCTCGTGCTTTGAGTGCAGCCAGCAGGATGTTTCCATCTCCCCTCCCTCCACCAAACGATTTTCCACCCTTGTGTAGCATTTTGGGATATTTAACCACACAGTTAACAGGGAAATCTCTTCTAACAGACTCCCCAAGGGGATGCTTTTCACTCCTCTTCCCTCTCCCTGGCTGCTGAGATGGACTTTACAGGGAAAACATCTGTGACCGTGTTCCCAGGGGTCTGAGGATGAGGGAAGAGATGAGGATCTGACTCCATGTTTCAGAAGGCTTGATTTATTATTTTATGATAGATATTATATCAAAACTATACTAAGAGAATAGAAGAAAGGATTTCATCAGAAGGCTGGATAAGAATAGAAAAAGAAGGAATGATAACAAAGGCTTCTGTCTCAGAGTCTGAGCTAGTTGACTGTGATTGGCCACTAATTAGAACCAATTTTATGACACTAATCACAGATCCACCTGTTGCATTCCACAGCAGCAGATAATCATTGTTTACATTTTATTCCTGAGGCCTCTTAGCTTCTCATTTTCAGGAGGAAAAATCCTAAAGAAAGGATTTTTCATAAAAGACGTCTGTGACAAACATCCCCCAGTGCTGGAGGGACGTGGTGGGATGCACCTGGAAGGTCGACTCTGCCTCTTGCCAGCTGCTGGATAAAAGTTCTGGCTCAGCCTCTTTGCCACCCTTTCTGCCTCTAAACAGAAAGATGGGACATGTTTTGTTGACTAGAAAAGCCTTTTCTCCCTTCTATCACCTCCCCACAGAGAAGAGGAAAAAATTGGCGAGAAAATAGGACCAAAATGAAGGAACGTGGCAAGAAAAAGGGAGAGGAGTGTGGCTGAATCTCAGAATACAAATCAGACAGAAAGTGCCTGTCCAGTTCTGGAAATAAGAAAGAGAAGGGGAATTTCCACTGAATTTATCCCTCCTTTGCACAGATCCCAACATCTCCAGGGGCTTTCTCAAACTGTTCCATTTCTGAAGGGTTCTGAAAAATGCCAGGGACACAAACAAGCAAAGAGTGATTTTCTTGTGCCGCTCTCCTCCTGTGGGTAACACTAGCAATCCTCCTGCTCCCATCCTCTACTGTTCCAGAGAATTTAATCTGTCCCTCTCTATTGAAACACAAATTTCAATTCTTCTGGAAAATTTGAGGAGCTCAGGCTGCCTGCTGGACTCCTCAATCTGCAGTGATCTCAAAGCCAAGCCAGGATAATAATTTTCAAGAAAACATAACTTTAAAATAAAATAATTTATTTTCATTATTTAAAATAAAACCTCACATTCAGCATAAATTTTTGTTTCACCCAGTCTCAAATGCATCCATAGAGACACAGCTGAGAATGGATAGCAGCTATTGGGAAGGACACAGCAACAGCAGGGTGTGGGTTTGGCAGAGAGGGGTTTTTGGGATGAGGATGTGTCCGGTTATCTCCCCCCGAAAGGTTGTGGTGGTTCTTGTCCGCCCAGGGAACGCCAAGTGTCCGGTTTATCTCGGCTGTTTGAGGGGCCTGGAAAGGCCCGGGGTGGCCTTGGGGCAGCCCGCGTATCAAAGGACGAGAAGAGGCTTCAGTTCTTCTTTCGGTTTTTATGTTTATTAATTGTTTATCTAAAAGATGTTCTTTCAGCCGGACAGAGCTCTGCTCAGCAGCCAGCCATGAGCACACTCCCTGCCCTCCCGGGCAGCCACGTATCTTTATACCCAAAGTTACGTGTACAATATTTATCATTTTTCCCCAATACCATTTATTCTTATAACTGGGTGCACTCTCAGTAGTAACCAATCTAAAAATGCCACTGTGGCCAAAGAAGATGGAGGAGAAGAGGAAGAAGAAGAAGGACAGGACACACCCCAATTCCTCCATCTTACTCCTCTAAACCCCCCTGTACATAAATCCTAAACCCTGTGTCTCACCCTCTAATTAGCTAATCTTTTCGCCATTCACCCCGGTGAAGCCCTCATCCTTGTCGTCTCCTGTGTAGGGTTAAAGTCCAGCCACCAGACACTTCTGGCAACATTCCAGGACTCCCGAGCCCCCCAAGGTGGTCTCGGTGGCTCAAGATCTCAGGACTGAGATCTTGAGATCCGACAAGGATGGAAATGTGTTTTGAGATGCTGGAGCCATCTGGGGGGTAGGAACAGCACAATAAAGCAACGCGTGTGCTCAGCATGCTCAGCAGGACATTTTCAGGGAGGTTTTGGTAGGCTGCTGCAGAGCTCTTGAAATTACTTCTCATTTAACCCTGCCAAGAGAGCCAACACCCTCAAAACCTCTGATTTAACACTGCCCTTGTTGCAGCCAGTGGGAATTTTTTCCTCACTTTTTTTCTCACTTGCAGTGGAGTTCATGACTCCGCAACTGCACAAGGCTCAGAATTACAGAAAGAGCAATTTCAAGAAAATGTCTAAAATATGTTTTCTGGGCTTCTCAAGGCTATAATCTTGGTGTCCTCCAGAGCTGTAAGTGGTTACAAAATCGAAGGAATTTACCCAACCAAGTCTGACCTCTTGTAAGTCCCCACTGGGTACAGGGTAGGGTGCAGACACCATATGTGGAAGAAAGGGAGGTATTTTAGTGTGTGCAGCTTGTTCTTAAGCTTCTGAAAATTATCAGCGCTATGAAAAGCTCTTTGTGAGCTCCAAAGTCCAAGTGACGAGTCGACTCTTCGTGAATTATTTAGCCTCGAACTAATAACAACAATAACAATAACAATAAACCTAAAAAAATGAAAATGGCTGCTAAGCTCTGTAATCAATTCTTCCCTCATTGTAAATCTTGTGTGGTCTCATTTCTGCTCAGCCTCGAAACAGGAAATGTTGTTTTCAAAGGAATGGTTACAAGGGAACTCTTTGTTATTTGTCCGTGAAACGCTTCACACAACGCAGCCTTAATCCTGGATTAAGTAGGTGCTGCTGCAGCACAGGAATTAATTGCAGCACGTGGGGGAGCATTATTATTGATGAGCAGAAGGACAGCAGAAATAACAATATTAGTTAAGGATTATTAAGTAGGAGAGCTTCACCTTGGAAGGAGTTTCTCAGGAAATCGGGCTGCGGTGGCTTCTGAGCTGCTGCAGGCTCCAAAAAAAGAAAAATGAATGTCCAGAGGTTTCATGAAAGCAGCAACTGCTGTTCCTGGTTCTCTGAGGATCAGAGTCACAGACTGGTTTGGGTTGGAAGAGACCTTAAAGATCACACAGTGTCACCATGGGCAGGGACACTTTGCACTACCCCAGGTGGCTCCAAGCCCCATCCAACCTTGGACACTTCCAGGGATGAGGCAGCCACAGCTTCTCTGGGCAAAGCAGTCTCTTGGGGTTTTACTTTTAGGTTTTCCTTGCTCCCAACATATTCTGGAGAAAACAAATCTGGCTGCTTGTCCCCGGTGTCAAGGAGATTTTTGTTGGAAGGACAAGTTTGCATGGAAAATGCCTGGTCCAGACAGGATGGGAGAGCTCAGGAGCTGAGCTTGCCTCTGTAATTCTCCTCTAAATCTGGGAAAGGGGTGTTCGAGGCTTCTCCCAGCGGAACTTTAAATATTTGAATCTCTTTCCCTAATAAACTGCTCTCCTAATAAACTGCTACCATATGTAAATGGAAACGTTCTGCTGACTCTCCATCCCACCCAGAGCTGCTCGCTGGGGTGCTGCTACCCTTGTACACGGCACATACAGGGCTATAAAAAGTAGCAGACTGTGTCCTTTTAATAAATTACACCATAAATTTTACAGACTTTACCCCAGTGACTTTTTAAATCTCGCTTCGGTTATGCAACATCATCTTGCACTAGGAAACATCTTTCAAGTGTTTAGGTTAGAGGAGCAGAATCTAATCCACTCGAGATATTTTAGAGTGCAATAAATAAATAAAATGTACCCTCTCTCTTCAGGATGAAATACGACACGCACAGAAGGGAGACAAGCAGCTTTGATAGCTGATGATAAGGGTCAGTATTTCATTTTCATTTTGTTCAGCATCTGGTTTTTGTCCTAAAAATCTGAGATCTATGACACTGACAAATTAACTTAAAATACATGAAATGCTGGAAAAGCTGCTTTGCCCTGAAATCTTCTCATCCAAGAATAAAGAAGGAAAAAAAATCAGATTGATTCAATAGTGACACAAAACTCCCACCGGGAAACTTCCAGTAAACATCAGTGCCCAAGATATGAAGGTGAGAAATGAGAACCTTCAGACCCAAATGACCATTGTTCAAGATCTTTTTCTGCTCTCCTGTTTTGGTGACATTGTTGGTGACTATTGACCAAAAACTGAACCGTTTCTGCTGCCAATATGATGATAAATTTGAGGCTCTGGATAAGCCCATGCTGCCTTGTTCAAGTGTCCACAGTGGACATTTGGAAAGCCTCACCACAGAGAAAGAGGCATTTGTGCTGACTCCAGAGGCAGCTGGAAAACTCATCAGCCTCTGGAAACCCATGGAAAGGAAGGCACTGCACTGAGAGGAATAATTATCACAGTAAAAATGATTGGCAGATCCAGAGCAGCGTTAACACCAGGGTTGATAAACAGAGGAGCTCAAATCTGAACCTGTGAAAAGCAGGAGGTGCCCCATTAAGACCAATCCTGAATTTGGCCACGGTTCTTGAGCTTTGGAGAGGGAAGCACACACTCAGGAGTGAACAGCACTATTTTTGTGACTTCCAAGCCAACCTTGTTTTCCATCCTACTGCAGCTTCACAGTCAAGGTTTCTGGGCATGTGTCCCAAGACAAGGGGATGCTAATTCATATTTAGGATTGGAGGGAGGGAGGAAAAGCTGGTTCTTAAACACCACTGCCAACTGGAGCCAAATCCACGTGTGTGAGCTCCTCCCCACTGTGATCATGGCACCACCACAGCCTTCCAGGGTTTTTCCATGTTTTTCGTAGGTTTTGACCATTATCAACAATAATATTTATAAAATTATGTCATTGCCAAGGGGTTTTCCTGTAATTTAATGAACACAGCTAAGCAGTTTTTTTTTTTCCAGCTAGAAATGAAGAGTGAAAGCTTTGCTTCAGGAAGATACAACACCTGAGTGCTAGCAGAAGACAAGGTTGCTTCCATAATAAAATCTAAGAACCACAAACAAATCAGGAGAAACCCTTGAAAAGTCAAGAAAACTGGAGAATTTGCCATTCGTGGGGAACGGAGAAACACAAAAATGAGAGGGACACTGAAAATGAGCCACATCTCCTACATGGGTGAGCTCTGCCTGCTCCCAGCCAGCACATAAGGGGACCACCCAAACTGGCTCTGAAGACCCTACAAAGAGCTGGGATGGGAAAAGGAACCTCAGAGACTCCATGGATGGCCCAGTTCCTGCTCACACACCAAAACTCTGATCTGTGATGAGATAAACCCAGCTCAAACCAGCCTCGTGCTCTGAAGACCTCTCAAGCTTTCACCAACAACCCTGGGGGATATTTTTGCTTTTCTTTAGCAGAGAAAGAGGCCTCACCTGGGGCTGCAAATGTGGCCCTTGACATGGCAGCGTTTGTCCTGATTTGGGAGGATCCATAAATTTCATATATTTTTGTTTACCTTGAGAGTGAGCTCAGGGCTCCCTTTGAGTCCCGCCCTGGGCTCTTGACTGTCCTTTCTGTGTGCTGCACACAGTAGTTGGACGTGGTCTGGAGACCTCTGGAGTTGTTATTTTTCATCAGGAAGATGGCTTTTAGCTGCAGGGATAAACCTCACTCCATGCTGGGCAAATGTTGGGTGGAAAAATATTTCACAATAGGAAACAAGCTGGAATAAGTCAGAAAAGAGGAAGTCAACCAATCCGCGGTGCTGTTTGGGATTGGTGTAATATTTCAAAGTTCCCTGTTTTGAAATTATTAGACCACCAAAAAAGTGAAAGGCTGCCAAAAATGACTGTAAAAGGTAATAATTGTTAATAACTTGGCATCTGCTGGCTCATTTGAGCTGCATGGGTTTGGCATTCATTAAAGACAACATTGTAAGCAAATAAAGGAGCAACTGCCTGGCACATAACATTTTTAACCACATCATAACTAAATATTAAATGTGAGGTTTTAATTCAATTTATAGTTTAAATAAGGATCTTTGCAGTAACTTTAAGGGAAAAAATAAGAGTCAACCCCATAAACAGTGAGTCATAAGAAGATTTTAAATAAATAATTGCAGTGTCCTTGACCTTGAAATGACCCTTTTTCTGAATTAGCACAGGAATTTAATTAAAGCTTCAAAAAAAGCTTTCATTTTAGATTTGAGTTACCAAATATTTAGAGATCCAGTGCCCAGGCAAGCCAATGGAAACATTCCTGCTCATTTCAGTGAGCTTTGGATCAGGCCCCGCACAGCTTTGGGTATCTCATTTCACAGATGGACCCAAGGTCACTGCAGGAGAAAATGTTCTCCCTTAACCCAGCATTATCTGAGGTCACACATCCCAGGGATCCCAGAGCAGCTGCACAGCATGGACAGGGCAGGGAGGAGCCACCTTTGTGCTTTGCCATCTCTGTGCAGTCATTTCAGGTGATTGCACAGAGCTCTGAGGGCTCTCTCTGTTTTATCAACAGCCGGGACCATTCTGACCCATCAACACAAAATCTCTGCCCTCACCAGTGGCAGAATTGCCAGAGGTGCAGCAAAATCCTGCCAGCCTCTTCTGGATGCACCCAAGGACACTGCAGGAGAAAATGTTCTCCCTTAACCCAGCATTATCTGAGCTTGCTCATCCCAGGGATCCCAGAGCAGCTGCACAGGGCAGGGGGGAGCCACCTTTGTGCTTTGCCATCTCTTTGCAATCATTTCAGGTGATTCCACAGAGCTCTGAGGGATCTGTCTGTCCTTTCCAACAGCTTGGACCATTCTCACCAATTAACAAAAATCTCTGCTCTGTGAGAGCAGATGTTTGGGCACTCTCAAATGTTTGGGCATTTTGAGAGTGCCCAAAATGCCAGAGGTGCAGTCTGATCCTGCCAGTTTCTTCTGGATGCACCCAAGGACACTGCAGGAGAAACTGTTCTCCTCTAACCCAACATTATCTGAGTTTGCTCATCCCAGGGATCCCAGAGCAGCTGGACAGGGCAGTGAGGAGCCACCTTTGTGCTTTACCATCTCTTTGCAGCCATTTCAGGTGATTCCACAGAGCTCTGAGGGCTCTCTCTGTCCTTTCCACCGTTCTGACCCAAAAAGTCTCTGCTCTCACCAGTGCCAGAAATGCCAGAGGTGCAGCACGATCCTGCCAGCCTCTGTGTCCCTTGTCCTTCCAGCAGAGCTGCAGGAGTCACAGCCCCAGCGTGTCAGAGGCTCATCCAGAGGTCACTGAAGTCAGGGGACACCTTTTCTATTGACTGCAATGGGCTCCAGACCAGGCTCTTACTCACCACTAACGAGTCAGCATTTACCAGAAGTGATATCCAGCAATTTCCTGTTCCCACTAGAGGGTCAGTGGTGATAGCTGGGGTGTCATCCAGTGGTTACATTTGGTGTTTCTGACCTCTAAATGAGCTTCTCTGTCCCGTTCCTGCATATCCAGGGCTCTGTGCTTCACAGCTTGGGGTGCAGGAGAGAGGGGAGCAGGCTGCAAGGAGTGCAGCTTTTCTTCCTCCCCTCTTCTTGTTGTGATCTTAAGCAGAAGATAATTTCTATGGGTCTTCAAATAAAAAAAAATTAAACTTTTAAAAATTAAAATTTTTTTTAACCTTTCTAAGGCTAGTGAAACTCCTGCCTTCTTTCTCAATTCGAGTTCACAATGAGAAGGGTGGCAATTTTGCTGGAGTCAGGAGAAAATAAGGACAAACTGGAAAAGAAGCCCTCAGTCCCGGCACACAGTCAACAGTGTCATCTTTCAAAAGAAGTTTCTGCACACTCAGAAGGATCAATGTCTTCTTATTTTGGTTCAACAGGGGCTTGGTTTATTACACAGCTTTTGTTTTTATTAGTGAAATGCACTAAACTGTTTTCTCAAGACTTGCCAAACAGTTTAAAATGTAATACCATTAAATTTGAGGTCCTACTGGGAAAAGTAATGCAAACTTAATTAAAGTTAACCAGAGTTTTCTCTCTGTGCAGCCCCGTGTGTCTCTGGGCTGGAGTTTGCTCATAAAGCACTTGTTTGCTCAGAGCAGAGCAGTGCTCAGGCTGGAAAGGGTGGTGGAACTGCCAGGGTGGGAGATGCTGAGCAGCAGGAATAGCTGGGGAAACAAAAAAAATAACAGAACCAAAAGGCTGTTTTCTTCCTCGGGTGTAAAATATTTCAATTTTCATCCTAAGCTTGATTGCATCCCCACGGCTTTCCTGGGATGGGGTCTGGAACACAGTGTGGTGTCTCCAAGAGGGGGGTGAAGGCTCCAGCTCCAGCAAACAGCCACAGGGGTCAGACATCAATCTCTGCAATGTAATCTTTGCTGTTGGATCTCTGGAATATTTCTTTTGTGGCTTCTCACTGTTTCTACCTGTTTATCCCCACGCCGGCTCTGTGGGATGGCTGCCCTGCCTGTGGCAGGAGCCTGGCAGGGATTGAGGGCTCCAAAGGGAAGGATGAGCTTTGCCTGCAAGAGCTGTGACCCTGCACCCTCAATTCCTGAGCACAGGGAGGGGAAACTCTGATTGCAGCTCCACGTCTCGAGTCTGAAATAAATCTTGTATCCTGGCTCCTTGTAAAACTTTAGATTTTCCCTGATGTCTTGGGAAAAGGGTGAGAACATGGCCCCTGATGCTTGGCTTGGTGCCCACATGGGTAACTGGATATTTTGCCCATCAAATATTTGCCTTGTGGTTTGTGCTGGATTCTTGTCCTGGGACTTGCTTAAAAATTTGGGGGCTACACCCAGGAGCTGGAGCATTTGAGTGGAGCATGAAAAGAAAAAACAAATGTTAAATTCCTCTAGAGATTTATTTTGTCCTGGAAACGGTCAGATTACAGAAAAAGGTCCTCTAAATGCCATTTTTTGGGCATCTGTTGGTCAGAAGAGGCTGGAAATTTGGCAGCAGAACTGAGCCATGAAATGAGATTAGGAAGCAAATCCAACTGATGGGTCCAAAATTCCAGGATGCCATTGGATGGGCTAGAAAGCACTAATAAAAGACTCTGGGAATATGAAAGTTATTTTGCATGAGTTTTTTGCTGGGATTTTACCTCATTCTGGTCCTCCATCTTTTTTTAGTCTACTGACCAAACCTTATTTCTACCTCAGGCATTGCAATGTACTTTCTGTAGCCTGAACGAGTTTATTCCATGTGGTGTTGTGAGCAGCACTGGCAAGAAGAAAACAGGTGGAAGTTTCCATAATAAGTTCATTTTTAAAAGAGAAAACTTTAAGTAATTGTTCGTATTCCTTCTCTTCATCCCCAGCCTCAGGGATGAGTTTCCAGGCCATACATCTTTCAAAGCAACAGGTAGTGATGGATGTGTAAATGGAAACTTTAATCTTTGAGTTGTTGAATTAGAATTCTCCTGCTCTGGTCAGAAAAAAAGGAAGCTTTCTTGTGATCTGTTTGTCCAGTTAGAATTCCATGAATTTTGAACAGTATATTTATGCTGGTGTTTTTTTTTTTTTTTTTTTTTTTTTTTTTTTTTTTTTACTTAGTAGGTGTAATTAATTATTTACCTTAAGTTAGAAGTATGCAGGAAATAAGCAAACAGAAATGGAGATGACATTGAGCAATGGAATTATTCACTGTGGGTTATATAACACCTTCTAATTTTTATAGAACTTTTTTTTATTGTTCCCCATTTATAGCAGATATCTGTAATAGTTCTGACCAGTAATTTCCTACTCATCACCTTTTCTCAGCTGAAATTTGGAGTTCTGATAATTTGGAGTGTGCATGATATTCCATTTACAAAGAGTCTGGAATGCTGTAGTGCAGAAGAAGAGCTCTGAGATGGTTTTCTTTCTTGATCAGATGAAAAGTAAAATGATGTGGCCTCAGACCACTCATTTAGTCTGTTCTTTCTCTCCCAAATTTTAAATTACCTTCACTTTCCCTGAAGGTGGGGACAGAGATTGGTTTCAGGTTTTCCTGTGAAGCACCAAAAGTTTTTGAAATGAGGATGTAAATAAGGATGAAATATTTACGTAGGCAGAAAATATTCTTGGATTAAATTCTTGTGGAGCAGAGAGATATCTCATGAGACCTTTTTTTCTTTCCTTGCTGCCACCTCATGGAAACCTGGAGCATCAGCATTGGCAACTTGTTTTTGTTTTCCCTCCCACAGCGCTTTGACACGAGCCCCGTGGAGATCACCGCTGTGCTGATAAGAGGACAGGAATAGCATTTTGCTCCTTGAAGAACTCCTTTGTTTCCTAAAGCTGTCCTGCTTGTGAAGCTCTCACTTTCCCTCCTGTCCAAGCCTGGGGGACACCAGGGGTGGCCAGGCCTGGAAAGCCACACGTCCCTGTCTGCAGGGACACTTCCTGACCAGAAACGAGCGCTGCCACATCTCTTTCTTTCCACTACCCCTGGAGAACAACAATTTTTTTGGGAGAAAACTACGCCTACATGGAAAGTTCCCATTTCCTCCTCAAAATAACAAAACCCCCCCCCCCAAAAAAAACGCCAAAACAAATCCCAAAAAATGAGGCTCTTGTCTCCTCTGCTGCATGGCCGGGGCAGGTTCCCGCTCGCGCGATTCCATGGCCCTCGCCTTGGCTGCCTGCCCAAAACTCCCGTCTGTTTTCCAGACAGGAAATATGAATCAAAATAACATGACATAAAAACAGTAATTAGCTTTTGTGTGTGAGGCTGCTAAGGCCTTAATGAGGAACAGGCTTGCAATAAAACTCTTGGCTACTCTCTCCCAAACTCGCTCTGTCGCTCGCTCCCCTTTTCAGTTCATCATTTATTTTCTTGCAGGGAGAAGTGAGGAGAGAAGGAGACACTATCTGTAAATTGATCCTCCCCACCCTTGTTAAATTATCAGGGAGTCTATAAATGTTTTGACAGTTTTTTTTTTTCCATTTGTTTTTGGGCTATTTCTGTCCCACCCACAATGCTCATCTTTCCCTGTCATCCTTTGCTGCCTTTCAGGCATCTTAAGAGCTCTGCTTTGAGCAATAGCTGAGGTTTGAATGAATGTGGGGGATCCTACAGGTCACCTGAGGTTGGCACATCCTTCCAAGGATATTTTCTGGATAATCAAGCTCCATCAAGCCACCCAAGGCAGCTGTGGTGTCTCTGAGCATCTTTGTGCCTTTGAACAGAGAGAAGGATGTGGTGGAGCAGCAGGGTGACCACGAGGCCAAAGGAGATGGGCTGGTACCAAGGGTCACTTTTGTAACCTTTAAGCAAAAAACTGTGATCTCACAAGGAAAATATTTAATTTCTGCAGGAAGAAGCTTCAGGTCACATAAACTCTTCACAGACCTGGCATTTTGTAGCCTCAGACTGAAATGTGAAGCCAGAAATGTGCTGCACGTGCTGTGAGAGCGCCAAGGTGAGCAGAAATGTGAAAACTGGGATTTTCTGCATAAACTCCTGGGATTTTCTGCACCAAGACAAATTTGCTCATGCAAAGACCTGCGTCCCCTTCCCAGACAGATATATTAGTGACAGGTGACATGATGTTATAGTTCTGCTGGAACTGAGGACCACTAAGTACCCTCCTGGTCTTGGCCCAAAGCATAAACCCTACTTTGACACCGCTTTTTCTCATAAAACCATTAAAAAATCTCTTTGTGTAGACCCTAATAATTTTCCTGTCCACATCTCAGCATGTTTATAGGCTGTCCACTGATTTTTCTGAGTAATTTAAAATCCCTTTGTGGTCAGTGCATTCAGAGCTGCAGATCAGTGGTGGGAGCCACAGATTGCCAAGGATTTTAGGAATGGATGGTAAAATTTCTCCAGGATCTGTCATCATCCATGGCCATAACACACTGCTGGAAGCAGATCTAATGGGTTTATCAAGTGAGAGGAAAGAGAGAAGGTTGTGTCCCTAATTCCATGCCCTCATTTCCCACCTCTCTGTGGGCACAGCATGGAAAGACCTGACAGGAATGTTTGGAGAGAAAATCCACAGAAAGTCTTCTATGAAACCAACCAGGGATCCTCCTGGAAAGCTTTCTGCTGGGATTTACCTCAGGCCAATGACCTGAAAGTGGTGTTCACCAATTAATTTGAAACTCTAGGAACACCTTGGCTGCTTATGAGCATTTTTCCATTTCTTGATGCTCTAACTCACAGCTGGCAAAGCCCAGAGGTGCTGCTGGAGTTGGGGAAAATAAATTCTGGGAGACCTCAGAACATGCTGCAATTTTTAACTCCAAGCACTGATGTCCATGATGACATCAGATTAGGGGCAGCAGAAAAAAAACTTTTCCCTGGCAATTTTTCAATGGAAAATGCCATCCACTTGAAATCCAGATTTCCCATCAGAGTATGCTGTTGTCAATGAAGTTTTGCTTCAGTTTTTTAAAAAAGATTTGTTTTGACTAGTTTGAAGTATTGTGTTTGGACCTTGTTGGAGTGAAATGACTTGATTTTCTGTCCTGTCTTTTCATAACAGACGTGATTTAATTTTATGCTTTGAATAATGCATGCTAAAAAGGAAGGTATTTTGTTCTGATTTAGTTTTATCAGAACATGCTATTTTATTTCATTCCAAATCAATTTTTTTAATGTGGTTGAAGAGAAAATGTAGCTTTCAAAAGTTTTTTTCTCCTGATTTGGCGCTGAACCAAATTTGAAATGTCAGAATTTCAAGTGGCCTTCCAGTGAAGTGCAACCCATTCCATGGCATAAAGCAAGAAGAAAACCCACATAAAACAATCAAATTGATGTAGACATTTATTACTTGTGAGAGTTGTAAAAGCATCACATGGCTTTCTCATAAAAAGTCATAAACCCTATTTACAGTCCCTGCATTATTATTCTAGTAACTAAAACCAGGGACTCTATGAAGTGCAGGAGTGTTCAGCGAATTCTCTCCCAGCTCTGTTGGAAATGCAGAAAATGCTCCCTGTTTTCAGAGCAGGGGGATCGTGTTTTACATGTATTTATTTATTGTGTTTACCTCTTACACTCAGAGCTTGGCCCCTGCCCAAGAGGTCAAAGCTTTAATTACTTGCATTTCATGACAACAAATGCAGAAATTAATTCACCAAAGTGTTTTGGGGAAAACTGGTGGTGTTTAGGTTACATTTCAGCACTCAAGAGGCTTAAATGCTTTAGTAGGAAAAGTTTAACCTTGTCCACAGTGTTGCATCCAAAACTTAGAGCCTTGAGCAGTGTGTGGTTGCAGGTGAAATTCATTTGAAATTATCATAAAGACGGTAACAGACATTAAAAAAAATTCCACGAGGTTTTGAATCAAGTACAGAAATACATAGGGAAAAAAAAAAGATATATTCAGAAAGATTTGTTTGTTCTTCCATGTTCTGAGCTCAGTGAAATCAATGAGAAAGGGTCACTGCCAGGAGGGAGTCGGGTTGTTCCATGAACCAGCCCTGTTGCTATTGCAAACACATTGTCTGGGAGTGGTGTCATCCCTGGAATAAAGGGCTGGAGCTTCAGAGCCAAGCCAAAGCTTCCCTTGGAATTCCTGATGTGAAGAACCTTTGTGTTGCCTGCAAAAATGACACCCCTTCCTTCTTTAGGGGAAGTCGAGGCGTCTCCAAAGCAGGATCAGCTGGAAATGTTTGAGGAGAAGGGAAATGGAAAATGGGAAATAGGAATTGGGAAAGGGAAAGGGAAAGGGAAAGGGAAAGGGAAAGGGAAAGGGAAAGGGAAAGGGGAAAGGGAAAGGGAAAGGGAAAGGGAAAGGGAAAGGGAAAGGGAAAGGGAAAGGGGAAAGGGAAAGGGAAAAGGGAAAAGGGAAAAGGGAAAAGGGAAAAGGGAAAAGGGGAAAGGGAAAAGGGAAATGGGAAATGGGAAAAGGGAAAAGGGGAAAGGGGAAAGGGGAAAGGGGAAAGGGAAATGGGAAATGGGAAATGGAAATGGGAAATGGAAAGGGGAAAGGGAAAAGGGAAAAGGGGAAAGGGGAAAGGGAAAAGGGAAATGGGAAATGGGAAATGGGAAATGGGAAATGGGAAATGGAAAGGGGAAAGGGGAAAGGGGAAAGGGAAATGGGAAATGGGAAATGGGAAATGGGAAATGGAAAGGGGAAAGGGGAAAGGGGAAAGGGGAAAGGGAAAGGGAAAGGGAAAGGGAAAGGGAAAGGGAAAGGGAAAGGGAAAGGGAAAGGGAAAGGGAAAGGGAAAAGGGAAAAGGGAAAAGGGGAAAGGGAAAAGGGAAATGGGAAATGGGAAATGGGAAATGGAAAGGGGAAAGGGAAATGGGAACTGTGAAAGGGAAAAGGGAAAGGGAAAGGGAAAGGGAAAGGGAAAGGGAAAGGGAAAGGGAAAGGGAAAGGGAAAGGGAAAGGGAAAGGGGAATGGGAAAGGGAAAGGGAAAGGGAAAGGGGAAAGGGAAAGGGAAGTCATGCTCCTCCTGCTGGCTCCTCCTACAAAACTTGAACTTTTGGAACATCGTCCTCTTGACTGTAACTTAAGTGCTGGTGATTTCTTACTTTATTTTCTCTCATTTATCATACTGTACAGATCCAACAAGTTAATCTAAGAGTGTGAGTGAGCTTTGCCAACCAGCAGTGGAGGATCTCTGGGGAAGCCTCTCCCTCATGTGTTTCCCACTAGTGTCACTGCACTGTCTATATCCAGCTCGAGCAGCTTTTCATAACCTTGTCAGGGTTATTTTCAACTTCTTGCTTCTATTCAGGGCCTATACATAAGCCCAGGGCTAAAAATACTTGAATCCAGCCAATTTTTCCCCTAACAGATCTGGGAACTCGCATCTGTTGTCTGAGCTCAGCCAGAAACTGATTTCCAGAGTCAGAAACTCAGCTCAGCCCCGTGTCTCAAACAAAGGAGATGCTGGAGGATGGCCCTGGGCAGCTCAGAGCTCCATCACCACTCTCCCATGGATGTAGTAAAGCTAACTCACCTCACCTTTGAGTACCTCCAAAAACAGCCTTCAAAAACCTAAAAAAGAAAAAATAAAATTGCTTTTCTGGCTGTTAGGAAGGGTTAAAATATCCAAGCCATGTAAAGAAAACATTTGTTTTTAAAAACTATTAAACAAATAGCGGAGTTTCCTTCTCAGAGAGGAGATGCCAGAGGACATGTGCTGCTTGCCCATCCCCTTGGGGACATTCCAGGCTATCTGTGCCATGTCCTCCTGGACCCTGAGCCTGCCCACAGCATTCCCTGACTCGTGCACGGGCTGGGAGGACACATGGAATTAGTCTTTATGATTCAATTATTCTGCGGTAGAGCTTGGACCTGTGCAATGCATCGAAAGCCTTTGGGAGACCATCAAAATTTAATAGGGAAAGTATGGCATTTTTAAAAAATTTTTACTTCCAGCCCTTGCTGTCAAATGATTTGTTTGCTATTTTTATAAACAGGCTGCAGTGCCACTGAGGAGGTGCAGGGACAGGAATGAACCAAGCTGGCTAATCCAGGTGCAAAACAGAAGGGTGGATTAACCCCTCCAGCACCAATCATTGGGATTTCCAGATGGAAATCCATTGGGATTTCCAGATGTCCAAGGAAAACAGCCAGGTCTGACTGGCAGTGCAAAACTGCCTTTCCCTGCAGGGTAAGAGCAGTGGCTGCATTGCTTTGTATCTCAGATACCCTGATTGCTAAGTTTGGGGTTAACTGTCCATGCAAATAATATTTTTGAGGTAATTTTTCTGCTGGTTTGGCTCTGCTCTCACTCTGGTCTTCTTGGAAATAATGCTGGATGTGGAGACTTTTCCCTGCTATGCCATTTCTACCTCTCCTCCACACTCTTAAACCTCCTCTTTGGCTTGTTGCTCTTGGAATTACTCATCCGAGCCTTCAATCTCTCCGGATTCTCCCAGGATTTTTAAGATCAGATATTTAACATTCTTTATCATTCATTTGCCAAAGTCTTGGACGTTTGTGCCTTCCTCCATGTGCTTCCTACCTAAATTCCTGGTCAGGCAGTCTGGTTCTGGACAAATATCCCAATCTGCCCATTTAACAGCTGTTCATCAAATCCAATTTGTTCTTTTCAAGCCAGCCCTTCTGAGGTCTTGCTCACCTGCCACACAATAAAATTCACCTCTTTTTGCCTCCTCTCCCTCAGGGCCCCATTTCTGCCTCTCTTTGCAGCTCCTCTGTCAGCACCTGCCACCTTGAAGCTGCCTTTTAAGCAGCTCTGCTTTCAGAGTTCTCGTTCTACCTATTTAGACCTTCTGCACCAAACATCTGGCAGGGACAATGTGCAAGACAGGATTTTTATTTCACACTGAGATATCCAGAAATCCACCCCTTCACTGCTTCAGGAATTTTTCCCTTTGAAAAAGCACAAGTCCTCCTTTCCTCTCTCTCTTGACAGCTTCTCTTTTATGCTGTGGGACAAGTGGTATTCCTCAACCAAACACTCAGCACTTCCTCCTTTTCCCTCTTATTCCATTCAGCTCCTGAGGAATTTGCTGCACGCTTCCTTTTGGAGGTCCAAAAGCTACACAGCACTAATGTAGCGTTGAGCTCGTCATGGGCTGGCAGCAGTGAAATTCCTCTCAGCGTTCCCTGGGTTTCTCTGGCTGCTCCAGCACCACCTGCTCCCCAACCCGCCCCTCTCACGCACCACGATTTATTTTGTTCTAATGGCAAAATACACTGAGAAATAAATGGTGTGCTCTTCGTCTTCAGTTATTTCCTTGAGGAGATGGGCCTGGAAGAGAGCTCTGAGTGGGTCTTTACCTCTGAATCACTGCAAAGAGCCTGCAGCTCCCAGTGTGGGAAGAGGAGGGGATTTGGGTGTGTTGTACAGCAACCTTGATGCTTGCATCTGCCTTTGATTCAGGGAAAGGGCAGAAAGGAGCAATATCACTTTACAGGGACAGGAGAACAGTTCCAAGCCATGTTACATTTTGTACAATAATGGTTTTGAAGGATGACTCATTGGAGCTTGTCAAATTAGCCATTACATTTGCATAGCTCCTGTGGGAGCCGTTTCAGCGAGCACAGAAACCTGAAAAACAACTCACACACAGGGAAAGAGGCAGAAATTCACTTTATCCTCAGAGCTTCTTCCCCCTTTAGAGAGGTAAAGGGACAGGTAGTAAAACACCTGCCCTGAACATCTCCTTCCTTGGAGTGCGCTGAGGATTGGAAAACATTTTGGCAAAGTTCATTTCGTGTCACATGTGTGTAATTAAAAAGCAGTTTTCTGACGAGGAAGAAGTTTGGTGAGGACACAGACACTGACCCCCCGATCACTCCAATGCTTGTCCAATATTCCTGAAGCATCCAAGCCATTGCGTCCATTCTTGGCACCATGGCTCCAGGATCTGCAATCAGCCTCCACACTCTGCTCCCCAGGGAACCACAGCTCTCTGCCAAGGCTGATCTTGAAGTGTTTGGGGCTTTCTGAAGCCAGACTTCTCTGTAATCCTGTGTTCCTGTTAACCTCTTCACTCAGGCGTCCTTGGAATGATGAGAAAGCTGTTCCTAAGAAAGATGACAAACTGATGAGGGTTGGGACACAGGGAAGGCAGACCTGAAGGGGAAGGGGAGGGTGTTCAACTGAGTTCTTTCATTTAAATCCGAACATTAACACATAGTTCCAAATCAGTCGGTCCTCTGCACAAACATCTGAGTTTCTGCCTCAGAAAGATAATTTTGGCATCATTCCTGCACCTGCTGTGGTGTGAGGATCCCACGGAGCGCTCACCCACCTTGCATTGAGTTTCCTGGGATGAGCTGGGGCTGGATCTGAAGCTCTCAGCCATCAGTGTAAAGGCTCAGCTTTGCTGGAGCTCAGCTCCAAGCTAGATGAGATGCTTGGCATGGAGGCTCAGCCTCTTGCTATCTGCACTCTTATCACACTTATCACACTTGCTATCTCGTCCTGCCACACGAGACTTCGCTCTGAAGTCCATGTTCCAAACCTGTTTTAATTATCTTCATTTCCCCTCTCACAGCAACCTGAGTCTCAGTACAAGCAGCAGTTAGAAGAAACAGGATTTTTTCATCATCTCTTGGCATCTGTCTCTCTTTCTCTCTTGTTCCCAATCTCAGTTCTTGTAGCTGGGTTGTGTTTGGTTGTTTTTTTTTTTCCTTTCCCTTCTTTTTTTCATCTCAACCATGACTTGGAAAGATTAAAGCCTGACGTTACTACTTAGGAAAAGGGAGCTCTGCCAACAGGGTGTCCTGCAGGATGCAGATGGGGACGAGCAGTGGGAGACTGAAGGGCTTGGAAACAACAGCACTAACATGTGGGGATTGCATTGCACTCAGAATTTTTCCTGAGAATACCAGAGGCTGGATTCTCTTTCCCTCACTCCTTTTGTCCCTGACTAAACCTCAGAAGGACAACTTGCAGAGCAAGGCAGCAGGTGGAGGCTGCCAGGCTGTTAAAGTTTGTAACTTTCTTATTTAATGAAAATTTTGGTCCATTTGAGACCTTTTATAGCGCAGATTCATATTTATGTAACATGTCACTCATTTTTATGTCTTTTTACTGCGGCTGCTTTGCTTAACCTAACACAGAACAAGGTTTGACTGGTTTATGGTAGGAAATCACACGGAGAATGGACTCTGGAAGGGAGGAACCTGTTCTGGTGGACCAGAAATTTCTGTATTTCTAAGAAGGAACCAAGTGGTGCAGAACTGGAGGAGACTGATCTGCCCAAGCCATTCAGCCAATGATCCTCCAAGGACTCTGCCACATCCCTCCAAGGACTCATTGACCACTGCTTGAAAAAGCTTTTTGGAGGAGCTCTGGCAAGTTGAGTTTGTCTCGGGTTGCTGTTGTTCATTGCTGCCCCAAGATGTGCAGGATGTCTCTGTTTTGGCCCGCGTGGCTGAAGAACTAGTCTGGACTCTTCACTTTTTGGTCTTGAGGTTGTTTATTAATTCTTATATATAAAATTTTCTTTCTGCCCAGCTGAGATCTGCTCAGCAGGGCAGCCACAGGCACTCTGTGTTGTGCTTTTATACTACAAACTACGTATAACATATTTACACTTAATTCCCAATACCTATCACCTATGTTAGACAGTGAGCTTCTACTCCAAACCAATCCCAAAGTGCCAACACCACTGCAGAAAATGGAGAACAAGAAGAAGAATAAAGGCTAGACATGCCCTGATTCCTCCATCTTGTCCTCATAACCCCCATACCAAAATCCTAAAATCTACATTTTCACCCTGTGATAATTTTATTATTGTGCTATTCAAACCTGTGTGACTTTCACATCCTCATACAAAGCTGGCAACTTGCTCCAAGGGTCAAAATCAAATCCCCAGATGTTCTGGGCTGCGTGTCAAGCTCTCTTTCTAACATTCCTTGGCTTTTGCTGCTGGTGTTTAGGGTCTTTCTGCCTCCTCTATGCATTTCCAGCTCTCCTAGAGATTTGTGGCCATCAAGATGGGCTGCACGACTGAGCAGCAAAGAGCCAGGAAGCAAAACTGATTTAATTTGCACAGAAACCTCTCTTGCTCATATCCACCTTTATCTCCTTAAGAAAATGGGAGTCTTTCACTTCAGGTTTTCCTCTGGTTTTGCCCTAGCATTGGAGGGTCTCTCCTCTGCCCCAGAAAAGCGTGGGGAGCAGTGCAGAAGAGCTGGTGGATAGTGGCAAGGTTTTTGGGAGATGCTGAACTGCCCAGTCGTTTCCATATTTCCCCCTTTTACATTCACATATAATGTTTAATTTACATCTTTCCCTCTACCACAGGCCTTCATTTTAGATACAGACCTTCAATGATTTTCTAGAAAGAAAAAAATATATGAGCATGTGCTCACTGCCTGTGAGAGGGGGAAGACTCTTCAGCATAGTGAAAAAAACATTTTTTTGTAATTTGCTATAAAATTAGTCAAAACCACTGATGACTCCCAGTGGCATAGGGGTTTATTACAAAGGCAGAGTTTTGTGCTCACCTGGCCCTGCTGCAGGTCTGGTTTTCATGTTTTGTGCTGCTCTGCATCCACCACAGCCCTCACCAAACACCAAAAGTCTCCTCCTGTGCCCACCAGAGGACCTATCAGCCTAATTCATGTGGTCACACTATTTAGACCTTGAGCAAGTTTTCTCAGCTATGGCTCTGTACAAGGCATAAATATTTTCCTTGTGAAGCACAAACACCCTGCACCCTTCTGCTCGGGCACCCTCGAGGAGCTCACGTGAGAGCTGTTAATCAGCACCATATTTTGAAGACTGTCTCTTTTATTTATTTTTTTAAATTTCTTCTTCTTCGCCTTTTCTTTCTTTTTCAGAAAAACAAGCAGCCTCTGCTCCATACTCACAATTTTATTTTCATGTTGCTGTTGACACACACTATCCTGACCAGTCAGGTTGTATTAATTTTCCTGATTGGCACAGTTTGTGTTTCATTTCCAGCCTCCTACTCAGAATTCCAGCTCCTTCATGAAGCAGATACCACCAGAGGAATTTAATGGATTGTGTTTGCTTAGTAAAGACCAGGCTGCTTGACTTACCTGACACTTACTCTTTTGGTTTTTCTTCTTTTCACTCAAAAGAAAAGTTGGGATCTCAGAAAATTGGGATTACAGGAAATACAGATTACAGAAATCTCAAAAAATTGGGATTAGCCATCACCTTACCCGAGGGAGGAAAAAGCTAAATAATAACAACAAAATACATTTTTTTCAGGAGAAGAATTTTCTGTATTTCAAAGAAAATAGGCATTGCAGCATCTGTGGGTTTCCTCAGCCCCTGGAGATTGCAGTGACCTTTGAGATGGATTGTGGGCCATCAGAAGCTAAATATGCTGCCTTTGGTTAGCTCGACATGAATTATGACTCTGGAATGCTGAGGTCCATGTTCCTGATATATTTAGGTATAACCAACGGCTGTAACATCAAATTAAACCAACAGATTGCTGGCTGGCAAAATGCAGGCTGAGAGCTGCTGCAGGCCACAGGGTAATGGAGTTACAGTCAGAACCTGGTCACTCACATGCCCACAGCTACCAAATCTGCAATTTTTGGGACCTTTTTCTCTAAATCCTTCTTCACTTCCCAGTAGATCTGCACAGATTGGAAATAGCACAGCCCAAAGGCCAGCAGGGACATGAGGCCAAGAGCAGAGTGCTCCAAACCCCATCCAACCGGGCCGTGGGCACTTCCAGGGATCCAGGGGCAGCCACAGCTGCTCTGGGCACGCTGAGCAGGCCTCACAGGGCAGGATTTCCCCCTAAAATCCCATCTAAACCTGCTCTCTTTCAGTCAAACCCATTCTCCCTTGTCCTGTCACTACACACCCTTTGAAAAGTCTCCCCATCTTTTTTGTAGGCTCCCAGGATCTGAGCTTGATTACATTTTCCAAGGGTCTTTCTGATGGTTTCTGGATCTGAGGTTGATTATTATTTCACAAATCTGTTTCATGCTCATGCCCAACATCTGCTAGGGCTGAGCTCTGCTTGGAATACGTTATTTTCCTTGGATTTGGGAAGGTGCTAAAGTTTCCCTGAGCAGCTGTGACTGCAGGGCCTTCCCAAGGAGCACCAGCTCTGGCCTTTCATCTTGGCAATGAATACGCTTCCCCACACTCCTGTTCAGAAGTGTGCATGTGAGTGATTTAGTGCTCCATGTCAGCAAATCAGGATGTTGATCTTAACTATGTTTTCCCTCTCCCAAGCCTCAGACAGGACTGCAGACACCCTTGTGTTAGGTAGAGTAAAAATACAGGCTTAAAAATTGGCCTTTAGCTTCTAGTTTTATAATTCAGATCCATTTGTTGTTGTGTCACCTCCAACATCCTCAGGTGCCATTAAAAATCCCAGTTATAGCTGGGAATCTTTGTCCCACTTTGCCTGAAGTCTTCATGTAGGAAAAAATAAGGAAAATACCACGTATGACAGCAAGAAACATCCTCCTGGAGCCATTAATTTCTCAGCAAGGGCAAAAAGGAGAAAAACACACCCAAGCTGAGTTTATCTTTCTTTCTTCCATGCACAAGCGGAGCTTTAATGGTGGAAAAACAAATTCACCATGCTCAGTTCTGGCCTTTGCCAGAACAGAACCAGATTTTGGCGCCTGGGCAGCAGAAGGAGAGAAACTGGGGCAGAATTTCTTGTCACAGGCAGAGCTGTGTGAGCCTGTTTGCTCTGGCAAAGTTCCCTTTTATTTATGTGAACTCGCAGCCACTTTTCTCCATCCCCTGGAGAGTCTCCTTCAGAGGAAATCTGCCCAAACTTTGATGGAAACTGTCTTGTTGCCTCCCTCTCCTAATTTGCCTTGGGTATATGGGCTAGAAGAAAAATGCAGCCACCCACCAAAATGGTGAGAAGAAATTCACCCGCCTGAAAAATGAAACGATTCAGCAATTTCGCTTTTCACACTCCACATCTCTCTGGGTTGCCCCACGAGCCAGGCAGCAGTAAAACCATTTACCAGCAAGCAGGCCTGGGGCCACCTAATCAACCATTTTTAGAGTCATTTGGGCTTCCAGTTTGGCTGGAAAATAAGTTCTCAACAAATTCATTAAGTATTGTTACCTCACAGAAGCCATAAATAAGTACTTGCTGCTGTGGCCATCTGCTGCTGGAGGTCACTGAAAAATAACTATTTCAGGAAAATGTTTAAATTCTTATTGGTAATACCTCTAACCAAAGCCAAGCCAGTAGGGAGATCATATGTTGGTTAGTGGGTGGCCTTAATGATTTTACCTTAAAAGTAATTCCAAAAATACACATATCAGGCACTGCAGCTAATTCTGCAGCTTGATTTGACAAGTATGAACCAAAATACATCCAGCAACCAGGCAGTTATTAGTGGTGGAGCAGGAGGATGAAAAACTGCTAAAACTGCACAAATGCCAGTGTGGTGCCTTTGTTGGAAATCAAGGGGAAAGTTGGAATTTTGTGCCATTCCCAACATTCTCTCCTAACCCTAACCCTAACCCTAACCCTAACTCTCAGGTGTTATCTGGAGATTTATTTTTGCCCCTTAGAAAATGCCCCCCCTTATTGCAGGGATGATATTGGGATGAAGAGATGGACACTTTCCACTGGACCAGGCTGCTCTAAACCCATCCAGCCTGGCTTTAATATTTTAATGTTCCCAAATTTCTTTCTCTTGCCATGCTCTCTCCTCAGCCTGTCACTGGCTTGGTCCCTCACAGGAAAATCAGAAAAACCAATCAGAGACATTCATGTGAGCCCCACAAACACAGTGGCTGAACAAAGAGCCAGAACTCCATGAAATGTGAAGGATTTATTTCCATTCCCCAGGCACACACTCAACCAGGGCTGCTGGGGCTGAGAAGAGGAATAAAATCACTGTCAGATAAATTTGGTTCCTCTGTCTGTGAAGGCCCCTCCCAAACTAACCCATGAGATGGGCTTGAAATTAAAAATTAATCTTGAAATAGTAATCTTCCAACACTTCATTTTCAGTGTTGTTAGGCATGGTGTGTGATGTTCATGATTTGCAGGGTGGTAAAAATTCGTGACAAACCAGAAACAAAAATATGGGGTCAAAATCTATTTAGTGCCAGCTATTGACGGAGCACTTTCATTGCAGAGAGCTTTCTGAGGTGGAGCAGCCTTTCAAAAACAACTTTTTCCACCCTGCACTTATGTTTTGCAGTGACATCTCCCTGTCCCACCCTGTCCCAAAGGATGCCCTGGGCCAAGGCTGCTGTCCATCTGTAGAGTCAGCAGAGCAGCAGGAAAGGATCCCAGGGGTCCTGGTGACCTTGGGGCACACAGTGCCATCAGCAGAGAGCAGGGCTAAGCACAAATCCAGAATTGATTTGTTTTTCTCAGGCCCTGAGCTACTCACTGCCACAGGATATCGGAGTAGACACAGCTTGGAAAAGGATTTAGGGAGATCCCCATGGGATGGATCCATCAGTGCATCCATGAATAGCAAGGACACACCAGCAGCCTCCAGATGAGGAAATCCCCGTGCTGGAACTCACCAGAAGCTGGGAGAATATTCAAGACACTGCTCTTAGTTTGTCTTTTATTTTGCGGCATTTCCCTCAGTGCCTGTTCCTGTCTGTCAGAGGAAGCAGACCTGATCCTGTGTGGCCATCCTGACCCCTCTGCACATGGCTAAATGCTTTGAGCCCTAAATCTGCTGTCCTGCTTAGTGGAAAGAGCATTTAGGGCTAGAGGCATTTAGGAACTCATCCTGCCTTCCAAAAAATTTGTTTTGCTTCACCTTGAGGGAGCTGAAAATTCTTTGCCTTCCCCAATGGTGTAAGTGAAACAAAAGGACCTTTATTGATGTGAGCACCTGCTAATTTTAGAATGAATTAAAGCGGGAAAGGGATGTTCCATTGGCCTCAATCCCTGGAATAAAGGAATTATAATAATGCTTGTAGCTGTGCTGTGCATCCCATGCCTCAGGAATCTGCTGCTCCAACAGACTCTTCACCTCCAGTTTTGCTTCCATTCATGAGGTGACATCAGTGCTTTGGTTTTCCTTGTAATTCCTGACATTTTGCCACTGTTAAGGCCATGGGGATATTGCAAATAATAATTTGAAATTACCTAATGCTTAACAAGGGAGTTTGAGGGGATATATTAGTGTGTAAATCTATATAATATAGAATATAGAATGTAGAATATAGAATATAGAATATAGAATATAGAATATAGAATATAGAATATATTGTATAATATGTAATATTTATATAAATTTTATTTTTTATATAATTCTGTTCCTAACAGCAAGATACTCAAGTGCACAGGGACAACACTCTCATTTTTCTCCTGAGATACATTTTGCTGTCATTTGTGTAACCTTTCTTTTCACTTTGTTAATCAATTATTCTTTGGGTTTCATCAGAGGGGTCCAAAATGTAACAGCAGCCACTATTGTTGCAAGGGAAGGAACAAATTGATTGATGGTGGGTAATCAAAGTAATATAGAGACTTGGCATGGGCAATATTTACTTTTCATCTGTCACTGAAGATATTTTACTGCCAATCAGTGCCTTCAGAAGGCTGCCTGGAACAATAGAGGTCTTTCTACTTAATTCCTCCTATTGACTGGGGCTTACACTGACAAAGTTCACTTGCTATGTAATCCTCAAGGCATGCACTGGCTGCTGCAGCCAAGTTTTGAGATATATATCCCCCTGTGTCAATGAATTGGAAAAAAGCAGCTCTTTGGAGCCAAAGCATTGAAGGTGGTCCCTGAAACACGGCCCACGACAGCGCTCAATCGGCGTTGTTGGCTTTGGAGGTGTCAGAGTGATAGGGGAGCTTACAGGAACCCTCCCTGCAGCTGCTGGGGATGTGAAAGGCCTTTGATGGTTCACTGGTGACCACTGTTTGCAGGTCAAGTCTGGCCAGGAAGATCCTCTGCAACAACAAAGGAGGGGCGGTGGTGGCAAACAGGAGTAGAGGGGGTCATTTTTCTCCATTTCTCTCTGGTTTTTTGGGTGTTTTTCCCTTTCCTTTTTCTGTTCTGTCAGTCCTGCTTGCTGCAGAGATTGGTGTGTACAGGATGAGTCAGAGCAGCCACAGACCAGGGCTGGAGAGGGGGAGCAGGAATCTGGGAAAACTCCTTGTGCCGATTTTTGGGTCCCAGGGTGCGTTGGATGCCCAGCACCAGGAGCAGAGGGGTGACAGCCACAGCCCTGTCACCTCAGGGGCTGGCTGGGGACACAAAGCTGCTTTCACCCTTCCTGGTTAGGGTGAGGAGCTGGTGAGAGCAGGAGATGTCCCTGTCAGCTGGAATTCATTGGTACCTACAGCACATTTCATTTCCAGGCACCAACACTCTGATCCTGACCTAGACCCATCAGACCAGGGAATGGCTTTAAGCTGATTTAGGTGGGATATATTGGGAAGAAATCCTTCCCTGTGAGGCTGGGAGACCCTTGCACAGGTTTTCCAGAGAAGCTGTGGCTGTTCTGGATCCCTGGAAGTGCCCAAGGCCAGGCTGGACAGGGCTTGGAGAAACCTGGAATCGTGAAAGGTTTCCCATTGCAGAGGGTGGAACTGAAAACACATTTTCCCCTGTTTTATTTGCAGGTCTCCTGGACATCCACCCACAAGGATTTAGTGCACATCTTGTCAGTAGCTGCTGCTGACTCTGTTCCCAGTTTCCCAGTTTCCCAGTTCCCAGTTTCCCAGTTTCCCAGTGCTCTTGTCCCTTCATTCCTGTGGCAGTTCATCTCCTGGGTTTAACACCCTTTGGCTCACAGGCTTTGCAGCTCCCTCTCGCACAGCAAACCAGATCTCTGCCCTCCCTAAGGCACACTCTAAACTGTATAACCCTGCTGAGGACTTATCAGCCAGATTGCAATGTTTTAATGACTCTCAAATTCAATGGAAGAAGTTACATCATTTTCATGCTTTAAAGAGCAAAGAGGGTCAAGACCTTGTTGTCCTAGAGGTCGTTCTTAGTGACAGTCTTCTGTGTCACAAATGGCAATTTTCCTGCATGCACTCCCAAATATCCTCAAGAGAGCTGAAAGTGAAACACCAATGGAGTTTCCTGGATTTCAAGATCCTCTGTTCCAAATAGATTCTATCCTCTTTTATATTATTATTATTTTTTAAAGGGTGGTGGGGCAGCAAAAGGGAAAAAAAATCCTGGATCTCTTCCAAAATAGCTAGCTAACTTCCAAGACATGTCTGTCAGTAGGCTTGCTCTGGAATTTCCTCTGCAGTTACTGGAGGGTTCAATTTTTCCATAAAACCTGGTATTATGTAAGGGGCACTGACAAATGTTTCCACTTGGACCCTGGGACTGCAGATGCATTTGACAAGAGATAACAACCCAGGCTCCCAAATCTCTGAGGTCACCCTGGAGCCAGAGCACACTTGCAGCTCTTCTGCTTCTCCGTGGATCAAAAAGAGCCAGAATTAAAGGTTGGAGATTTAACCAGATTATAGTGGAGATAAAAAGAATTCAATCGGATTTAGGCGCGTAAATGACAACACAGTGACAGGACGGGGTTATCACAGCACCTGGAGCCTTGGAGCACATTCAGAATTGTTCTGAAACGTCCCCAAGTGTTGCATGTCTGTGTTAATGGGGATTTCAGTGTCAGAACATTGTTCAGGGAGGGTCTGGGATGGCAGAGGGTGTTTTGAGGGGAGCTGTGCACGGGAAAGCCTGGCCTTGTGCTAGGTCTGGCCACGGCCACTGCAGTCACACTGAGCTCCTCATAGCCAAATCCAGCTTCCACTCAGGCAGGGGGAAGTAAAAGGAAGCTGTCATTTGCTCTGCAGCTCAGGAGAAGCCTGGGGTGCAATCAGATGTGAGTATATGTAGGAAAGCTGCTTCTGTGAAACCCACACATCTGTGAGCATCAACAGCTGGAAAAAATGGAATTATATGGGGTGACTACAAAAAGTGGGGATAGCTGTCCATGATTTATTGCTCACATTCTGGAATAGCAATAGATTTAGTTGAAAAGACTGAGCTGGACCATTTTTGGCATGTTTGTTAAGGACAGGGACACAAACACACATTATTGCATTACTTTCCAGCAGCTGATGCCTTTAATGTAGCTCAGGATGGGTTTTTAAATGTGCAGTGACACTTTGGTGTGTCATAGATGTGCCTCACTTCCAGAATGTGTTTGTCACCTGCCACTTCTACATCCTGTCACAAACCCTGCTGACCCTGCACACCACTCTTGGGCTCTGTGTCTTCTTATTCCATGGGACCATCATGGAATCACAGCATGGTTTGGGTTGGAAGAGAATTTTATAGGTCACTGAGTCCAACCCTCTGCAATGAGCAGGAGCATCTTCCATTGCATGAGACTGCTCAAATCCCCACCCAATTCCGGAATTTTCCAAGGATGGAGCATCAGGACAACCCAGACTGGTGTTTCACCACCCACCCTCATTGTAAAACTTCATCATCACCCTCAAGGATGCTCCACCATTTGGCAGCTTCTGGGGCTGCCAGGATCACCCTTAAAAGTGAGCAAAATGTGCTTTAATCTGCAAATCCATCTTAGAATGAATTAAGGGGGAAAGAGATGTTCCATTGGCCTCAATCCCTGGAATCAAGAAATTATAATAATGCTCCCTGCTGTACCCTCCAATATTTCCAGTGTCATCCCAGGATGAGAAACACGGCAAGGAAATGGGGTAGAAAGGGAATATTTGGAAACATATTCCAGGGAATGCTATGGAGACCTTTCCATGATTCAGTGGAGATCAGGGCTCAGTCTGAGGGGAGGAAAGGGTGAAGGAAGCTGCCTTGCTGATAGGTAAAAGGTAAAAGTTCACAAGTCCACACGCACAGATGCCGAATATTTCATGAGCTCGGAGGGATTCGGTTTCAGATCACGCTGCTGGAATGCAGCCCTGGCTGCAAAGGCTCAGAGCAGAAGGGATGAGGGGGTGACAGAGCCAGGGTTGCACTCAGGCTCTTTGCACCCTCAGGAGATGGTGGAAAAGAAGAGAAAAAGGGGATTACTGGAGCGGGATGGTGAAATCCTGGTGGGTTCTCCCAATGGAGGGGAAGGGAGTGCAGGGAAACGTTGCTGGCTGCATTTGCAACAGCTCACACTCAAGTTCTGGTGGTTTTATTGATCCCTCAGGGAGCAGACTTGATCCTTTCCTGTCTGGATCTACCTGGAATCCATGCCCAAATACCTGGTCTTTGTAGGTTGCTCAACCAGCTGAATCTAGTTAAAAATCAATGGCCATTTCTTCCCTCTGAATAAATAATTGTAATTCATGTGGTCATAAACGACTTTTTTCCCCCCTAAGAAAGCTCCCCTTGATATGCAGCCACTGGTTGTCAAACAGAGGCTTGTTTCCTTTCCTGTTAATAAGTCCTGTCTCCTTTTTTTTCCTGAACCAGGCTTTTTGGGGCATTACATCACCATGCACCAAGTTGTGTCAAGGCTGGATGGAGATAATTCACATCCTGTCAGGTCTGACATAAGAGAGTGGGCGACCTTCCAGCAGGGAAAAATATGAAAGGGAAAGTAAAATGGACTTATTCTCGTGTAAATGAGAGCTAGAGAATATCTGACAGATGGATTTGGGAGGTGATTCAGGAAGAAGGTTACGTGTTTAATTCTGTTCGCTTTTTGCTCCCCTTCACCTCGACTGATTATGCCTTAAACGCTTTGTGTCATGGCCAATTGTCATCTAAATACCTACAGTGAGTTACACCTCACATTATTGCTCCTTGGACAGTGAATGCATTTGGGGACTGTTCTGCCACTTCATTGCAAAATGGGAAGGTAAAAAATTACCTAAAAAATTATCAGAGCCAAAAGTTGTGACCTATAAACAACAAAATGAAAATGGTCAGTTAGAATTGTAAAATCAAGAAATGCTTTGGGTGGAAAGGGACCTGAAAGCTCATCCAGTCCAGGGACACCTTCCACTGTCCCAGGCTGCTCCAAGCCCCAGTGTCCAACCTGGCCTTGGGCACTGCCAGGGATGGAGCCAAAGCTTCTCCAACCTGTGCCAGGGCCTCGCCACCCTCACAAGAGAACAATTCCTTCCCAATATCCCTTCTAAATCTACCTTTGTTCAATTTGAACTCATTTCCCCATTTCCCATCACTCCATGCCCTTGTCAAAAGTTCCTTTCGTTCCTTTTTCCAGAAGAATTATTCTGCATTTCCTCAGAGTTGCATAGCCACTGTGTCACCCTCACTATTTGGAGACTTTCACAATTTTTAATTTCAGCACTTCTTGTTGCATTGCAGTCCCACTTCTTATCCCACCACTTCATTCTCTGTGAATGCAGTTTTTAGGTTTTCAGACCTAAAACATCGCTAGTATGGAAAACCAAAGCCTAATTATAGCCCCATTTTAATTAATGAACACCTACTATGACTTTAACTAGATTCAGGATGAAGCCAAAGCCTGAAACCTGCTCTCACTCCACAGTTACCAGAAACAGGCAACCAGAAACAGGAATTTCAGATTCTGTTGCCCATGTTTGTCCCTCAGGGCTCTGCTCTGCAATTAAAATAAGGAAGAACTGAAAAGTCACACTTTATAAAAGTGACCATAACTTTGCATCAGGCCAGTTTGGGTTACAGGCTGTGATGACTTGGAATAAACCCCTTTTCTGGAGATGTGTCACTGATACTTAAGGATTGGGATCTCTGCTCTGGGAACTCCTCTGTAGCAGTGTAAAATCAGTGAAAACTTCACATTTGGGAAGATTTACTCTGGGTTTATGGTAAGTAAAGGAGAAGTATCATTGCACATGAATCTCAACTCAAAATAAATTTACTAAGTGCTTTAATACTTCACATTTGGCCTCAAATTACTACTGTGTGACAGGATTTGAGGGCATGTGAAACAGGAGCGGCTTCAAAATGAAAAATCTTGCAGGTTATTTCTATTTTGTGTTGCTACAAACTCTTCAGAGTCCTCCACATCCTTTTGGTTTCTGATTTTTAATGAAGCCATCATAAACCCGCAGCAAATTTAGCTCAAGGAATTCCAATAAAGCCTTTAGGAAAAAAAAAAAAAGCTTCCAACATACTATATCTGAAATGACAAGTGTGTTATTACAATCAAATGCAGACTGACTAATGTTTATTTGGGGTTAGGGAAAAATGGATTTTAATTCATGACAGCTGATTTTTATACAGTTTTTTCAAAGAATAAGAATTATTTACCTGTCTGAACCAGATTATGTTGTTTGAATTTCAACATTTAAGGATGAAAATGCGACTGAGAAAGGTTATCCACCCATTTTAACATAAAAACCAGTTAAACAAAGAGCCGTGTATTTCAAAGTGAAAACAAAACGCTGTCATTATTGCTCGTGGAGAAATGTGCAAAATTAAGCAAAGGCAACGGAAACGTGGTTTTTGCATGTGCAGCAAATAGGGGTATTTCATGGTGGAACTTTTCACTACCTCATTTCAGGCACTTTATTGCTCCTCCAATTTCATTTTCTGTGTAATTTGACAAAATTACAAGTTCCTTCCCGCCCAAGGATGGCTTTGCTTTCAAACTGTAAATGTGTAATTTCAAGCTCCAGCTTCATAATGCACCTTTAAAACAAATTGAAGCCAGATTGCCCCAGCCAAGGAGTCGTGTTGGAAATGAATAAAGGTTTCTTGCAGAAGGGTTTGTGTCTGTTCTTGTACCAAAAAACAAGTGGGCTCCACATCTGATGGCTTTGCTGCTGACCACCACAGGCTCTCACTCTGTTATTCATTAATGTGTCCATTAAAAAAAGCCTTTTTAGGATGATTAAGCTTTCACACCTACATCCTGACACAGAAAGCATGAATTTTTCACAGATGGTATGGAAAATATCCACCTTCCTTATTCTGTCTGTTCAGTGATGCTCATATTGATGAAAATATTCCTAGAAGCACTATAGGCAGAAAAAGCTGCTTTCCTCACTAAAATAAATATTAATGAGAAATACTAATGGAAATTGAAATACTAATGAGTGGGAAAACTTTCCAAGAAATATCCAAGTTGAAGGATGCAGGACCATCATCTCCTGGCAGTGGTGATGACCAATATCTGTTCCCAAACCTGTTATCAGAGGTGAGCCCAACTCTTGTGCTCCAAACTGGGATTTGGGGACCCACGAGAAATTTGTGACCACAATTAATGCTGCAGGCGCTGTTCCCATCATTAATATCATTCCTATCATTTAAATAAAATTGCAGAATATTCTGGGATGGAAGGGGCCCACATGGATCGTCAAATCCAAGTCCTGGCCCTGCAAAGCACCATCTCCAAGAGCATTGTCCAAACGCTTCTGTCCTCCAAAAAAAGGGGGGAAAACCTAGTTTTAATCAGTTAAAATGCAGGTTTTCTCTGCTTGGGAATGTGCTCAGGTCTGCTCTGAGTGCTTGGGCTGAATCCCTGACCTCTGGATGCACACAGGGTGGTCTGACAGCCACCACAGTGCTCGGGGACCTTCTCCTGACTCCTTCTCCCCTATTTCAGCACCTCTCTTTTGGGTCTCAGAGGATTGATACAGTGGGAAGCAGGGCCTGGGAGTTCATGGAAGGATTTTCCCCTCGTCCCCAGATGCTTTTTTTCAATTAAATAATCTGTAGGCTCAGAAACTGCTGGTGGATTTACATACCATTAAATATCCCTGGGTGTGGGTAATTGAAAAATGTGAGGAGTGAAGGATAAATCCGTTAAAAAGCCCTCTACAGAACCTGCTTTGGAGATTATTACTTAAGTCAAAGATATTAAAACTATGCTGAGGTTATTGGCTAATCCACCAGTGGGATTTCCTACAATTCTCCAACAGATAAAAAATAAGGTGATCCCAACTGGCCTCCAGCTCCCTTGTGTCAAAGTGAAGCCTGTTGTAATTACAGGAGACAGAGAAAAGAAAGGTTTGATTTAATTTAGCAAAAGACCAGCGCAGCATCAATATCCTCGGGGAATTATTTGGCTTTAGACATTTGTAAAAAATTAGAATTTGTGGTAATGGCACTTATTTATACCTTTCTTTCCCTTCCCCAAAATAACTGTAAAAGCTTCAAACCTGGATTTTACGCCCTCAGAAGTGGATCTGCAGCAGGTTCATAGGTCAGCCTGCAAGATTTGAGGTGATGTTTTGAACTTTGAACAAGTTACAAATACTTCCTCGAACAGCAAATGCAATAAATATCTCAGCAGAAGAAATTTCTTTGACTTCTTTCCCTGGATGAAAGCCAGGGAAGAAAGTGGGGCCAGAGCCGTTACATGATGAGGAGGAATTTAGAAAGTCAGCTTTAGGAACCTCAGCAGAAAGCTCATTTCAGGCTTCGTGTGAGTTTTTGATGAACATTTAAGGTGTCTTGAACCATTTTACTCATCCCTGTTAAATTGGGGCTGCATCTGTTAAATCTGTCAGCCAGGAGCCGCTGTAAATGTGAAAAGCAGAAAAGCCTCTGCTGAAGGTTTGAAACCAGTCCTTATTTATCATTTTGGGGGGAATTGAGGGCTTGTTTTCCTTCTGTCTGGACATGTCACCTACAAGATCTCCTAAATCCTCCATCCTTCGCAATTTGGGGTTGCATTTGATTGGAAATTTGTCTCCAAACTCAGCGGGGTGGGCTGGGATCCCCAACTTCCACTACAGATAATCCTTTTAGAGTAAATAGATTTTTGTGTTACACTTATGAACAGTGAATTATGGAGGAGTGACACACGTTCCTTGATGTGCTTTGTCACCCTGAGCTCAGGGCAGCCAAATTAATTTAGGCCTGCAAAAAGTGAGTGATGTGCCCTTTTCTCTGAGGTAAAGAGATATTTGTAGTGGCATGAAGCAAGCTGGGAACATTTCTTGTAAGATTGCCCAAAGGAAATAGCACCGTGAACAACTGGCTTTTTGTAGGGAAGACTACATTAAAAGGAAAAAAAAAACCACCCAACAACATAGTTTAAAATTATATTTATAAAAAAAAAGGGAAAAAAAAAAAAAGATGACATATTTCAAGCCTTGCTGAAACGCCTGAAAAGTTTCCCTGTGACACTAAAATGATCTAAGTCATGTCTCCAAAGAGTAGCTCATCATTTCTCAGACAACAGCAGGAATTTGTGGCTGACCTCCTGAGGGAAATGGTCAACTTTCTCCATCTTTCCTCTCCATGCCAATGTTTGCCTTTAATTTATGTTGGTCAGTCGAAAATGGAAAGTTCAGTACCAAAGCTGAGCTAAAAGGGGGGTAAAAATCCCAGCCTGAGAAAGGATTTGTTTTGTGGGATATGTTTTCCACAGCACCCTGGTTTTACCCAGGCTGTTTCTGTGTTTTCCAGCCCGTTTCTCACCCTCGTGCTGCACAATCCCAGGGCCCTCCCCCGATGGAGAAATGAAAGGCTGCAGTAATTGAGGGCAGTTGTCGTTCCTGCCGACTGTTTGCAAAGGGTTTTTTACAAGCTGTCAGGCCACCTCCATCTGGTAGAGAAGCTCCACATCTCTCCCAGCCAGGGAAGTGTGTTTTCCTTCAAAATATCGTGGAAGAAACGTGTTGCTTCAAGAAAGATACAGGGAATTCGCAACGAAAGCCAGGAACTTGGATTTCGTGACGGGCATTGGTATCTCAGCCTCTTGTAGATCTGGAGATTTAACAGATTTAATAATAACAACTATCCTGTAGATTTGTAGAATTAAAATTCTACAATTTAATTTAATTCTACAATTTAATTTAATTCTACAGTCTAATTTAAACACTACAATTTAATTTAAACACTAAGTCATGTGAGTGCCTCAGCAATGAAGGTGAAGAAAATGAGGCGCACCAAGAAGACAGCACCCAAAAATGGCACAGGAGAAACTCATGCTCCAGGCCATGAGAAGAAGAGGGGTAAAAAAAGCTAATTTTTGGGCTTTTTGACCCTGCTTTGGTGGGATAAATGTGTGTGCATCTTCCTGCACCAAAGGAAGGTCTGAGGGATATCAGAGAGTTCCAGAGCTGCTTCCATGATGCTTCCAGAAAAACACTGAGGTTTTGATACCCCAGGAAGATCCGGCTGCTTCTGCCTTCACCAGGCTGGTATTTAACACCAGAGCAGATGGACATTGATTTTGGGTGGGCTGAACGTGTCCAGCCTCACAGACACCTACAAGAAACCCTTCTGCTCTGACCTCTTTGAAAGCTCCCTTAAAAAACAAGATTCCAGGTCTCCAAAAAAGCAATGAGAAGGTGACTAAGCTGCAATCTACAGGGAAAAGGTGATTAATATTTTGTGATGAGTGAAAGATTTTGTGCCACTGGAAGGAGCATCAGAGTGATGCTGTTTGCCAGACAACATGAGGCACAGGTTTTGTCAAAGAGAATTTAGAAGAAAGGTTTGAGATTTGTGTTCTAGCACAGTGTGGAACAGATCTCCATCCTGCAGATATTTATTACTTTTGCAATTTCTTTTCTGTCTGCTTTTTGTTTATTTCTTTGTTTTTCTGGTAATCAGCCTTTATCAACCTGTGTGAGGTTTTTATCATTTCCAAAATGTTGTTTTTGCAAAACACAGTTTCCAAAACTGGAGAAATGCAGAAATTTAGATTTTTCTTGCATAAAAAGGTATTTACAGGCATGGCAAACATAAATGCCATTTAAGTTGATTTTAAAATATTATTTATGCCAAGATAATCCCTTGAATGCAATTTTACCCACTTGGGAGAGACTGTACTCTCCTGAAAAAAAGAATTTCAGGAGGTCACGCACTTTATGGTCCTAATGAACAACCCCAAATTGTGTGAGCATGAATAGCAAATAGGGGTTGGGTTGTCTGTTTGTCATCTGGTGGTTTGTTGGTGGTTTGTTTTTATCCCTTCACCCCAGGCACATCATGCTGTCTCATGCTTTTCCACACCCAGGACATTGGAAAGAAGTCGTTCAACAGCTCAGCTCCTGACGGAATCTCTCAGGCACAAGCTCATTTCCAGGGCTTCCACCTGTCGGTTTTCGGCTGTTTGGATGGCCTGGAAGGGCCGGGGTGGCCTTGGGGCAGCCCGCGTTCCAAAGGATGAGAAGAGGCTTCAGTTCTTCTTTCGGTTTTTATGTTTATTAAATGTTTATCTAAAAGATTTTCTTTCAGCCCGACAGAGCTCTGCTCAGCAGTCAGCCATGAGCACACTGTGCTGCCCTCCGGGCGGTCACCTATCTTTATACCCATTGTTACGTGTACAATATTTATCATTTTTCCCCAATACCATTTATTCTTATTACCCGGTGCACTTTCAGTAATGACCAATCCCAAAGTGCCACCATCACCAAAGAAGATGGAGGAGAAGAAGAAGAAGGACAGGACACGCCCCAATTCCTCCATCTTACTTCTCTAAACCCCCCTGTACAGAAATCCTAAACCCTGTGTCTCACCCTCTAATTAACTGATCCCTTCACCATTCACCCCGGTGAAACCCTCCTATCCTCATACAGGTGTCGTCTCCTGTGTAGGATCAAAGTCCAGCCACCAGACACTTCTGGAACATTCCAGGACTCCCGAGCCCCCCAAGGGTGGTCTCGGTGGCTCAGCACCTCAGGACTCAGATCCTGAGATCCCACATCCACCCAAGATTTTCACTACCTGACACCTCACTGGGCTTTCTCCCTGATCTGGAAACATCTGGACTGCCCTGCAGTGCACATCTGGGTGAGGCACAGCTGCTGGAGGGTCACTCCCAGCCAGGGAAAATCAGAGATGTTGGGAAGGTCTCAGAGCACCAGGCGAATACAAAACCCCACAACCACCATCAGTCCAGCCATGGTGGGCTCCTGCATGGCTGAAAGGTTTCAGCTTTTTCCCATATAATCAACCCTTGGCACAAGCTCCAAATGGATCAAACTGAATTCACCTTTAACCCCTCAGAATTCCTGGGTTTTTTTTCCTAGGAAAAGTCTCCAGCTGATGAGGGGAAGAGGAAGATGCTCACATTTCCCAGCAAGACCAGAGAGAGGATGATGCACACCCTGCACTGGCTCCTCCATCCCTCTCAAACTCCAAAGCTCAGCTGAAGCACAGCAGAATCTGAATCCTGCAGGCCACAGGGCTCTGTTAGCAATGAGGAGAACTCAGAATTCTGGGCCAGACCTGGAATGACGTGTTTTACACACAGATTGCTGGGAATGGCCAACTTTTCCCAGCTGGGAGTGGGCAGAGGGTGCTCCTGTAGGCCAGGGCGTCTGTGCATTGTCTATGACAGCCCTGGCAGTAGCAAGTTGGGCCCTGTATATGAAATATGGTATTTTCACACATCCAGGGAATGCCACAATAAAACAAGGAACTGGTGCAGTTTACGACTGGGCCTCATGCTGAGTCCAATTAAACCTACTGTTTCCAATCAGGTTTAATGTGAGGATAAAGTGAATGCTCCCTGAGATTTGGAGGAGGATAATTTGTCAGTAATAATAAGTGTAGACAAACAGGATGTTCCACAGTGCAGGGGCCTGATTAAAACCAAATGTGTTTCCAGGGATCCTCTCGAAACTCCTGGCAGCCAGCACAGCCAGCCTTGCTTGCAACTTACAGCAGTTCTTTTGCAAAAGCTTGCAACCTTTGCAATTCTTCCTAAATCCCATGGAAAAAAAATCAGAGCCAGGCCATTGGGTCACCCAAGAGCCATCTCTGTGCATTGCTGTTGGTTTTTGAGGGTTTTTTCAGAGTGTGTTTCAGCTTTGTAACCTGTCAATGCAAGGACATCCTAACAGGAAAGGGAAAATGTCTTGGATTTTCAGGCTGGCCCTATCCTACTTCCTGACAGGAGCCTGTCTAGCTGGTCTTAACATTGGCAAAAATGCATTTTCTGATCAAAATGGGGTTTCCTACAAGAGGTGACTTCTTTCTTGATGAACTTTACCATAGAAACAAAATTTGCCGTCATAGGTCCAAAAAATCCCTTCAGCTTCACCGGAGTTTATTGAAAAGAAACAAGGAACGTTTTAAACTATCCCAGACTTCAGGTTTTAAATTAGACTTGAGATCACTCTAATAACCTTTTTTCTTATTTCCTAGGAAAGGATTTTCTCACTTTCTGGCCAGATGGGAGCCTGGGTACCTCAGTGCTCGTTAGTCGGGTTACAGTCCCTGGGAAAGCAGCGGTTACCTGGTGCTGCAGAGCTGCTTTTGTTTATTAGAGACAACCAGCCTGAGGTCAATGTGCAGAGCACTTAACATACTAACAAACCACTAATTAACCCAACACAGAAGCAGGAGCCCGTGCCCAAAATGTGTCTCCAATTCTCCATCTCCCCGTGTGCTCCCAGCAGCACAATGGATCGTGTGTGGAGCGGGGGCTGTGGCACGGACCTGCTGCTGCTGCAAGTTCCAGAAATCTGGATTGGGATGGGGGAAATCTCTGAAAGAAATGAAAACCTGGATGTTGTGTACTGCTGATTTTCCCTGTATATAATCACCTCCTCCAGCACCTTCTTTAGGGCTGTAACTCTCCTATTTCAAATTTACGTTTGCCTTAAGGATGGTTCAGGTTTACTGGAATTTTTCTGTCTGGATCCTCTCTCTCCATCTGCCCTGGTGGCACTTGCTTTTTTCAACAACAGATTACGGGAATCACTGCCATCCTCAAAAATGTGGATTCTGTAGGTCTCAATGTTTTATTTTTTTGGCGCCTTTTTTCCAAAAACAGAAACCTCCATTGCTTCCTTACATCTCATTCATTAATGACTTCTTGTTGGGAAGGCCTGATGAGCTCCTTCCACTGTCCTCAGGACCAAATATATATTCTGATATTTTAAAATATACTTTATATATATGAACACAGTTAATAAACCCCATTCTAGGCTATAAACAGGGAGACAAGCCCAACACTTGAATCCCAAAAACCTTTGTGGGTGAATTCCCATCAAAAATGGAGGATACATACAAGACCAGGAAGGTCGGATGAGCTCCTTCCAGTGCCCCCAGGACCAAATATATATTCTGATATTTAAAAATATACTTTATATATATAAGGTTAATAAACCCCATTCACAGTTAATAAACCTCATTCTAGGCTATAAACAGGGAGACAACCCCAACGCTGGAATCCCAAAGACCTTTGTGGGTGAATTCCCATCAAAAATGGAGTACACATAGAAAAAGGTGGAAGTTTTAAAGTCCCAAAATAAAGCTCTGATGTGGTTTTGGGGCATGTCCCCAGTGAAGTGGCCTTGCTGGAGAAAGGCTGC
This sequence comes from Zonotrichia albicollis, assembly GCF_047830755.1. Lineage (NCBI taxonomy): Eukaryota > Metazoa > Chordata > Aves > Passeriformes > Passerellidae > Zonotrichia > Zonotrichia albicollis. The sequence goes on along the minus strand of NC_133831.1, from coordinate 3,191,113 downwards.
ACAGGCACTGAGGGGTTTATTTCTCGAAATGGATGGAAAACTCTGTCCTTCCTTTCAGCCTGGAAAAAAAATGCAGGTGGATCCACAGGGTTGAAGAGGCCTGGAAGAAATCAAACTTTGGGAAGAAGATGTTTTGGGGCACCTGAAGATTTGTGTAAGAAAAAAGAATTTCCACAAAACTGGGAGTTGAGATGGGAAAATGGCACCAATAAAGAAAACAAAACACATCCTGGAGGGGAGCATGGATAGAAAGAGAGCCCAAAACAGGGATGCCAGTCTGACACAGTCATGCCTGACTTTATCCTGACAGAAGTGACAATGGCCAAGGTGTCCTTTCAAACAGCAGCAGCTTCTCCAGAAAGCCCTGGATGTCTCTGAGCAGAGCTGCCCCAGACAAATAAACCATTTGATTTAATTTAGAGCCACAGCTTGTTCCCAGGGAAGGGTAATTGGATCCATGGCAGAGAGCTGGGGAGGGGGCCTGAGATGAAACAAAGGAGGCAGCTCTGCTGCTTGGGATACTCCTGTCCTCCAGTGGAAATTTCTTAGGGAACAGAAGGGAACAGAACCCCTTCTCCAAACAGCAGGGCAGCTTCTGCAACCTAATTTCCTGCCACTGTTCCCTCTCCTCTGATAATGGGGAAGAGCGCTGCTTTTCTCCTCCCACAACTAAACAAACAAATCATGGAATCAGTGGGAATGTTTCATGCCAAAAGCCTGCAGAAGGAGAGAGAGCTGCTGTGGCCTGGAGACCTGTGCAGGCAGAAGGTGGAAGCAGGGTTATGAGGTGATTGTTGCTGCTGTTCTGCATCTCCCAAGCTTGGTGCATCCTGATGTTGTGAGAGTGGTGAGGAGTGGGAAAGAGGAGAAGCTGCCTCTGAAAGGGAATGGAGAACCAGGAGAGGCTGAGGGACCTGGGAAGGGGCTCAGCCTGGAGAAAAGGAGGCTCAGGAGGGACCTTGTGGGTCTGCACAGCTCCTGCCAGGAGGGGACAGGTCCCAGGGAACAGGGAACAAGGAGAGGAGGAGATGGAACGGCCTCAGGCTGTGCCAGGGTGGATATAAGGACAATTTCCTCACAAAAAGGGTGATGAGCATTGGAACAGCCTGCCCAGGGCAGTGCTGGAGGGATCTAAATGTGGTGAAGGTGTCACAGGTGGGGACATGGGTCAGTGATGGCAGTGCTGGAGGAATGGTTGGACTCAATGACCTGAGAGGTCGAGGTTGGACTCAATGGACCCAATGACCTGAGAGGTCTTTTCCAGCCCAAATGCCTCTGGGGTTCCATGCTTTGCCTCCTCCCTCCATGACTCCAAAGAGCTTTGGAGGAGGACAGTTGGGTTTTCAGCTGTTGGCCGTTGTCCCCACACTTTTACTTTTACTGGACACCTCCCACAGGTGCCCAGTAAAAATAAAAATGACTTTTGGTGCCTGGGGTGGGCTGGGAGGTGGAATTGAGCCCTGGCTGTGGTGCCAGGGGGTTGTGGCAGCCCCGGGGGTGGTACCATGGACAGTGTGCCCATCATCACACGGCGCTGTTTGGTGAGTGAAAACATGACATTAAAAAATAAAAAATGGGAAAAAAAAATCTAAAAATATCCCATCCCAACACATGGTCACAGGCTGATCTTGAGACTTGCAAAGAGCCTGGAAAGTGATATCAGTGTCTGAATCTGATTTGAGTCTTCTTGGGTCTTCCTGACCCAGAGTAATTGAACAGTGACCTTTTCTTGAGCTGTCACCACTTAGGAACAGCTGTGGAGCAGAGCTGCATGGATATATCCACAAGATAAGGCATTTCCAGCTTTTTTTCTCTTTTTTTCTGTTATGGAATCAGTAGAGAAGTAATAACACTGGTTTGTGGTGTTGTTTGATATGGTTTTTTTTCATTTTAATATAAATTATCACAATTTTCCTCATTCCTTCTCCTCACTGCACATCATTAAACACTCAGCTCTGGACTGCTCTTCCCACACCTCTCAGATGTGTCATTTACTCTGTTGTAAAGAAAGAAAAATCCACAGCTATTCAGGATAAAAAAACAGTTGTTTGAAATTCTGAGGCATAATATAAACATTTCCCTCAATGTTGGATTTCCTTTTTCTAAGCAAGTGCTGTCACTATCATTGCTTTCAATCTGGGCAGAGTTCTTGTAACTGTATATACTTGTTTTGTAACTGTGACTGGCTTGAAATTCAGAGTGAGGATGGTAGGAAGCAAATTGGAGATATCTTTTCTTATTTTTTTCATTGATTGTTTAAATTTCATACCCCTGAATAATGGAGCTGGTCCTGTTCACAAGAACATTTTCTCATTTTATATTCCCCCTCCAAAAACGAGTGCTCAGCCTGGGAATTATTTTAGGAAGATTACTGTTAATAAAATCCATACAGTTATAAAACATAATCAAAATATATTAACTCTTCTTTAGTCCTTTGCTTTAGGCTGGAATTCTCTCTGCCATTTCATGCCTGGAAAATGAAAAATATATTTTAAAATATTCAGCTTTGTTCTCACGAGGGAAAAAGGTGTTTGCTCCAGAAGGCTTCTGATATATATAGTGTATTTTAAATTTGTTTTAAATAAACGAAGGGAGGAGTCACAGAGCTGCCCAGCAATGTGCTTGGCGGAGATGAAAGTTGCATTTAAAGCTCTTTTCCCGATTTTTTTTCCAAAGGAAAATGCTCCGGGAGTCCACTAGAGGGTCCAGCTCGGAGCAGGCTGCAGGTGGAGCATCCACCCTGCTCCCAGCTGGGTGCTGCTCCAAAGCCATCCCCAGGTCAGGAAACTCCTGAGAGAGGAGAAAAGGAGGAGATCAGCCAGGAAATTTATCCTAATGATCGTCACAAAAGGGTCAATTGTTCCTCACTTCAGTTAATTTGAAGATGGGCGTTTACGGGAATCAGAATTACTGCTCCTTCTCTTTCCTCATTTCTTCTCCCTTCTCATTCCTTAGGAAGCTCTCTGGACTTTCAAAATTCAGTTTTGTTTTAGTTTTGAGCATTTTTCTTACAACTCAAGGGAAATAAATAAATAAATAAATAAATAAATATATATATAATATATAATATATAATATATAATGCATATTTATTATGCATTTATATAATACATAAATATATAAATATATATTTATTACATATAACATATAATATATTATATATTATATATTATATATTATATATTGTATATTATATATTATATATTATATATTATATATTATATATTATATATTATATATTATATATTATATATTATATATTATATATTATATATTATATATTATATATTATATATTATATATTATATATTGTATAATATATATATTTATATGTATATGTATATGTATATGTAAAATCGCCTGGAGCCTTTGGAATTCCAGCTGGCTTGTGCTGCACTCAACAAATCAGCCTGAAATATAGAGTGGCAGGGAAATTGATGCCTTACCTCAAATTTTTCTTGCACTTTTTTGTTTGGAAAGCACAGAATTATCTGAAGTGGACTTTTTTGTGGGTGGCTGGGGGCTAACACCATCTAACACGGCAGAGAGTCGTGGATCCCAAGTTGGGGTGGCAATAAATCACTTATTGGCCCATTCGTTCCTTTTTGGCACCTTTGCCAAGACCAAACATAGGAAAGGACCAGAAAGGGAGAGGCTTTTATGGGAGCACCGAAGGGAGCTGTCAGAAATGCCCTCAGGAATGCCATTTTGGGCAAGAAAACCCTCTTGTAATTCAATTTTACTGATCAGTGTCCCGGGAATGCCATTTTGGATAAGAAAACCCTCTTGTAGTTCAAATTTACTGATCAGTCTCCTGCCTTACAACCCTGGAAATGTTAAATAAACACGGGCTGATAACAGATGGGACACGGGAGGAGCAGCCCCACACTGTGCCCATCTCCTTTGGCATCTCCATTCCCAGAGCTCCCAGGGGACACCTTGGAAGGTTTGACCAAAAAATGTCACCTGCAGAACGCGGTGCCCCCAAATCTCAGTGCCATGTGTGGCAGGAGGATGCTCTGGTGCTGCAGGAAGCTGAGGAGGCTCTGCTGAGGATGCTGAGGAGATTTATGCCCCAAAATGAGAGATTTTAGCAGGGCAGGCTGCAAACACCCAACAGCAATTGTCCAGAAACAACCCCAATGGAATATTGCTATTTTATCAAGAACAATATATTTTATAATCTCTTTCTTGCTTAATTCAGTGGCAATTTTCCCCCCTGTTCTCTGGGGCTCTGGATTTTGGTTTCCTCATGGGGATAGGGGGATAGGGAGGTGATACCCACAGCTTTTTCCTCAGGGCTGACAGCTACTGATAAAAACATATTTGTGATGTGCCTCCATTACACTGGGATTAAATTTAGGTGTGTAAGATTCCTGCTCCTGCTCCTGAATTCTGTCTGTGCCATGTCATGGAAAGTTAAGGCTTGGCTCTCACAGGAATAATTCACTCTGCTGCTGCCCTGCCTTCTGCTGCCAGCAGAATTGTCATGTTTTATGGACAGATCCAAAAGTGCACCCTTCTATAAATGGGCAGTTTGAAAGGAGAGGAAAGGCTCGGATTGCAGCAGTCCCCGTTTGAAAATGCAGCTTGGAACACTGATTATTTTCCTTCCTCCTGCACCAAAGCTCCCATTTTTCTCCAGCCCCCCCACTCCAAAGGCCAGGCCCCAGGTGGGGCCGGGAGCTTCGCTTGTGTTGAATAAAACAAAACACTGAGAGCTGTTCAGAAAGGACCAATAACCAGTGATCCTTTACCAGCCTTGCCTTTGAAAGCAGGGCTAAAATTTCCATTAATTTCAGCAAGAACCAGAGATTTACCTGCAAGTCAGCGTGGCTTTGGTCTGAACACAGCAGGCTGGGGTGTAAATAAAGCCGTGCTTTAATCCTGCACTCTGCCACCGAAGTTGCACCTTGAATAATCCTCTTTTTTTCCTTCCCTAGTGCCTCACTTTCCTCGCCTATAAAAATGAAAACAAATGTTGCTGGTTTTCATATTAGACTCCAAAATTAGAAAATAATTAGGGAAACTAGCAGAATATCTTTGTAGTTATGTCCTGGGTTTGTTTCCTTCTGCTGTTATTACTTTTGTTAAAATCTGCTATTTGTGCTCTCCACTCCCCTGCAGTCCACTCGAGCATCCTTAGGTTGATAAAACTCTGCTAAGGAGGAAAACTGAGGATCCAGGATCAGCATTTAAATCTTATCAATTCCACTTAATCCATGCAATTATCCATGGATTAGACGAGCAGTGCCAGTTCTGAGGGGCTCTCCCGGCTCCTTCCTTGTTGTGACCATCCCCAGGGCCTGACACCCAGATCCAAGGGGGACTTGTTGCTGACTTTAATTTGAATTTAGCTCGACCACACAGCCCTGACTCAATGACTGTTGGCAGGATTGGCTCCTATTTTCCATATTTTTAAAAATATATTTAATATATAAACTTGCTTTCATGGACAGCCTGCGTACATCATGAAAAGAAAAACTTCACGAAGAAGAAATGACAGAAAAGACACCCAGGTGTTTTAAAAATGTGTGTTAAAACCTCAGTCACTCCACCCAGATTACCCTTTATTTGTTTTGTAGGCAAACAGCACGATTTGAAGGGTTTTAATCCACAGAATTACATCCCACCAAACAAAAACAAGGAAAGGTTTTCTCCTGGTGCATCAAGCCGGGATTAAATCCTCCCGTTCCAACAGGGACTAAATAAATATTTCCCTCTAGGATTTCACACCGCCAGCCTCTCCACACACTAAGGAGGTGAGTGTGGCTTTAATGGCTGTGTAGATAAGCCCTTATCTAAAGGATACAACTTCATTTACAGCCTGCACACTTATTTACCAGCTGCTAATGCCCCTCCTTGGTGGCACTCGTGCCTGGGTGACAACAGCCCCGCTTATCTGGGCCAGGTAGCCCGATTTTAGTCATGCCCCAAACGGCCCCGAACAGGAGCTTTTGGGTTAAAAAAAGCGATTTATAGGGACCTGCTAGGAAAAAAAAAAAAAAAAAAAAAAAATATATATATATATATATAAAGGTGTTTTGCTCATGCTTTAAGAGAGCAAAGTTTGCCCCGGGCACGAAAATCACCGCGCGGCTTCAGCTGAATTTCAGCCGCGTTTGGGAGTTTGTTTGGATTGCTGGGTCAAAGCGATCACAAAGGTGATTTTTATTATTATTTTTTTGTGGTTTTTGTTGTTTTACAGAGAGGAAAAGGAGGGAAAAGCCTCTTCAGCCGTGTCGGAGGAGGGATGCTGCCTGCCCAGGCGCCGGGACCTCTCCCAGGTGATGTTTAAGGCACAGAAAAACCTCCTCAAGCCGGCTCACAATGGCCACATTGTAAACGCGTCCCTTCCCATCATGTAGGACGCTGGGATCGTTAGTTTTGGCTGGAAATAAAATATATATATATTACACGCAAAGCGCTCTGCTAGCGGGCAGCAAAGGCGCGCTGCCGCTGTAATGTTTCTCATTATTTTTCCCCTTTGTTCCTAAAAAATGACTGAGTTATTGCATAATGCGGGGATCAAGGAAAAGGGAAATACAGCATGAGGATGGAAATGAAGGCAGCCTGTCAGTTTTAAGCGCAAATGAACGCTCGGTTTCTTTTATAAAGAAATCCCGCTGCAGGACTAATAGTCTGAAAAAAAATCCCATTTTGACAAGTAAATAGTTTGTTTTCTCCCCATTTCAAACAGCCTTGAGAAATCTCCAGCACCTAGTCAGAGGATTTATTTAGGTTTTCTCGATTCTTGAGTTTTCCCCCCGAATTTTGCGTGCGTGCGTTTTATTAGGTTAATAAAACTCGATTTCCAAGCCTTCGGACGCCTCGGGGGTACAATGAGCTCGGATGTCAAATGCATCAAGCAGCTAATGAAGGGATTTCAGAGGTCTCCAAAGTGTCCATAGCAGCAATTTGTAGCGTCTCATAAAGGTGAAGCCCATTCTGGCTCCAGCGTGTTTTGTCTGACACTTTTCCGGGCGCTCCGATTTGCTGCTTTATTCTGATTTTATGTGGTTTTCAAACGCCCCGGTGTCGCTGTCACAGGGATTGTGGCTAAAGCGACTCAAACCAGCATCCCCAGGAGAGCTCATGGCAGTGGTACTGGGAAAGGACAAAAATCCCAAACCTATCGGGCTTTACAGGGATTTACCAAAAGGGATCCAGAGGAGAAAACGATACAGGGGAAAATCCTTATCCAAGGAAATATTTTACTGTGTAAATGTCTTGTTGGGAGTGGGGCGGGGGAAGCTGGGCTGTTTTTTCTTCTTTTTTTTTCTTTACTTGTTCGTATTTTCTTTTACTCTTTTAATTGAAAATATATCTCCTCTCCTCTCCTCTCCTCTCCTCTCCTCTCCTCTCCTCTCCTCTCCTCTCCTCTCCTCTCCTCTCCTCTCCTCTCCTCTCCTCTCCTCTCCTCTCCTCTCCTCTCCTCTCCTCTCCTCTCCTCTCCTCTCCTCTCCTCTCCTCTCCTCTCCTCTCCTCTCCTCTCCTCTCCTCTCCTCTCCTCTCCTCTCCTCTCCTCTCCTCTCCTCTCCTCTCCTCTCCTCTCCTCTCCTCTCCTCTCCTCTCCTCTCCTCTCCTCTCCTCTCCTCTCCTCTCCTCTCCTCTCCTCTCCTCTCCTCTCCTCTCCTCTCCTCTCCCCATTGTTTTCCTCGCTTTTTCTTTCCAAAATATATTCCCTTTCCTTTTTTTCCTGTTTATTTATCTAATTTCCCTTTTCTTCCTCCCCTCCTTTTTATTTTTTTTTCTTTTTTTGATTTTTTTTTTAAATACTCTTGGTTGTCCTTGGGGCTTTATTTCCACGACTGTTGGTATTTCGTCTCCTTTTGCTCCGCGCCCTCTCAGCGCTGAGCTGGGTGGGTGACACTGAGGGATGGTGGAGGGCGGAGCGGTGGCTCCGCGGGCTCCTCAGGGCTCTCCCCGTTCGGATCACCCAGTTCTGCCCCCACTCTTTCATCCCTGATTCGCTGTTCATTCCCCCTCCCCAGCCCGGTGATATTTTGGCAAAAGAACCAAACCCAGCATCTCCCCCCTCCCAATCCCCATCCCGGCCATCCCGGGGCTCCTCTTCCCCCGGGACTGGTGCGTTTAAGGAATTCCTGGGCGAATGGCCTTGCTGTTGCCAGCTATCCTCCTCCTTTTCGATTTCCAGAGGTTCCCTAGAAGCCGACCCGCGTTCCCCTCGCAGCTGGAGCAGGTTCTCCCTGTCCCGGGTGCGGGAGGTGCCAAAGGTGCTCCTGCCACCGCTGGCAGCTCGCTCTGACATCGGTTCCCAGCTCTTCAAAGATATCATCGTGATAGTAATAATAAAAAATATCACTTAAAATTAGGGGGATTTTTGAAGCCGCTGCTTCCGCTGGGAGGACACCCAGAGTCTGTGTAACACCCAGGCATGGGAGAGATGGGGATGGAGAGGGAGTGGGGGGACACCAGAACCCCGAACAGGGAGAGATGGTGGTGGAGAAGGACTGGGAAGACCCCGAGAACCTCGGGCAGGGAGAAATGGGGATGGAGAGGGAGTGGGGTCACCCCAGAACCCCAAACAGGGAGAGATGGTGGTGGAGAAGGAGTGAAGGAACACCCAAAGCATCGGTGCCTCCCAGGGAGGGCAGAGATGACGATGGAGAGGATCTGGGGGGACACTCAGAGCAGGGCAGGGCTGGTGATGGAGAGGGACGGCTCTGGGGGTGTTGTCACCCCTAAACCCAAAGGGCTCTTTTGGGGGCACGGATCAGCAGCAGCGAGAGCTCTCTCAAGGCAGGGCTCTCGCCATGAGGTTCCAACAGCAGCGTTAATCTGCCCTGCAGTGTTTACAGAGCCAGCTCATCCGTGGGGCGGGTGGAAGGCGGCCAGCTCGCCCGAGAACGCTCTTTATTAAAAATACGGACTCGTGTTGCTTTTAGCGGTGACCCCGGAGCGCGTCCCGCATTTTTGGGGGAGGGCGGCTCCGCACCCCCCCTGCTACCAGCCCCGCACCCAGGGGACATGGGGGGTCCCGGCCGCCTTCAGCAGCACCTGGGAGAAAATCCCTTGGGAGGGTTTGGGGGCGAATTTCCGAACGGGAGCATAAAGGAGGCGCTGAGCGGAGGGCAGGACGGGGCAGCTCCGCTCCGCACAGCTCGGGGAACTTCCAAGGATTTACTTATTTGTTTATTTGTTTTACCTAAGGAAGACACGGAGGGGATGTGAGCGGCTCGCTCCGTACCGGCAGGCAGAGACTGGAATTCCGGGATGAGGGAGGAACGGGTGAATGGTAGAAAAATTAGGAAAAAAAATTATACGTATATATATTAAACCAACTCCTCTCAAACCTCTCGCTGCTACCCTCGCCCTTGTACAAACTGCACTTGTAGCAGAAACACAAGCACGGAACTGGCTCATTTCTCCATCCTGCTCATCTCTGCCCGTGGGAAGGGAGGATAACTCCTGGGAAATCGATGCGCACCCGCACAGGGGGCTCCTTTTGCGGACAGATATGGAGATTTCTGCCAGGGATTGGGGACACAGGAGCCCATCCCTGCCCCGCGTACCTGGGTGTCCGTGGGGTAAATAATTCAGGATTGAGATGGAATCGCGGGAGGGAGCGCTGGGAGCGATGCGCAGCTCCCCGCGCTGCCTGCGCGCCTCCGTCCTGCGCCCGCCCTCGCTCCCCCGCCGCCAAAGCGAATTTGTTGCATTTCCTCCATTGATTGTTTAGTCAGAGGTTTTGCCAACTTCCTGACGGTTCGTTTTCTGATTCTGAAAAAAAAAAAAATCCCGAAAAAAAAAAAAAGAACCGCATTTCCTTTTTGACTTAAGAGGGAGAGAGAGAGAGAGAAGCGGAGGCTGGGGGCTGGTGGACGCATCGAGCTGTATGTACTGGACTTTTTCTCTTCGCTCTCCCCGTCCCGAACCCTCCTCCTCTTCCTCTTCCTCCCCTGCGAGCCCGGGCTTTGCAGCGTCCCCTTCTCCTCTCGCAGAGCTCCGCTGCTCCAGGGACGGAGCCTGAGCAGGGGAGCGGCTCTGCGGAGCTGCTGCTCCGAGCTCTTGGGTTTGCTCCCTTCTCCTTAAATTGCTTTATTTTTTTTTTATTATTATTCTTTCTTTTTCCTGCCTTTTATTTCCCATTCCGCACCCTATGCTTGCAGTTCTTGTGGCTACGACACGGCATCCAACAGCAGAAAGAAAAGTAAACACGGAGATCTGTCCCACTCGCCTTTATTTGCTTCGGGTTTTCTGTTGTGGGGTTTGTCTGAGCTTGGTTTACTATTATTTCAATTTTTTTAAAGCAGCAAAACGCCCTTTGCATTTTATTCCCAGCTCTACTGTCTTTAATCCCGCTGCTTAAAGTGTAAAAACTCTACAAGAACCGTGCAGTTAAAAACCTGCAAATCTTAAATCTGTATCTTTGTCATAGTTCATTTTTATCCCTAATCTTGCCATACCAGAATATGCTTAAAATCGGTGGTGAAGGGGTGCAAAGCTTGGCATAAGCAGAGCAAGTTTTATGGAAAATTATTGGGTTTCCATCCCTCCAAGCCAATTCTCTAAATTATTTTTGTGTTGGCCGATATTTATCATTCGAATCAGCAGAGGTTCAGCCCTGGCTGCAGCAGGTCAGGAGCTGCAGAAGTGCAGGGCCCTACCCCAAACCTCCCCAAAATCAGCGGCAGCTTTGGATCCAGCCCTGCAGAAATAAACCAGAGGGAAATCCTGGGTACGGTGTAAAGAAAATACACTCGGGTCAGAGAGAGAATGGGGCTTTGTTCTGCTGCAAGGGACACAGGGCACAGCAAAATCCCAACTTGATTCCAGGGGTTTCACAGTTAAATCTCCAACCACCTTCAACGCGAAATCTCAAACCAGCTTTAAATTAGGGCCTGCTTTGGGGGTCAGCCCTAAAAGCTGGCCCTGAAGCGGTTTGGCCCTGTATTTCTGTGTGTGCAAGGGTAAGCTGTGTGTCCGCAGCGCTGCCCTGGGGGTGTGGGAGCATTCCCGTACGGAGAGAGGCTTGGGTGCGCTGCAGAAATCAGATACGACACGGAAAGGGGCAAGGACAGATTTCTCCTCAGTCTGTCCCTCTCTCGGTGTCCCCACGTGTGAGCCGAGCCATGGGGGAGATCTCCAGCGCCCCGACCACGCCTCGGCGAGGGCGATTTGCGCATCCCGGGTAATTCTCACATCCCTCTGCACCTTCTCCTCCTGCCAGCAAAATCGGAGATCACAAACCCGAGCCGTGCACCCAAACAACCCCAAATTCCCATTTTAGGGACCCCAAAGGCGTCCCAAACATCTGCGCATCCTTTGCCGCGGGATTTTGTAATTCCAGCATCCTCCCGGAGCTTTGGGGAGCTGCAAAAGCCCGGCCGGGATCGCTGCGAGGTGCGGGCTCTCCATTAGGTGGCATTGGAAGTTTGGTGCTGGGACAGGGAGCGCAGCCCCTGCCTCGCCTTTGCGAGCGGATTTATCTTTTCAGCACTTGTTGGATACTCGCGGCATAATTTGCTTTATCAACAGGCGGTTCAATGGTTTTACCAGGGAAGAGAAACCCTCCTCTGTGCCCTCGCGGAGCTTTGTAGGCAATTAAAGGTGTTATCAAAATAATTGGTTGTTGTAGGACACTTAAAACCCATAACAATGTAATGTATATATAATATAGAATAATGGAGAGCAGATATATATCATGTATATATAATATAGAATAATGGAGAGCAGAAATATATAATAATATAGAATGTAGAGCAGATATATATAATAATGTATAATGGAGAGTAGATATATATCATGTATATATAATAATGTATAATGGAGATCAGATATATATCATGTATATATAATATAGAATAATGGAGAGCAGAAATATATAATAATATAGAATGTAGAGCAGATATATATAATAATGTATAATGGAGAGCAGATATATATAATAATGTATAATGTAGACCAGATATATATCATTTATATATAATAATGTATCATGTAGAGCAGAGATATATCATTTATATATAATAATATTTAATGTAGAGCAGATTATACCCAGCCCTTCCCTGTTTTCTGGAGGTTCAAACACCTGAGAATTCAGCCGTGCATTGCTGCTCTCATCGGCAAAGGAATTTTACACACATCTTGTGGGGGTGGTGTCTGCTGAGCAAGGAAAAGATGAAAATAAGAAAAAACCTCTTTTTAATGTGTGTAGCACGAAATAGTTTTGTTCTGATGGATAACAGATGCAGTTTTAAATAGTGAAAATAATTAAAATTTCTTAAAAAATAAAAGTCGATATTAATCAATTAGGAAAAAATATTTTTCTGCTCACAGCAACTTTGTGAGAGTTCTGCTTTTACATCTCATTCCAGCAGTTTTTGTTAAATTAGAAAAAAAAAAGCCCTTCAACTGTTTTATTTTTTTTTTGCAATGATAGAGATCGTTCTAATCATAGGACAATGAACCTAATTCAATTTACACTGGTGAAATCTCATTAACTAAATTAGAGCCAGCCCCTTATTTACAATGAGCAGAATCAATCTCAAACTGTTTGCTATTGTTTGGTTTGTTTTGGTTTTTTTTCCCCCCTGACTTCTCCCTGTCATTTAATTTAAAGGGCAGACTCCACATTTATCCTCATTTGGGGAAAACATTCTAAAGAATTAAATCTGGATTTTGATTTCAAGGCACTGTGTTTGAATGGCTTTAAAACCTCCTGATTACTTAAAACCTCCTTATTATTATTATTTAATAATAATAACAAGAGTATTATTTATCAGAATGATGACTGACAAGCTGTATCAGAAATGTTACCTGAAAATTTATATATAATTATATATACATGTACTAATGGCAAAATATATATTAAAGTATTTATTTTGTTTTATCAAGTAAAAAAAAATATTTTAGGCTGCAAAATTTTCTCATAGTACAATTTTTGCCCATTTTTGCATTCCTGAAAATGTGTTGAACTTCTTTTAATGACCCTTCCTCCACTCCCATGGGAGGGAATATTCTGTTTATTTTGACAACTGATGTTTTCAAATATTTTTCCATTTTTTTTTAAATATAGTGGGAACATAGTTTTATTTCAAAGTGTGACTCAATGATAATTAGCAAAAATTTATCATTTTCATAGCTCAGTTCTCTAGGCTCCAGCAATAACAAAATGAGTGTTCATGTCCCAGATATGCTTTCAAATGCAAGTTTTAAATGTTGTCCGTGTAATATCCACAAGAGCTCAAGAGGGTCAATGAATATGTTGATTTATGTTGATTTATTTGAAAAAAAAAATTGGTTCAACTCTTGGGAGCCCGTTGGGAACATCCCAATCCAGTTCTGCAGCAATTGACAACAAGGATGACTAAAAATTTTGTGGTTTAAAGGTCATTTTTGCCCCTTGCACAACTGGGACACACACACACAAAATGATAAATTTCCATGGTTCATTCCATCCATTTTTGATGGAAAATTGGAGAAATCCAAACCATTTTCCCAATCTTGCGTCCATTTGCAGCTGAGAGCAGAAGAGCTGAGGCTGAACCCAGCCCCAACCCCACCAGGGCCAGCTGGGACTCCCAAAATTCACATTTCAGATTGAACCCTGCTGAATTCTGCCACGCTGAGCTCCCAAAATTCACATTTCAGATTAAACCTTGCTGAATTCTGCCACGCTGGGCTGCCAAAATTCACATTTCAGATTGAACCTTGCTGAATTCTGCCACGCTGAGCTCCCAAAATTCACATTTCAGATTGAACCCCGCTGAATTCTGCCACGCTGGGCTGCCAAAATTCACATTTCAGATTGAACCTTGCTGAATTCTGCCACACTGGTCTCCCAAAATTCACATTTCAGATTGAACCCTGCTGAATTCTGCCACGCTGAGCTCCCAAAATTCACATTTCAGATTGAACCCTGCTGAATTCTGCCACGCTGAGCTCCCAAAATTCACATTTCAGATTGAACCCTGCTGAATTCTGCCACGCTGGGCTGCCAAAATTCACATTTCAGATTGAACCCTGCTGAATTCTGCCACGCTGGGCTGCCAAAATTCACATTTCAGATTGAACCCTGCTGAATTCTGCCACGCTGAGCTCCTCATTCCCCTCTGCACGAAGGCACATTCCCATTCCCAGCTTTCTCCGACTTTTTCTCCCTCTTTTTCTCAAGGTGGATTTTCCCGAGGGTTTTGTTTGCTTTTTTCTGAGGTAGCAGCACCAGCCTCCAGCACATCGGGATTTTTCCCTGTGCAGTAACAGCGATGTCACCATCCCGAGCTGAAACAAAGCCGGGCTTTATCTGGGGGGCAGAGCAACATGATAATCCAGGAGAAATCAAAAACCAGATCTCAAACGAGGAGAAATTGGTGAATTTCCATGAAAAATCAATGAGGAGCTGGATTTTTTTTTCCCTTTTTTCCCCCTTTTTTTTCCTTTTTTTTTTTTTTCTTCCCTGTGGTAGAAGAAAACTGATATTAAAGTCAACAAGCTCCGAGTTTGCCCCAGAGTATGGAAATTTCGACATCCATTACCTGCTTTTGACCTTTAGCAGGGCAGCAGAAAAAGCAGCGCTCAAACCCTCGGCAATGGCACAGAGTTTCTCTTTCACCCACGAAAAAACAGAAGGGAGAAATTCAAATTAATTTATTTTCTCGAATCAGAAAAATTCTCTTAAAAACCACGTACTCAAATGAGCGACGTGGTTGTAGGAATTAAAGTTTTTCGTGCTTTTTTTGTTTATTTTGCTTTTTTTTTTTTTTTTTTTTTTTTTTTTTTTTTAAGGCCCCCGGGTTTGCTCGAGGCTGAAACTCCTGGAAAGCTCAGGAATAAAAAAAACACAAACAAACAAACAAAAAGGGGATGTTGAAGCCCTGGGGGTCGGGTTACCCTGCTTGCCTATTCATCACCGCCTCCTCTAGGAATGTTTAACCACATTTTAGGGTCCTCGCAGGCTGCGGATTGTTTGGGAATTGTTTGGGAATTGTTTGGGAATTGTTTGGTCCGACTCCTCTCCGTGACGGCATCAAAAAATGCGCAGTATTTTGGGGAGTGAGAGATCGTGGGATGAGGCTTGGGACATTCAAATTGTGGTCATGGGCAGCGGTGCAAGTCTAAATAAATACTGAAAAACTGCAGGGAGAGCTCTGCACGGGTTTCTAGTTAAAGTAAAACCGTAATAATAATGGGGAGTATAAATTAGGAAAGGCCAAGCTCTGCTTTAAGCAGCCCTAATGATAATTACGTTGTGGTAATGAGTGTGCAGGCCAGTTTTAAATAACATAAAGACATTCAGAACGTTTCAGCAGGAATAGGTCTTTGTATAATCCTATAGAAATTCCTATGGCTCTGACCTGATACTTTATTTAGGTGGATCAGGGTTTTAGGGTGGCTCTTCCCCATCACTCCTGGCCCCTTTAGGACATTTTCTTGCCTTGTCCGTGGTTTTGTTAAAAGAGATAGAAACCACAGGCTGGCTGTGATGCCATCCCAGGCTCACATCCACCTTCCAACCTTGGGAATGGTTCAATCCGATGCCTCCAAAGCAAAAACCCCCTGACAGACAAATCTCCTCACACAAATATGGGGGGATGAAGCATTACCTGATGAATGAAAGCAAGGAAACGACTTCTTGCCCATGATTAAAAAAATAAATTGGTTTTAAAAGAACACATTCCATTTATTCAGTTTGGAGTTTGGCTGAGGTTTGTTATAAAAATAGTGCCGTAATTTTTTAAGAAACATTTTCTGTTTGGATAGATTAACTGTACACGCAGGCACTTTAGCTTTTGATTCCTTTCAGTAATAGAGTAATATTCATTGCTGGCATACAAAAGTCCTCCTAATAAAAACAGTTTGGGAAATCTTCCATGCCAGACAGATAAAATCTCTTTGAAATGTCAAGGGGGTGATGAGCAACAGTCAAAAAATGGGATTTTCTTGGCCCCCAGGTCCCAGCGCTGCAAAAGCATCACCATCAGTGGCAGAAGTGCATCTCTCCAGTGCTCTGCTGCAAATTCTTGGGTTAAAAAAGGCATTTGGGACTGATATTATTCCTAGATGATTGCTATAACCAGCGTTTTGTGTATTTGGGACAAAAATAATATGGGAGTCACATCACTGTGGGAGCCTCCCTCCCTGTTTGTACACTAGGGCAGCATTCTGGTACCAAACAGATTCCTGGCACATCCTTCCCTGCCCACCTTGTTCTCTGGGTTCCCTCAGGCTCTCAGAGAAATGTTTTGCTTCCCTTTAAGTGTGGGAAAAGGCAGAGTGAAGCAGCAGGGCTGGGGAACCAGCACAAGGGATCCTCTCCCCTCTGCCTCTGCGCTCACCTTTGAAACAGCTCCCTGTGCCCATTGCCTTTCATCCCTCTGTCACAGGCTTCTTGCAATAATTCCTCTGCTGGCCTGAGAACCTGAGAAGTTCCCTTTTCTCATTTTATGTCTGTTAAATCAGGGCAAGGTTCATCTGAGTTAAATTTTCATAGTTCTCTGAAAATCCCCACTTCCCTGAGCTGAGGCTGCAGCCCTGAACCCCCGCGCCGCTGCTGTCAGCTCAACGTCAGCAGAAGCAAAAATTAAAACAAAGGAGAAAAATTGCAAAAAACTTGAAGAAACAAATATTTCTCCCATTTTCTGTGGCAATGGGTGGAGGCCAGCCTGGGATCTGGCTGGGTCCATGTCTTTGGTACCCCTCTCATTAATCCAGCCCACAGAATTCATCCCAGCCCCAGCACATTTGTACATATGGGGCTGTTGCTGGTCCAGGTTTTGCTTGTGTTTGTTTCTGCCTTGCGATTCTCTTTTGTAAATCCTGAACCATTTCTGTGCTGTTCATTTAATTCCTTTTCAAAGTTACATTTTGGGTGTTTTCTTTCTCATTTGTGGTGTTTTTACTTCAGTGCCTCCACGGATGCGCTGCCAACACAACCGTGAATGCACCCAACACTGAAGGTTCAATTTAGCAGCTCACTGCTCTTTTGACATTTTAATTTCATCTCTTTTTTTCTTTTTTTTTTTTTTTCTTCTTAAAGAGAATTAGTGGTAACTTTATCTCTCATCAAATTCCAGGATTTTGTCTAATTCAATTACGCCTATGGAGGCTCTTTTCTTGTTTCTTTGGCTTTACTGAAGTGACACAGATGATTGTGGATCTGTTTCTGAGAAAATCCAAATCACCCTGGAACTATCTGCATTTTTGTTTCTTTGTGTATGTCTAATAATATCTCTTATAATTCTTCAAGACTAGAAAGTTCTGATCTATTTTTCTCTTTACATATTATTATTAAAACACTTTAATGATCACTTGCAGAGATTGGTAATTTGTTCCCACAGCAGTGGTGATGATAATACAAAAAAATATTAGGAAGCAGCACCTCTGTGCTTTAGACTTCCTTGCCATGTTCCCTGTCAGCTTGCATCCCCTTCTCCTCATCTGTGGGATAGAAATAACCTTGGGACTGGGAGAAAAGTGTGTTTCTCATAAGAGCACAGGACAGGAAAGCCTTTTCTTTAAATCAAAAGCAGTTGGCTGCTGCAAGAGCCTGGAGGCAGAAACTCTGCTGCTGCTGTTGATGTCTGTCAGCCCCTCCACCTGCCCACAGGCAGAATTCTCTGGGGTTAATATCGACCCCAAAGTCCTTACTTTTAATACTGCTCTAATCTGAGACCTGCTGCAAAGCTCTGTGCTTTCCGTGTGGGAACAGCCAGGCTTTCCTGGAGGCTGCAGGGAGCTGCCTGTGGCACTGGAACAGGTCATGGGATATTCCCCAGCAAGCCCCTGACCTCCAGAGCTGCTGCTGCTGGGAATTCAGGCTGGGCTGTGCCCACAGCCCCTCTCCTGGAGCTAAAATGGATTTTTTAGGTGATATGTCCAGTCTGCTCCCTCCACCATCCTCTCCTCTATCAGCGATGCCTGGATGCTCAGACCATTTTAGCTTTTCCCTCTTGGCAGAGAATTTCAACAATTTTCCTTCTGAAATGTCCTTTTCTGGCCATGGAACTGAGATTCTCTTCCCCTGCACAATTCGTTCTTTCCTGGGTAGATGAGAAGTCTGTGTGTGACCCAAGAAAATAACAGGGATCATCCCCTCTTTGTAACCCAGTAACCCTCATGGGCTGAAATACAGAGTTTGGGAAGGACCTTAAGATACACAACTCTGGGAGAGGGGCAAATGACACTGTGGTCTCTGAATAAAATAAACTACTGGAAAAAAACAAGGAAGCCTCTATTTGGACTAACTGGAAATTCCACAAAGTGCTATCACCTCCCAGCTTTGTCTACAAAATTATTAGCTGTGTCCCCTACCCTTCTTCCTAGAAACATCCCTGCCTAGAGGGCGAAACCTAATTAAAACATTACTTTTGGTACATTTATAGTAGTAACACCACTGATTGAGTCGTGTTTTTCAAGTAAAGCTGTAAGACAGAAAAAGGGCAAAGATGGAGAAAAATCCTTTTCTCCCAGAAGTAGGGGATTTGATTCTTGAGGAAATAGTTGAAGTTTTGGCCTTTCCATTCCATTTTCTGTTGTAATCCCCAGCTCCCCAAGTGGTCCCACAGCATTGCTGGTAGTGCTGCACTGGAGGGTGATGTGACCCTGTGAAAATTGATGCTGTTGGTTTCACACCGCTTTGCTCCAAAATTCCCAAAGACGAGGATGGGCATGTTGGGAATGCCTGAATTCCAGGCCTTGCAGGCCTTGGTGCTCTGCAGGTGGATTGGTATGTGGAGAGGTCACACCTAACCAACTTCTTAGGCCTCTGGTGTGAAAGATAAAGCCATCTGGTCACCATTTGACAGCTGAAATTGTAATCACACCATTTGGCCTAGGAATTCTTAGCAGCCACCGTTTGAAGCTGTCCCAGATAGGGATCGCGGCATCCCACGGAAGCCAGGCCGCTGGAATTCATCTCCCCTCATCTCCCTGGCCCGCTTTTCACCTTCCCCAATTTATCTCTGCAGATTCCTCGTCCCGATTGTGAACTTGGCAGCGGCTCTTTGGCTCGAACAACCCCAGTGGCCACTAACCAGGAACACCTGCTGGTTAGCCGGAACGGGAGGGAGGAGAAGATGGGCATCTCCAGCGGAATTCCAGCGCGGAATATGGAAGTGTTTAAAGGAAGACCTTCCCCAGCTCAGGGTAGCAGAGATCTGAACCTTTAAATTGCAGCCATTCCCGGCCTGACGATAAGTAAATAAACAATTCACAGCTGCGAGGGCTAAACACAGAACACATCTATCTCTCAGCCCGGGCCTGATTGCTGGACGAGTAATTAAGTGCGAAATGTGAGCCCTCAAAGTCACCGGGAGATGATAAAGGTCTCCAGTTGTAAATTAGCTGAACTCCTCGATTTTAACCCTTCAGGAGCCCTTGGGTGGCACTGGGTGCCTCAGCGTGACTCCGGCGCAATTTGCATGCAATTATTCCTGACATTTGCCCCTGGGAATATGGAGGTGTTATTTTAACAAATTAAAAAAACAAGGGAGGGAGTTGCTTTGTCTCTTCTCGCTGAGCTAAGGCAGGGCACCCTCACATCCCAGCTCCTGGCTCTGCCACGGTGCTCGTCCATCACATCCCCGCTGTCACTGTCCCTCCTGGCGATAGCAGAGGTGTCACAAACCCGAAATGCATTAAAGCCTCTGCTCGGGCTCTGAGATAAAGGCTGGGATGGGCAGATATCCATCAGTGCCTCCAGATTGTGCTCATTCAGGATTCTCCTTGAGAATCAGGGTGTAATGAATGACCACAGATTGAAGTATCACCACTTGTTAAGTAATTCATTAAAGGGTTGCAGGGTTTTGCTTTCTTTGGTTGTGGCTATGGTTTTGGGTTTTTTTCCTTTTAATTTCTTATGAATGAAAACTTTATTTTTTTTTATTTGATAATTTATTTTAAGGACAGCTTCTGCAATTTTTGACTATAATCAATGCATTTTCAGATGCATAACTAATTATTTTAGCACACAATGAAAACTTTGTCAATATCCAATAAGTATCCAGTTTTCAACCCAATGGACTGCTAACTAGAAGATAAATAAAAATTATTCAAAGTCGGATTTTTAAAATAAATAATTCTTACACCATCCAATAATTTTTGAGTGCTGGATACCAACTTGGCAACTTCTACACTTGATTTAACTTAATGGAGTTTCTCTCCTTAGGTGATTCACAGGCCTAGATGACCTGTTTGATGCTGGAGCTGGAATTGATTGAAATCCTGAACTGTGAAGCCATGCAGGGATGGATCTGTGGATCTGGATCACACTCAGATCACTCCACTGGTAATTTTTATGTGGACCAAATGAATTCTTGGGCTCTCTGGTGAAGGGAGAAAAGTAGGGAGTGATTAACAGCAGGACCTCAGCTTCCTTCTCACTGAATCATGAGGTTTGTTGGGACTGGCCCCGTTATTACAAATTTCTTCAGGTTTAACTCCCAGACTTTCGCTTTTCTCGTGTTCTGAAGCAGCTGCTTATATTTTACAGCTTTTCCTGAAGCCATGGTAGGAGCTGTGCTGGAAATGGTGCCGTGGGAGTCTGCATCCCAGGTCAGGAGACCAGACATCAAATCCCTGGTGCATCTTGGCAGCTGGGAGTGCTCCAGCAAACCAGGAATGCTCCACCAGACCCTGACAAAGCTGCTGCTGGGAGCACATCACCAGCAGGGTAAATGGTAGGTGGGATCAGAGGAGAGCCAGCCAGGGGTCTCCTCATTGAGCAGAAGAGCCTTGTCTTTCCCCAGTCCCAGAGAATCCATAAAAACCACTCAATTTCACACAGCTGCTTTTCACACAGCTGAGGCCACGTGGAACACGGCTCATCCTTTTTAGATCCCTCTTCCAGTGGGAACTGGGCAGGGAGACAGCAAACCTTCAAACCCCAAGCTGTGAAGGAGCAAGAACACTCCCAAAATGTCCCTTCTAAAAGGGAGCCTCCCTTCTGGGTTTCCAATGCTATCTTTGTTACCACCCTTGGTAACCCTGCTAGCAAAGAGCTGAATGTTATTAGAAAACAGCTGAGCATGGGTGGGAAGACAAGAAAACAAAAGGAAATGGAAGTCCTGGAAATTGATTTTCCATTTGAATCTGTTATTTTTTTCTTCTAATTTTAATAAGATGTTTTATGAAGCTTATTGCACTGCTATCTATTTTCTTTTAGGGTGTGTTATCTTTTGTGACTTAGTTTAGACTAAAATAAACCTCAGTTGCTAATTAAGGATAGAAATGGAAATCCAAAGATTTGCTTCTCATCAATGCCAAGCAGTAAATCCTTTAATGCTCTGGGATTTTGCTCTATAGCTCTAAATTTCCCATTGGTATTTAGTAATCTGCTGATTGCATTTACTTTAATTCTTTGGTCTTCAGAGTGTTCATGTTGAGGCACTCACTTACAGTAGCTCTGCGTGTTAAGGGCAATGCGTTAAAAGCTGGAGAGGTTTTTTTATTAAATTCCAGCTCTGTTTTTCCTACTGAGTTCCCAACTACTGTGTTATATCACACTAATAGGAGTTGTACTCTGGCTGGACAAATGGCAGCGTGCTGCAGTGTCCTGGGGGAGCCGTGACATCATTTTTAATTTGCTTATCTGGACTCGGGAAAAATAGGAGGGTGTTTGGTGAGAAAGTGGATTTGTTTGGTGAGAAAGTGGATTTATTTCTGCTCCAGCTCACCTCTCCTTGCTGTGACGTTATGAGAACTGTGTCCCTGTGCAGGTTACACCCACTGGCTGCTCCCTGGAGGTCTCAGATGTGCCCACTCCAGCATCTCTGAAGGAATGGAGGGATTTAATGGCCCATAAACCCATTTTCCCATTCCATAGGAACTGAGGAGGAGAGGGCCACCATTTCTTTTAATGCATCCCTCAAGATTTGAGGCTTGCAAGCTGAGAGAAGCCAAGGAAACTTCCAGGCAGTTTTGTGGTTGGGTTCCACAACCAACTTGACACTGGGATCAACAAGAATAAGGACTGGAGAAATTCTCTGGAGCACCTTGGACACCTTTGGCTGTGTTTGGACTGCATTGGCTCAAATAGGATTTAATTCTTAATTTTTATTTTTAATTTCCTCATTCCAGCTGAGACTGGAAAAGGTGTTTTATTCCCATGGGAGCTGGAAAAATGCTTCCCAACAGAGCTCATCTAACCTTTGCTGTGGATGTCAGATGGAATTAGGACAGGAGACAGGAATTTAAAATAAGAGAGAGCTTTTAAGTAATATAATTCTGAGGAAATAGTTTACATACTGATAATGTTGGATAAGTAGTTACTAAATCAGTAAATGCTTTTCTAATTTCCCAAGTTTTTAGCATTTGCTGAAATCATGGCTGTGTCTTCTCCAGAAAGATAATTTTGACATAAAGCCTTTAATAACTCTGTAGAACTCAGCCCACTGAGAAATTTTATTTTCCCTAATTGAAGGTCTGGCCGTTCTGTCCACTTGTTTTGCCATGAGAACCTTCAAAATGGAAGTGCAACAATATTTTTTATCAATTATTTACTTATTGCACTCAGTCCAGAGAATCACTTGTGAACTATAACTTGCACTTTCCCACTCCTAACACAAACACACATTTAATCAATCTCACTGATGCTCTTTTAAGCTTCAAGTCCCAACATTTGGATATTTAAATTCTCCTTACCAATTTGGATAAACTAGGTTTGAAGAAGGGAACCAAAGCTGTATTTTCTGAGTGATTTAAGAAAAGAGAATCAGTCTCAATAGCTTTCAGTCCAACCAGTGCCATAAGCTCCTGGCCACCTGGAACAGCTGACTTGGCATTCCAAAGGCGAGCGAGGACCAAAGGCTCCAGCTCCCTGCAGTGGGAATGACCTCCCAGCACGAGGAAGACCTGATTACATCACGGAGATAACCTGTTCCCTTAAAAATAGCAAGGTCAGGGAGGCAATAAAGCTGTCAGCATGGCAATCACAGCTTGTGTTCCACCAGCTCCCCAGCCTGGGGAGCCGCAGGGTGGGGACCTCACAGCGAGGACGGCCACGTTTGGGTAAACAAACCCATGGCAATACCCCAGTGCTATTGTCTGCTCAACAGCTCTATTTGTGCCAGTGATATTTCCAGGTTAGCTCCTCCTAGGCCCATAAAAATCTTGGTTTTATTCTTTTTGCTGTTCTTTTTTTTTTTTTTTTTTTTTTTCTTTTTATTTCCCCCTGGATGCAATGATAGATGGAGTGCCCATAAAACTTCATGGCTCCATGCGGGACATCCCCAATCTCCGAGCCAGGTGTGGAGCAACTGGTCATGGAACAGGCTTCCACCCAGGCCAGGGCTTGGCTCGAGCCTCCTGTCCACTCACTGGGATGCCTCACTCTTTGTTCACATCCAGCTGCGGGAATATTTCCCACCAGAGGCCAGGCCAAGAATGGAAAACCATCCAATCTCTGCAGCCAAGCAGCCTTGGGAGGTGCTGGGGGTGCAGGTGGCAGCCCAATGCTCTCATTGTGCTGGGCTGGTTGCTTTTCAGCAGAGGAAGATGTTGTGAAGGGTTCACATCCTGTTGGTGCCTCAGATACGTTTCAGCTATTGCTGTTTTCCTCTGGATAACGTGTCCCTTGGCTCAGCCTCCAGTTCAGCTGGCCTTGGACAATGGGTCAGAGTGATGCAACTGATCTGGGGACTTTTGGACACGAGTGTCAAACTGTGAGGTTTAGATAAAGATTGAACATGTGCAAAGCAGTGTCTAGGGATAAAACATTTCTTATTATATCCAAAATGAAGCATAAGCTTGTGCCACTGATAATATATAGCAAGGCCTTTCTGTTAAACATCAAATCTTCAGCAAATTTGGGTAAAATTTTTGATTTTTATGATACTTTTCAGCTTAAAGCCATGTTAGGGACTGATTTCAGAGGTGAGAAAGACCAAAAGAGGCTTTGGCCTCATGTGAATGAAATGTGGCTGTAGTCAGAGCAGCTGCCACTGCCTTGCACAGCTTGGCCCTTCCTTTGGTGGTGGCTCAGCGTTGCACTCAGAACAGCTCCAGGCTGTTATAACCTGAAATTCCTGACAATCACATCCACCTCCTCCCATCCTGGCCAAGAAAATCCATTTGGAAATGAAGCTTTGAATCCAAACTTCCATTGCTGTTGAAAAGGGCTGGAGATGGGATGAGATTATGAGCAATCAGATGGGAAAAAATTTGGATTGACCCAAAAATTTAGCTGAAATTCAGAAAAATCTTTTAGGAATTTTTAAAGTATATTTGCTACGTTGCATAATATTTTGTTTTATTGTTATATTTTGTTATATTGTTATATTTTCACACTTGCTGATTTTGAAATACTGTGAGATGAGGCTGTTTCCATGGACTATTTTTGTTCTGTACTGGAGGGGAGAAAACCTGTTCTTGTAGGATTTTCATCCCAGAAAGAAATAAAAAAAAATAAATTTGTGAATGTTTTTCTAAATGGAAAAATCAATCTGAAGCTTTCCTATCACCAAGTCCTAATTATCTGTTGATGTTAATTCCACTGATTGTCCATAGGTGAGTCAGAGTTCTAAGGCAATGAAGGAATTTAATTGGAATGATTTTTCAGTTTTTTGGGTCTATTTACAGACTGTGGTATGTCCATTTGATCAAGTGCCAGAATGTGAAACTGAAACACCAGTGTTTTCTTCTTGCTATAATTGGAATCTTTTAAGACAGGATTCCAATGTTTGAAGGTGTTCACTGCGAGGTTTTAGTTCTTTCCCATCAAGATTTCAATGCTGATACATAAAATATCATCATTGAATATCACCTTCCTCTTCCATTGAACTCAACAGGGATTGAATTTTTTTATTTCAGTCAGGACAATGTTTAGCACTTCTGGCTGCCCAAAAGACACCGTGGCCCAACCACCTGCTCTGGATCTCTGAGCTCCACAGGTGCTGCCAACACTTCCCAAGCCATCACTGCTCTGGAAACAGGAATTTCTCTCTTTTTCTGAACAAACTATGGTGACCTGAAACACGACTGATACTTGGGGCTTCTTGGGAGCAGCTCTGTCAGGGAGGGAGTGAAGGATATTAATTTTTGGGATGATAACAACATCTTTTAATGAAAGGGGAGGTTTGGCCTCCAAGGGCTTTGCCTTGGGGAGAGGGTGTGAAGGGGAGCAGCCCCTGAGCCCTGGGTTTGCCATGCTGGCTGGAGGGCGTGAGAAGAACGGGGTTTGTACCTCTGCCAAGCCCTTCCCCGCTGCTCTTGGGGAAACCAAGCTGCAAAAAGCTCTTTCCTGCAGAGTGTCGCAAGGACAGCTGTGGTAGTGTGTTGTTAAGTTTCTTGTGTTATTCCCCCAATTTATGTATTGTTCTCCCCTATTATGTGTAAAATGGTTTCGTTCCCCCAGTTTTTCCCGCCAGGGCTAGCCTGTCAGCTAAGTTGCTATAGCAACTGCTATTCATAGTTGCCGATATATAATTGCTTCTCCCCTGGTTTCCCTTATAAGTGAAAGTTGTTTCCTCCCTGTCCAGTCAATCACTCCCTTCCTCCTCCCAGGTTTCGAGAACCTTCTCCTCTCTGGAGATGGTGGCTGGCTGGGGTCCCAGGACACCTCCTTTACCTTTTGATTATTGGTCTCCATGGAGTGTCAGTTCTGTGAAGTTCATCCCCTCACCTTTCCTGATTGGCTCTGTCTGTACCCACCCCCTTGCTTTATAATCCTGTTTTCACCCCCTATGAAAAAAAACTTTTTCCCGGATGGTTTCCCGGTGTTTGGATGCGGCATCACCGTCAATAAACCGATGTTTAACCCCCGGGAAATGGTCAGCTCCGTTCCTCCCCTATACCAGCGGTGTGAGCCAGTCCGCAGCCAGCACAGCCCGAGGCCATCAGGCTCCGAAGGGAGCTGGCCAGGAATTGCAGAGGGGCGTCGGCCTTTCGCCCTCAGCTAGCCGGGCTCTAAACTTCGGGCCACATACGATCCCCTCCGCAGACAGCCTTAAATTTGGCTTCAGGAAATGGTTCAATTATTTTCTTTTATTTTTTAAAAAATCTATCTTTCTCCACATCAATAAAAAATAAAGATATGATTTATATGGATCTGTTGCATGGGGCATGAGACCTATATCACCTACAGGGATGGTGATGGGGTGACAATTTGTCTGTGCTGGAGAAACCAGTCAGCCTCAGTTCAAATCCCTTCCTTCATCCAGAGCAACAATAATATCTTTTGGACAAGGGATTTTGGAAAAGTTGAAATGTTTGCTTTACAAAACAGACATAAAATTTCTCCTTCAAGGTGCTAAATTTGTGCTGAGCTGGTCCAAAACACGACTGCATCTGGCTGTGTCTCGTGTCTGCCACTAAAAAAATGTCCTAAATTCCAGACAACCTCTGGGGCTTTGAAATAAAACTCATTAATCCTGCATTTGAATTTAATATTTGAAATTTTATCCTAATCTTTTTTTTTCTTCCACATGAATTAACTTTAGAATACTTGGAAAGGAGCACAAGGGTGGGTTTTTTTCTTCCTTTATTTTTTTTTTTTTTGAGAGAGAGAGAGAGAGGGAGAACATTCTTAACAAAGGGTATAAAATTAAACTAAATTTGACCTCTGCCTTTAGCAGATTTTCCACCTGGTCTGTGCAGGAAATCAACTTCTATATAGCAGCTCTTTCATAAGGAATAACATACATGAGTCTGTAAGTGACAGTTTTTCTTGGGTGGACAACAATGTTAGTTACTTTTTATGATTAATTGATAAATGTTTTGATATGGTGCCTGGGCTCGGATTCAAAAATCACTCCAGTTAGATGATCCAACACTTGGGAAGCTGAGCCAATTACAGCTCAGGCACAGTGAAAACAATTCGAAAATATTTGAGCCTAAAAATGTGCATAGCTGTTAAGGAATCTTACATGTGGGTGTATGGTGGTATCCTGCATTACAACGACTTGGTGGGCCAATTTCTTCAGGAATGCAGGGAAGCTCGGGGATCCGAGACTCTTGCATCTATATTTCAAAAGACTTGGGAAAACAGAAGAACCACATGGGCTCTTGTGGCTGGGCACGTGCTGAGGAAAACCAGAGCATGGGCCAAAATGTACTTTTAGTCCCTTGGGTTGCACAAATCCCTTTGCTTTTTTGGGGGAGGTTTTAGGTTTCAAATCTCCTTCCCTTGATTCTTAACCTCCTCTGAGCTTGCTCTTTTCTTTTTTTGGCCTCCAGAATTTACTTTCTACACCAGGCTTCCGACTTTCATCCTCAGATTTGCACCCTGATGGATTTTTAAATGGTCCATGAGGAGCAGGATTTCATGTCTGTGATCAGGTTGCCCCTACCAGCAGGGTGGGCTGGACTCAGAGATTTTAGGTACAGCCCAGCACCAAAAAATCTCCATTAGACACAGCTTTTGGAGGTCCTTCAAAAGAATAAACTCATTTGCAATTAGAGTTTATTTTCTTGGATTATTGGGAGAAAGAAAAACACTCTATTTTTCTTTCTGCAGGTAACACAGAGGTGTTTTTTCAGTAGGATTTTGGGGTCATCAACCCCAAAATTTGATTACTCGAAAACCATTTGGAAAACTGCAGATTTGCTGATGGCTTTGTGTGTAACAGAGCAGTTCCCAACAAAGTCAGTGGAAATAGAATATTTGTTTTCTTTTCTGGTTTCCCTAGCCTTCAGTTCCTAAAATGTTACATGGAAATTTTGAGGGACGTGCCTGGAATTCTGTACCACCAGAGATTTGGAAACTGAAGGGCAAATCCTGAACTTCAGAAATCTCAGGGGATTTTGGCTCTTCAGCATTTTCCATGCTAGGATCTAATCCTAGCCCCAAGCATCTCATTGTCTTCAATGGATTTTTATTCCAAGGCCAAGCTTCACTTTAGAAAAATTAATGGATACAGCTCCTGCTGGAGGCTGTTTGACATCACTGAGGCCATCAGCTTCTGAAAGGCTTGAAGGTATTTGAATAGAATTAGATCTAGGTATTACTCCACCTTTTTAGAGCCCTTGACTCTTGATATATTGTGAAGGAAGTGAGGAGCTGAAGAATATATTTTCAAATGGAAGAGTATCTTTCCTATCCTTCTTTTCCAGTGAAGATCGACTCTGCCATGTGGTTAAAAATGCAATTTCCCCAGAAAATGTCTCACTTCAAGTATGATTGGAATGGCATGACACCCCCTTTCCCAACCCTCCCTCCATCCCTGACACCCTGTTTTGATCCTGGATCTAAACACAGCCCTGCTTTCACTTTATTTAACCCTGGAGGATTTCACCACCGTTGATCCAAAAGGAAAATTTCTACCAGCACACTGTAAGCTTTACTGCTCTGTGACTTCTTAATCATGCAGATTTTATTTCATGTTAAGCTAGCAACTGAACTCTTCTAATAAACAGAGTAAAATCTAATTAGGCTACTGGAGGGGAATAGAAGAATTTATACTCCTCCAGACACACAGACATCAGGAATTCTGCCTCAAACACACAGCCAGGCTTCCTGGCAGCCATCCCCCTCAAAGAGTGGCTAATGATCCTGCTAATTTGCACTTAGCTGATACTGCGAGGAGTTCCTCACAGATGGAAAATATACTTCTTCCATGAGATCATCCAGGGCAGCAGGGCCTCGTGGATTGTGCACAGAGCAAGAGAAATCCCAGCTCCTAATCCCACGGCTCCCACTCCTCGCTGTGTGGTCTCTCTCAGTTTCTCCATGCACAATCTCGCTGTTCATTCATGGGCTCGGGGTGATTACTCACTCACTCCTTTCTCTGTGTTCCCAAAGCAGAAGGCACAATTAAAGCACTGAAACGCTGTGGTTAGAGACTCAGCACTACCTCCAGAGCATCTGTAGTGGAGATTGACAGCACAGATGAATTTAACTGATTTCTGGGCTGGTAATTATTTCAAGTGTTGCTGGGGAGAGGCAGATCAGAAACCACCTGGCCTTGGGGAAGCTGACCCCTATGGAAAGGGACACATCTCCCCACAAGAGGCCACAGAGCCACACATCCATCCCTCAGGGACACCTCCATTCACACAATCAGCTCTGCACACCCATGGTTCTCCAAAGGGGTGATGCTCCTTAGAGAAGTGGTGGAGTCACCATCCCTGGTTGCATTCCAAGAACATGACACTTTGGGATCTGGTACAGTGGACATGCTGGTGAAAAGTCAAAAGTTGGACTGGATGGTTTGGGAGGTCTTTCCCAACCTTGATTAGCCTGTGATTCTATGATAACACCTCAAGATTTTACCCCTTACAACTGAAAGCAGCTCAAAAAGGCAGTGGGGTCAAGCTCGGCCTCTCTGCTGGTTTGGGCTGGGGTTAATGTATCATGCAAGGGGCAGGGAGTCCTCCAGCACATTCCCTCACTGTTCCCTGCAAAGCACATCCCAGATGTCCCCCAGCAGTCCCAGCTGTCCACTGGCATTGGGAACCATGGGATAGATGTCTAGAATTGACTGGGAAAGTGTGAATGCCATGGAAGCAAAGGGTACACCCAAGGCATGCAGCCCTCCCCAGAAACTGGTGCTCAAGGCTCTTCCCCAAACCTGTGAGTTTTCCAGCAGTCTTTTTTCAGATGGAGAGCTGTCATGTCCTTTTCCAAGACTGTTTAGCCGTTCCATTTTCTTGTCAGAATTGCTCCTATAAACCCATCAGTCATTTCTTGGGCTTGAATGAAGGGCAGGGAGAGGATATAGGAGTAAATGTTAATACAAAACCAGAAAAATAAGCTGGAGGTTGTTCATAAGCAAATAGAATCATTAAATTATAGGATTGTAGAATGGTTAGAGTTGGAAGTGACTTTGAAGCTCATCTTGTTCCAACCCCCTGCCATGGGCAGGGACACCTTCCACCCTCCCAGGTTGCTCCAAGTCCTGTCTAACCTGGCCTTGGACACATCCACAAGGGCTGGGTCAGCCACAACTTCTTTGGATAATAAAGCAGGACATGACCCAGCCCCTGGTAATCTCAGGAGACCACTTTCCCTTGATGACATTAGGGCAGAGTGCCAACAGCTCAGGCCCTGGAGATGAAAATGCTCCAGGAAGGATTCAGGTCCTGCTGAGACCAGGTTTGTTCAGGGAAGGGTGTAGCCCCAGGAGTGGGAGGAGAAGACCTTCCTCCTCATATTTCAGATTTTTCAAAGTCAAAACACGAAAAGTTCCAGAAAGAAAACAACCCTGCAGCGGGCTGAAGCTGATGTATCTTTTTCTAACACATGGAGCTTTTGTGAAATGAAATCCCTGGCCTGAAACCTGGAGGCATGGCTTACTTTTAACTTTTACTTTATCCAGGCAAACCTCCAGCTGATGTGAGAGAGCACTGGGTCACATTAGGATTAGGGCAGAGCAGAGCCAAGCTCCCAATGTCACACAAACATTTTAACTGGAGCCTGGGCTTTCTGCAGGATCCCAGGGACAGAACAGGGCTGTGATCTGGTCCTCTGTGAGGCATTCAAACTGCCTGGAGCATGAGGAGAACAGGATCCAAATATCTGCACAACCATCTGTATCATCTCTTCCTCCTCCCAGAGATGTCTGGAATATTGTCTGTTTTGTGTGATGGGTAGAAACGAGCTAAAAACTGCTTAACCTGTTCTGTGTGGGTGAAAAAAATTCAGAAATCAACCCCTGTGTTGTTCATGCTGAGGTGGGAAGTGTGTTCTCGCTGCTGCTGAGGTATGAAGAGGGCATATTGTTCATTTAAAGCACACTCTATAGTTTTTGCAGCAGTAAAGTATTTTTGAAAGTTTACAGCTGTAGGAGAAATTCCCTGGAGCTTATCCGTCAGTTTTCTGCCAATCAGAGAGCTGAAGGCGCTCTGCTTTGGGCTCCAAAAGTGACATTTTGGTGTTACACGTCTGAAATGTGGAGCAGTTTGGGGAGAGAGCATCCTGACAGGTTTGGAACTCCAAAGAAATGATTTTCTGGTGCCAAGCTCCGCAGTCTGGGAAACGCTGCACGCCACACTCGCTGCTGTCCCTGTGCCAGAACCCAAAATGCAGATTCAAAAGAGAGCAAGAACTATGGCTCAGGACTCTGCTTTGTGCATGCATTTCAAGCAGGAGCTCTCTCTGATATTTAATGTATGAACTGCTCTCTCAGCCATAAGAATTCCATGCAGGAGGAGGTCCGTGTTCAAGTAGATCACATAGCAACGCTGTGGAGAAAGGGAGAGACTCTGCAGGAAAGAAAACGTCCCAGGCTGACCAGAAAAACATCTCCAGTGTGGAGGAAATGGCAAAACTTGGGCCAATCCACTGCAAGGCCATTAATTTATAATTTTAGAAGTTGTTTCAGAGTGGTTTCTGAAAGGGAAAGCGCGGGCATCTGAGAAGGTGTGGATGCTAAAGCATTGATGTGGGAGCCATCCTGCAGGGAACAAGAGTGCCAGGCCATGCCTGTGTCCATAAAATGAGGAGATTGAAAGACCTTTAGAGTTATTGCTTCAAAATAAACCCAAAAGAAAGGTTATGAGATGGAAAAAAAAGAATACATTTGGTTTCTCACTATTATTTTATTTAAGTAGAGCAGAGAAGAGCTGGGAGAGGAACAGGCCACATTTTTGCTCTTAATGAATGGTTTAAAAATGTTCTTTAATGAGGTGATAAGAACAGAGCATCCTTTAATTAAGGCCTGCGATGAATCAATTTGCAATAACTCATTTTAGCTGATTAGGGAAGGATCTGCACTGCCATAGGCAAGTCCATCCACAGGAATATCCTGGAATGTGATGGCTTCCACCCCAGTCAGGGTTGGAAACAGCTCCTTGAAGGGGAACAGCTCAGATGTGGCTCTCATATCTCTCCTGAAGGGCCCTGCCAGGACACCAGGGGAGAGGATCTCTGAGCTCAGCCCCTTCTGATGCCCTTGAATGTGGGGAGTTTAATATTTCTGAACGCTCTGCCACGGATTCGATGACTTTGGCCCAGCACCTTCTGTTTATTGTTAATGAAAGGCAATAGAAGTGTGGAAAAGTACAAAATGTCAACCTATGACCTTGTGAAATCCGTGCCAGGAGACAGCAAAGAAAGAAAATCAGCCTTTGGTACACGCTTGGTCCCTCCTGCCGTGTTGGGATCCAGAAGTAAAAGGGTTTTTTTTTTCAGGACTGGATTTAGTAAGTCAGGAATTTTGTCTCTCCTTGTTTTCCTTGCAGTTAGTTAAATCCTTAGGCTCCTGTTAACACTGAGCTCCAAGTTGATTTTTGTGTTAAAATGCTGAAACCTAATTTTCGTTTAACAATTTTCTCTTGGAGGCCAACATCAAATTAGTGCGTTTTCCACTGGCAGCCCCTGGTAATTTGGTAGGCAGGAGGCTCACACATACTTAAGTTATTCAATACATTTTGTTATACTCTGTACAAGAAACCCAGTCAGAAAAGGCTGATTTATGGTATTCCTCAGGTTTCCTGTTACTTTAAACCACCAGCATCCCATGGCCAAGCCCTTCAGAGGCAGCCAGCACATCTGGCCCAGAGTGCTCCTGTCACCTATGGCCAAAATGCCATATTTATAATCAAGTCATCATAGAAAAGAAAGAATTGATTATTATGAAAAGGAAAAAAAAAAGGAAATCTAAAAAAGCAAATTTATCATGGACACTTGTAAATATGTTCTGGTGGGTTTTTTTCCATGTATTCAGCCCAGACAAAGAGGAGCCCACAGCACAATGAGCAGATTTATTAGATGTGTGCAATCACCTCTTTTAGCCTAATTATAAATTACTGAACACTTTGATTTTCCCATTTCACCCATTTTTAATGTCTATTTCGTTTTCCATTTGCACAGACAACCCAGCCCTGGCTGAAGCCAAAGCTCCACAGTCCATGTGAAATCCCACCTGCAATTCTGCAACTGCCTGTGAAGAAGTGAGCCTGCTCCTCACAAAATGTATTTTAGCTGCCCTGCTTGGGGATTCCAGTCCCTGTGTCTGGGTTGTATCTGTGCATCCATCTGTCAAATGGGATCAATGAGCCAAACTCTCCCTAAATATTAACTTCCTACATGTTTCATAAAATAGGCAGAGGCAGAAATTTGGCTTGATGTCCTCCTGAAAGGGAAAGCTGGATTGCCTGTCTGTGCTGTAAAAATCATACACAAATCCACAGGGCATCAAATGAGGCTCACAGCACAAATCCTTGATTTTTCTCATAAAACCATGGGTTTCAAATGTGCTGTAAAATAAAGGGAGTGAAACACCTGCAATGCTCAGGCTGGTCCAGGCTGTGAGGTCAGGCAGTTTTTTGGGGTTGCAGGACCCTAAACTGGCATGAGCAGGGATTTGTGGGCACCCCAAAAGGGCAAAGCTGTATTCTCTTCTCTGGAAGATGCATTTACAGAGATTCATTTTAAATAAGAGACTCATAAAAGAAACCTATAGATGATAACAAAGAGAGGCTCAGCTGTGTCATGCCCTGGAATGGAAATGGGAAGAGCTGCAAAGGTTCAACATCTCTGAAAATCTGATCACTGAGTGTTTCTAGTCAGCTTCCCCTGCCAAAGCAAAATGAAATTTTCCAAATCTCTGCCAAAATCTGACGCTCATGAGCAGCTCCTCAAGTAGGTTTGGATGATGTAACCAATAATCACGAATCCCTCCTCCACTTTCTAAATTACATCTGGTTGGGACGAATTTTTATGTGGATAACACAACCAAAATCTGAATTGCTCTGTTTGGGCTAAATCTCATTATGCATTTGCCTTATGACATATAAAATTTAGGAAAAAAGGGAATTTTGCCTCCTGAGGGTGGTGAGATCCTGGCACAGCTGTGGCTGCCCCTGGATCCCTGGAATGTCCAAGACCAGGTTGGACAGGGCTTGGAGCCACCTGGGATAGTGGAAGGTGTCCCTGCCCATGGTGAAGATGGCATTGGTTGTGTGACCCCAAAATAGCTGGAGAAATAAATAAAAAATAAAAATCCTCAAAATAATTGTTGTAATCTTAGGTGCTTTTTGCCCTGGAGCACAAACACACGTTTCTATCTATGAATTTCTAGGTGAGAATAAAATTAAATCCAAATAATGATGCCATTCATGGAGGAAGGAGGCTTTGTATTTTCTGTATGTGCCCAGCCAGGCACTTACAGAATGAGCCCTTTTTAAATACAAATTTAAATACAAATAATTTACAAATTATAAAATTTAAATACAAATATTTAAATTTTACAAATTTAAATACAAAGCCCATATTTAAATACAAATATGGAGCTTGCGCACTCATATTTAAAACTCAGATTGGTTTTTGCTCATAGAAAATTCACTTTTTAATGGAGAAGAGAGCAGACAATGAGGCCACATTGTTCTGGCTCCAGAACTAAAAGGAAAACTGGGGGAGAAACCCAAATCTACAGCCAGACATGGAAAACAGGAACATGTCAGTGACCACTTGGAGATATCAGGGTGAGAGGAACTTTGGGGTCTAAAGAGCCTCTTATCACCCAGGAGGGACTGATAGAGGAGGATTAATGGTGCTCAAATACTTCCTGGCAATGACCTTCCTGCAGCCATTCCTTCTCCTTCCCAAGGGCTTTGTTTGCCCAACAGTAGCAGGGATTATAATTTATTTTGCGATGATTTTACTTCTTCCTTTTATCAAAGGATTTGAAGAAAATCAGAGCTGGTGGTAGTTCTTGGATTGTCCATAAAAATGGCACAAAAAAGCAAAAATTATGTGAGATCTCTGCAATTGAATCTGATTTTTATGGCATTGATTTCCTCTTATTACAGCAAAAATATCTGACCCTTTCTTTATGAACTTTATTTTATTAATCTGGCCCTTTGTGTTCATGATATACTTTCAGAAATCAAGACTGGATAATGAAGTTAACTTGAATATTAATTTTCTTTGTTTAGAGGATTCTCTTGCTCTGCCACAAGTCTGTGTGAAAGTGCATACAAAATTCAGGGACAGGGAAGAAATTTCATAAAATTTCATAAAATTTCATAAAATTTCATAAAATTTCATAAAATTTCTGAGTTCACTCAGATATTTGGATCAAAATAATTTTCCTTTTTTTGTTCATAAAAAAAAATTTAAAAGAGGGAGTAAAAAAGGGAGAAAAATTCTTAATGGAGTAAAGATTTCTGACTGAAATCTGTTTCATCCGGGGCCATCAAGTGTCAGCATCAGCTTTGCCATTAAAGGAGGTTGGGCTGAGGTGGAATTTGGTTTCTTCTCCCAAGTAACCAAAGTGGAAACAGCCTCAGGTTGTGCCAGGGGAGGTTTTGGTTGGATGTTAAGGAAAATTTTTTGACTGAAAGGTTTGTTAAGCACTGGGAAAGGCTGCCCAGGGCAGTGGGTGAGTCACCTTTCCTGCAGGGATTTATGACATGTGGATGTGTCACCTGGGGACATGGGTTAGTGCTGGGACAAGGGTTGGACTCAATGATCTCAGAGGTCTTTCCCCAGCTAAATGATTCCATAATTCTAAATTATCAATTTTCCCTGCTTTTCTGACTTTTCTGTATTTTTTTCTGGTATGATTATATTACTTTCATTTTTTTACTTTCAATAATCCCAATGGGAGAAAAAAAAAATAGAGAAGTTCTTCTTTGGAAATATTTGAAATATTCTCCGCTGGAAAAAAAAAATCTTTTAATAGATGGATAGTCATGCAAACACAACAAAACCAGCCTGGATGCATGGGAATGACTTCACATGGCATGGTGGGGAGGCAGCAGGAATTTTGCAAGGAATTAATGCACCAGGTTTGAACCTCTGGGGAAGAGGGCTCCAGTTTGGGCTCTGGTTGGGAAGGAAAATAATAAATCAGGGAAAATCAGTGTGGTGGTCTCATTAGCACTCGTTACAGAAATCAGCCACACGATTTGGGGCCGTTGGCAGCTTTTTGCTGGGTAAATCCAGGGCTGGAATAACAACTTTTACTGCAGGTTAGGTTTGAGGAGCACTGGAAGGGGGAGAAGTTTGCACAAAGCCTGGCTGTACCCAGGCCAGGGTTAACGTTCCCTTTACTTCCATTTGCTCCGAATGCGCTCAGGTATTTTGGATCAAAATAACGTTAGAGTTTTTTTTTCTTAATAAAAAAATAAATTAAAAAGAGGGAGTAAAAAAGACAGGCAGGTTTTGAATTGTAAAACATGTAACAGAGCCCATTCTCAACAAGTTTTATTGCTGTTCAAGGAAATCCCCGAGGTCTATCTTTGAATTAGCTGAATTAGGAAAGATGTAAAACTAATCAGAGTGTTGCCATCCTGATACTCCTTTGTCTGAAACACAGGGGTTTTATCTTCTGGTCAAATCATTATAAATAACTTTTTCTAAAGGACTAATAAATCAAGCAGTTTGCATTTCTTGAAGGAATATTTTTTCCCCAATTAAACAACCTCAGCAAATTGCATTTATAAAAATTCCTTGTGTTTCCTAAGCGTTTTGCAGAGCAGTTTTGTGCACACCACATCTGAGCAGAGCAGGGGGGATGGATGTGAGGATTTATCCCCCCTCTCCATCCCAGGGGAGCCTCAAATGAGCCAAATATTCAGCTGATGTAAATCAGTGTTGTTGCAGATCCTTTTGGACATGATATTGTGCATTAAATCAACAGCCAGCCCTGCAGAGCCCACCCCATCCCTGGGCCTGGAATTGCAGCTCAGGAGTTCGTACCCAGCAGCCTCCAAGGATTAATTTGGGCTGATATTTATTTCTTTTGATAGGAAACCCAGATGTGTGCAGCTAAGCCAAAAAGCAGAGGGAGAGCCATCCTGCTTTTCCTTCCAGCAGACAGAGGAAAAGCAGCGTTGCCCACCCAGAATTAAAAAACAGGAGCAGATAATTATCAGCCCAGAACAATCTGGGGTTTCATCATCTGCTAAACCACTTTACCTGGCTGATTATGAACTCATTCAGATAACCTCCACTTTTTCTTTGTTATCAAATATTGTAAATATGAGTGTTGATTTATTTGTCTGAAAGCTGGGAAGAAAAATATGGAGGGAATAGTCTTGCATTCCACAGTTACAGAAATAAATCAGCTTGGATTTCACTCTAAGTACATGTTCTTGAGTAAGCTATAAGAGCACCTGTCCATTCATTAAGGAGTTTTCCTTCAAATTAATTATTAAGACTGAAAAATGGACGCTTTAAATCATGAGCAAGTGCAGCACCACCCTTGGATCCCACAATGGAAAGGGCATCTCCATCAGGAAATTGCAACTCAGCTTTAGAAAGATGTTACACTCAGAGCATTTTCATTTTCAGTGCCATGGGCACAGCTTTGGCAACATTATTTCCCTCAGAATATTCCCAAAACTGAACTGATTTCACATGAACCATGGCGCACTTTCATATTTGTGCAGAATTTCTTTGTCAGCCTTTTGTTCCAGTGGGAAAAATGATCCAGTACCATAAGATAGCATTTTGATTTCTTCATTATAGAAAGAAAAGAAGCAAAAAGGAGTGTTCCCAGCCTTTAAACAAAACTCAGTTTTGGTGTATTTCAATAATTCATTCCCAGCCTGTAATTCCCCTTCTTTTCCAGTGATAAGATGTAAGCAGTAAATCTCCAAAGAGTAGGGATCACCCAAAAAAATATTATTGAAAAGCAACATGCAAAAGTCAGATTTTTAAATAATTTCTTCCCTTATTCCATTGGAAAGAAAACTCTGAACACTTTCAAAATAACAATTCAATATTTTTGCTAACAATTTCTATTTGTTCTTTTTTTTTTTGGTGTACCTGACTATTGATTCCCAGTAATGAGACTCCCACTGATTTCACTGAGTTTTGGATTAAATTCCTGGGCAAGATTTGAGCCAGTGATGTAATGAAACAAAACTGGAGAGCCCATTCCTTTTCCCTGATGCAGCCAGCACGTTACACTGGAGAAATGCAACATTTTTCCCATCTGAATAATTCCTATAGAATTTCAAAGAGCCCAATTTTTCTCTCTTTGTCACTGATTGCGTCAGTCTGTTTTACAGAATCTTCAAAAATTTAATCTGCGAGGAAAAAAATGGGTTGGAAAACAGCAGACTCACTTTTTTCTCATTTTTAAAAAAATTGTTTTGGATTTTTCTGATATTTGTTTTGGGGGGAGATGTTGGAATCTGGGTTTTGGAGCATTTCTCCGCTTCTTTGCAGTTTGTTAAACTCCAGTTTTTATCTTGCCTGGGAGCATCTCCACACCTCAAAATCATCTAACAAAGCAAGGACACTCTTTTATCTCCTCCAGTTGGTGCAAGACACGTCAGGATTGAGGGGAAAAATGGGGAAAAAAGGCAAACCCGCTGCTTTTGGAGCTGGAAACTGCTACTGGAGGTGCCCTGCTCCCCTTGGATGCTCTGGAGAACATCAGCCAGGCTGAGCTGAGCCCTGGGCTCCAATCCCTCTCTGCTCCCCCCAGGTCTCTGCTCCGCTTAATCCTGTCAGAAAAGTCTCCAGCAAACATTTGTAATTGCAGGCAGAAAGAACACTGCTGTCTTTCTTTTTTTTTTTTTTTTTTTCCCTGACTTGACATCTATCAAATTTAGTTTAAGTGTTCCCCTGGGTCAGGCGAGTTGCTGAGCTATAAACTAAAAATAATTAAAATAAAATATTAAAAAAAACCCCTCAAGCCTGCTTGCCAGGAGGGTATCGTTGGGAGTTAGCAGCTCTCAATCATGAATTTCAGAGGGCTGGAGCAGCTGAAATAAGGCAGGTAGGCGTCATGCAGCAAAAAAGTCTGAAATTCTTTGATATTTTGATGTTACAGGCTTGATCCCTGCGCTTCAGGACAAATTTCTGTAACAGGAATTCAGAATCGAAATTATTTTTTTATTCAATACTGCAGTTAATGTTAATTTTACAGCCAAAAGGAAAGCTAGAGAAAGGTGGAAGGAACAATCCTGCTTAACATCCCAGATAATTAAAACCTCACTCTGATAATCCCTCCAGTCCCCTTCCCATACTATAAAAGATGACTGTGCCAATTTATTGACCCCAGCTGATGGATCAGCCTTCCCCAAAATTGGAAATTCTGGTCACAATGACTTCAAGTTTGGCTGCAACCCGCCCAGACAGACAGCATGTTCCCAGACTGGTCACATTCATAAATGTCATAAAAAACATACTTGTTCTCTGACATGCACAAAATAAAATCCTCCAACAAGACATCTCTAACCAGAAAGGCATGAAGGAAAAATCTGTGAGCACGTGACAGGGAGTGAAGGCTGCTCCGAGTGGTATTTTTGACATTGGTGGAAGTAAAACCGAAATAAAACTTCTGCAGGCATAACTGGAATATTGGCTTTATTATTTTTGTTATTCTTATAGCTCTGAGAAACCATGGTGGGGAAGAATGAAAGGAAGAAAAATTCAGGAAAACACAGTTCAAAATTTTTGTGTGAGCTGCTGCAGTGTAGGTTGAAAGAAAAAACAAAATGAAGTCAAGGATCACGTTTGAGGGATCTGAGGAGAATCAATCATTGAAGTGCATAATAAAGAACAAATCTTTGCATGCCAGCAAAGAATTAACCTGGGTTGTCTAAACAAGGCCATTTGCATCTCATTATGCATCTTATGCACTTTCTAGAGTTATTTTTACCTCTAGTGAAAAAAATAAAATTGAGTTCATCCCATCTTTTTCATGTTATCACTGCTGGACACTCCTGGAAAACTCAATTTTTTTATAAAAAGGTAGGATTATCAATACCTTTATATTTCTTTCAAAACTTGCTAAGTTCTTGTTTCTGTGAACACTTGAATAAAAAAGGATTCTGTATTTGCTGATGACAAAGCCAAAAAATGAGAGGATTGCCCGCACTTAACCTTCCGAAAGAGAAAATTGATCATTTCAAGCCCCAAAAAAAAGGAATAATTTATTTTTTTTTTTAAAGTGTGGCACTGCAACTCACTCTAAATCAAAACCAGACACAGCATCATTATTCTGTTCTTGTCAGAAATGCTGAATAACACCCTCCCCAGCCTTAAACCGAGGCTGTCACCTCCACAAGGATTGAAATCCTTGGCCACAAATTCCTCCCCTGTTCCGTGGGGCCGCCTCCCCGGCAGAGGGGATGGCCTGGAGTGGAGGGAACGACACCCATGGATGGTTTGGTCCATGGTTAGCCCAGGATTTGGGGATGAAATGTGCTCCAGAGCACAGGCTGGAGGTGGTTGGGAATTTTCCAAGGCGCTTTTTTTGGCGGGGCGTCGCAGAATGGCAATTTGTTGAAACTGAAACCATTCACAAGGGAAGGTCTGTCTGAACAAAGCTCCCAGCTCGGGGGGGGGGGAAAGCAAAAGCAGAAAAGTGAGTAAGAAAGCAAAAAAATAATTTTGAAAGGGGGACAAAGAGTGGTTAGAGAAAGTGCCCCTTCCCAATAATCCTGGAGGAGAATTTCAGGCTGGATATGGATCTTGCTTTCCTCACTGCAAATGGCAATTTCTGCAGAAGGTTTTTAGAATGAAATTACGAAGTCCAAGTAGAATAGAACAACAGAAAGGACATTTGCTCAGTCTGATCTCCAGAAATTAACCATTCCTGGGCTCTTTTAAATGATGATTTTTGACCCATTTCTGAAGCCATGCTTAGTTCTTATTGCCAAGAAGTGCTAAAACACAACATAAAATGGGATTGATTGAAAATACCTGATCCAGCCACGAGACCATGATTAAACAACCAGTACCTGCAGGAAATTTGCTGTCAGACCCATTCTTTACTGGAAAATTGCTCCTTTTGTAAGCCTCGTTTTCATAAAATCTACCTGATTTTTGGGTTCACTTCTCATAAACCCAAACATGACAAACCCAGATTATTTCATGGCTTTTAGGGTTTGAGAATAAAGAAACAATTCTTTACCAGAACTTACAAAAACTGCCTCGAGGATGGATTTCCTGAGTGAGCTACCTTAGAAAAAGGTAAAATGACTTTAAAATAGTGCTGGAGAGGTTTTTCAGTGAGCAGACGCTGCTGTTTCACCTTTTTTATGGGCATAACAGAAAGTTTATGGCTCAGTCACGCCACGCTCGCTCTGAGGCCAGGAATTATGACCTGGCTGTCCTTTGCCACTCATTTCACTGAGACGTTTTCTGTCCTCTGGGGCTCTGCCTTCCTGTCCTGGGAGAGAAGGAAAATAAAGCAGGCTGAAGTGAACATGCACATGGTAAAATCAGATTTGATGTGAGTGCGGCTCTCCTGATAGCCAGGATAATTCTTCTTTCTGCTTTTGGTCTGGTGTAGGTTGAATTTTGGTCCTGATATAAGTCGGGCAGGGAAGACCCAGGAGTTAAAAGCTTGGTCCTGAAAGGTGGGAGGACGGAGATCTTTGGTGGACATGCAGAAGTGGGGTTGCACAGACCATGAAAGCTGCTGGACACCCAGAAAAAAAAAAAGAATAACCTGACAACTTTGAATTTTGACTTGTTAACAAGCTGTAAATAACCACAGGCAGGTCTGGGATGAGTTTAACCCCTGGATCAGTCTCATGGGCTTGAAGCAGGTTTTGATTCCATAGGGAGCACCCTTGGGGGATGCTGTCACCAAGGTGGTGTTTGAGCACCTGAACGCTGTCACCCTGTGGCTTTCTCCCTCTTTGTGTCCCACATCCAGAGGAAGGAAAAGCAGGAATTGCTGTCCCTCTGCAGCCACGTGCAGAAAGAGAGGCAGATTTCAGGGTGAAGAAGAAACTCAATTTCCTTTCACCCCAATATTCCTTTTCTCCCTGTTCTTCCCTTACCCTTAGCCAGGAGAAGGAGAAAACAGAGAGAAAGAAAAGAGAGAAATTTGCTGCCTGGATTGGAAAAGTCATCTTTTC
The DNA here is from genome assembly GCF_047830755.1 of Zonotrichia albicollis. Classification (NCBI taxonomy): domain Eukaryota; kingdom Metazoa; phylum Chordata; class Aves; order Passeriformes; family Passerellidae; genus Zonotrichia; species Zonotrichia albicollis. Next base: position 3,149,441 of record NC_133831.1, on the reverse strand, counting down.
CCAGGAGCAGCGTAATAACATTAATGGAAGGGAGAAGGGGAAAGAGGAAATGTTTCGCTAACATGGAGAATTTCTGGCCTGGGTTCTTTCTGAGGCCTGTTTGTCAGGGGGAAAAGGAAATTGGTGGCTGGATGAAATATGAGCTGATGCAGCTGCAATGCCTTTAAATACAAGCTTTTTTAGGCACACTGGTGCTTCAGTTTGGGGATATAAGCAGATGCTGAATGCCTTTCCCTACTTCACATGGGGCCTTTGCGTGCTGTGGTTTTAAGGCCAGTGTTCAGGTGATAAAAAAAAAAAATAAAAAAAAAAAAAGGAGGGGGAATGAAATGTCATTTTTGGAGAGGCAAAAAATACTTCAGGCTCTTTGGCGTAAGTCATAAAGGGCTTTTTGTGCACAGGCAGTCAGTGCAGTGTCAAGAGAAATCACTTGCACAAGGTGGAGTAACACTATCTGAAATTAAATTCTGGCCTCCATTTACAAGTAACACTTTAAGGTTAATAAAAAAAAGAAAAAAAATAAAAAAGCTTTTTCTTCTCAAGAAATTGAGGAGAATTAAGAGACGCCCCCTCCTCTTCTCCAAAAACATTCCCCTGGTGTTCTTGCCATCCATAACATGGCAGCCCCATGCACGGGGTAATTAGCAGAGCTCATCAGCCAGCCCTAATGAGCACGCTTTGTCCAGTGGGGTGAAACCTGGCTGGAGGCTCAGGGCTGCCCTGCTCGGCAAGTTGGAATTGAAAAGGTTTGAACTCTCGTGCTCTTTGAGCCTGACTCCTATTTACACTGAGTTTCCTCAGCATAAAGGGGCCTTCAAGTGGGCATGCAGTGAAGGAATATTTCACGGCAAGGAGCATGCAGAGCGGGCCCTGGCTCCCCTCCTTGCACCTTCCCTGGAACAAGCCCCTCACTGTTTTCCTGCGAGGGGGAAATGCCAGATGTAGCTCCAGTCCGAGGTGGAGGAGAAAGGCTCCGGCTCTCAGCCCTGTTGCAGCTCTTTTGCCGTGCACTGCCACAGCTCCAGGACCTAAAGAATTACTTAGGAGGTTCGTTTTTTTTTTTATTTTTTTCTGAATTTTCTTTTTATTCCTGCTCCTGAAGGCCTCGTTTCTTACTCTTTCTCCATTCAAAAGTAATCTCGAATTTGGTTGTCCAAGGTGGAAGCTGCGCTGAAATGCTCTGGAGATGTCATTGAAATATAAATAGCAAATAAATGATTAAAAATAGTTTGTCCACTTGAATGGTTGCTTTAGAATTTAAGGATTATTTCTGACTTGGGAGACCTCCTTGGCTCAGTCCTGGTGGGATATTTAATTTATTTTTAAATGCCAGTCCATGTTCCTCACTCCTAAGGAAATTAAGGCGCATTAAAAACACTGCAAAATCTGGCTTTTTGTCCAAAGACAGTCACAGGGTTTTCTGTGACAATATTTATGAACTAAGACTCTTGTCCAGTCCCCCAAATTCCCCAAAGAAAATGTCTCTTACTATTTATACCTGCTCCTTTGCAGGCAAAGATCTTTCAGACTATAGAATAATCGCCCAAAAGATGTATTGGAAACCTGGTTTGGCCAGTTCATTGTAGTTTAACTGATTAATTTTAGGTGGTTGTCATTTTTAGAACTAATTATTTTTAACAGTAAAGGTCTTTAACCCCCCAAAGCTTTCAATGCTTTCTTTCCAGATTTTCATAATTTCTATTGAAGGGTTTTGCTATAACACGCCTACCAAAAATATCCCAATATTTCATTTTAATCCAATAACCATTTCAGAACGAACACGAATCTGTTTCAAAGCATTATGAATTTGAAAGGATCTATTTTGACCTCAGAATATTGAAACTCCGAGTAATTGCAAACACAGGTTTTCAACAATCAAGTTTATTTTCTCTGCAGCAAACCCCACCCATGTGCCTGCAGGGAATAGCTGCATTTGCCAAATCCAACTTTTGGTGCGCAGAAGAAGTGGGGTATAAAAATAGAAAGTGTGAGCTTTTGGATATATACAACACGGGGTTGTAATTTAAGGCCTCCCAGCCAGTGGCAACAATTGTCCATGTCTTGTGCGGTGTCAGTTTTCCCTCTTCTCTTTATTTGGCTCAGCGAGTCGCCTTCTGCAATCCCAGTTGAAAGTTTTGGCTTGTGCCTCCTCCAGCTCCTGTCGGATCTCAGGATCTCAGTCCTGAGGTGCTGAACCACCGAGACCACCTTGGGGGGCTCGGGAGTCCTGGAATGTTGCCAGAAGTGTCTGGTGGCTGGACTGTGATCCTACACAGGAGACGACAAGGATGAGGGCTTCACCGGGGTGAATGGCGAAAAGATTAGCTAATTAGAGGGTGAGACACAGGGTTTAGGATTTATGTACAGGGGGGTTTAGAGGAGTAAGATGGAGGAATTGGGGTGTGTCCTGTCCTCCTTCTTCTTCCTCTTCTCCTCCATCTTCTGTGGTGATGGTGGCACCTTTGGATTGGTTATTACTGAAAGTGCACCCAGCAATGAGAATAAATGGTATTGGGGAAAAATGATAAATATTGTACACGTAACAATGGGTATAAAGATACGTGGCTGCCCCGGAGGACGACACAGTGTGCCCATGGCTGACTGCTGAGCAGAGCTCTGTTCGGCTGAAAGAACATCTTTTAGATAAACAATTAATAAACATAAAAACCGAAAGAAGAACTGAAGCCTCTTCTCGTCCTTCGATACGCGGGCTGCCCCAAGGCCACCTCGGGCCTTTCCAGGCCCCTCAAACAGCCGAGATAACCGGACAAGCTCCCACCTCATGTGGAGCCGCGGCCGTCGCGGGATGCTCTCCGCTAATCCCGTGCTGCAGTCTCCAGGCCCGCGGTTGGGTATGAAACAACAACAACAAAAAAACCTTAAAAAAAATATTAAAAAAAAATTAAAATAAGGAAATTTTATAAAAAAGCTTTCCTGAATGATGTCCCAAATTTCACATGATTCCACTCAACAAACAAAAACCCTTTTGTGGCGGGCAGGACGCATCTCGTATGTCGTCATTTTGACAGCAAGTTCTGAGGCTGAGCTGGCTCTTGAAACAATTTCCCTGTGTACGCAGAGCTGTTCCAGGTCAGAGCGAGCACATGGCAAACACAGAAACTGCACTGCCTGATGCCAGGGCATGACCAAAATCTGTAATAATGTTGTTTACTTTCGCCAGCTCTGCGAGGAAGAATGTAGCCTCATGCACTGAAACGACCTCAGAGCAGTCACACTTCTGCTTTGTCAATAATTTACCCAAAAAACACTCATTTCCCCTTTGAAACATAAGGATTTGCAGCAGCGGGGACTAACTCTTCTATAGGGAGCCTCCTGGAGAAATCCTAAGGAAAATCTCTCTCTGACGTTGGTGAAAGTGAAAGGAGGCAGCAGACAAGCAAAACTTCTGGAGCACCCTTGCCTCACTCTCATTTTGTTGTCATCTCTGATAAAAATCAGGCCATTCTGAAGCCTTTACAGACAGAGCTTCTGCCACAAAATTGGCTCTTCCCGAGCAGTGCCAGGAAGGAACAAATTTCAGCATCTCAGCGCTCGCGGTCTGGCACTGCGAGGCTGAGGGGCTTGGCCGCTCCTCGGCAGGAGGCTGCAACACCCCGAGCTTGTCCGGTTTATCTCGGCTGTTTGAGGGGCCTGGAAAGGCCCGAGGTGGCCTTGGGGCAGCCCGCGTATCGAAGGACGAGAAGAGGCTTCAGTTCTTCTTTCGGTTTTTATGTTTATTAATTGTTTATCTAAAAGATGTTCTTTCAGCCGAACAGAGATCTGCTCATCAGCCAGCCATGAGCACACTGTCTGCCCTCCGGGGCAGCCACGTATCTTTATACCCATTGTTACGTGTACAATATTTATCATTTTTCCCCAATACCATTTATTCTCATTGCTGGGTGCACTCTCAGTAATAACCAATCCAAAAGTGCCACCATCACCACAGAAGATGGAGGAGAAGAGGAAGAAGAAGGAGGACAGGACACGCCCCAATTCCTCCATCTTACTCCTCTAAACCCCCCTGTACATAAATCCTAAACCCTGTGTCTCACCCTCTAATTAGCTAATCTTTTCGCCATTCACCCCGGTGAAGTCCTCTTATCTTCATACAGGTGTCGTCTCCCATGTAGGGTCAAAGTCCAGCCACCAGACACTTCTGGCAACATTCCCGGACTCCCGGGCCCCCCAAGGGTGGTCTCGGAGGCCCGGCATCTCAGGATTCAAATCCTGAGATCCCACACGAGCTCAGGAGGGTTTTCCTCCACACTTCTGTCAGACACCAAAGCTGCCCGAAAGCCAGGGAGCCACGGGACAGGGCAGGCTTTGAAATGCTGGGGAAATAAACAAACTCGAGCGGCCGCCTTCGGAAACTCCGGCGCTCGCAGGAAAAACATCCCTGTGCCCAGCCCAAATCAGAGTGCCAGCCAGGGGGAGAGTCCTGGTTCCAGCTGGGTTTGAAACATCAGGGACAGCCCGGAGGGATGGGATCTCCTACATAAACATCTGTGCTGGGAGCAGAAGTTGAAGGAATTTGAGCGAATTTTGGTGATTTATTGAGCAGCTCAAATAAATTTGTAGATAAGATTGCAAAAACTGATGCCACAACAGGTCAGGAGATTCCATGGAAATGACCATGCAGAAAGTACTTTCTCTGCTGCCTAAAAAGCACCTGGATATGCATCCCAAGCATCAAAGAGTCTGTGAGGATCTCAGCTGAGCTAAGTCCCATTCCAGGCACTGAGGAACAGCACTCTGCATCTGAGAGCACATTGCTTAAAATCAACATTACCTCTGCTGCAGACAGTGTTTGCACAGTGCTGAAGCAGGAGAACCCATTGGTGGAGTCATAAATATTTATTTATGAAAGGAGAGAACGTCGCTAATTTACGCTAATTTACTTTTCCTAATTCACGATGTCCTCTCCCATTTCTGAGTCAGCAGAGTCACCAAAAAAACCCCCAAAAACCTGATAAAAAAATTGAGAAACCAATAAACACGGTCCCCAAATAGAAATGAGATATTTTTCCAGCAGTTAAAACTCAATTACAGTCCAGTCACATGTTCACCCCACTCAATAGCTCATAAAATGGGCAATGAACTCACCAGGTGCTCAAGCATAGGATGGATGAGAGAAGGTACCAGGGGATGGAATCCTCCAGGGGCTGAAACCTTTGGGATTTACTGAACGAGGTTCAGCCTGAGCCTTGATTGTCTCTGGGAAGAGGCAGAGCTGTTTTGGACTTTAAAACCCAGCTGGGGTCTGTTTGGAAAATAAGGCATCCACAATTGTTAGGAGATAAATTTGACTGAGGAAGAAGTAGATGTCACATGGAAAGAGCATGGAAACATCCCAGGGAAATCCAAGGGTTTAGCCTCCAGCAGCTGCACATATGAAAAAAAAAATAAACAAAAAAAACCCAACACAAAACACACAAAAAAAAACCAAACCCAAAGCAAACAAAGAAATACAAACAAACAAACAACAACTAAAAAAAGCCGACCAAGAAAAACCCCAAAACCAATTGAAAATAGACATTTACCAATTTGCCTGAAGCAGAATTTATAAATCTTTGCAGCCATTGCACTGCTGATGACTCCTTGCAGGAATGTGGGGATCTATCCATGTTTAAGGGCAGAGATATTCACGAGAACAAAACCCCAAAACTAAAGACACTGAAAGCTGCTCATGTCAGAGGCCTTTGGGCCACATTGACAGGTTCCATAAGCAAAATCCCAGCGAGCAGGTTTTGCTGGAAGCCCTGGGGCACGGGAGGATCCCCATCCCACCATCCTGCTCCTCTTGGAGGAAACCCAAACGTGGACATTTCCACCCCCAGCCCCCCAAAGGATTGCTCAACGTTTAGTTTTGATTTCTGCATGTGATTCATGCCTGGCTGGGACAGGGCCACTACTAATAACAGAAATGCAGGCATCAGCATGGATCACGGCCCTTCTTTTCCTTTGGGTTTTTTCTTCCTACTTTTCCTTTTTTTTTTTTTTTTTTTTTTTTTCTTTTTCTGAATACACAGTCTTTAAAGCTTTTTTTATTTGCTGGAGGTGCACACTTTTACTGACATCAAGTTCTCTACTCCTTTAGCTCAGACCTCTGCAATAGTGTGCTTCCATTAGTCAGGTCCTGCACTGCTTTTATTTTTCTTTTGGAAAATAGAGGGTTTGCAGCAAAGGAATGTTTCCATCAATTCTAAAAGTTCATGTTTGAAAGCTAAACCACACTTTGCTCACTTGAACTTAAAATTGGTTCCTCTGAGTTGATGATTTACTCTTTCAACTAAGATTCTTCTATCACCTCTCTGGGTGAGTCCAAGAGGATTTAAACTTTCTCCTCACTAAGAAAGCCCCAGTTTTACCAGCAAAAAATATTCTGAAGAACAGAGGATAAAGGTGGATCTGACCCATTGCCTAACAAAATATATTAAGTGAATAAATAACACTGATGAAATTAATAGACTTAACAGAAAAATGCATCAAAGAAATGTTTTTTCTCTCTCACTTTGTGCTGATGCAGACAAACTAGGGTCACATTTAATCTTTCCAGAAAGGTCAGTGAAATGATTCCCAGTCCCTGCTTTCACATGACTCTGCAGCTTTTAGTCCAGCTCTGAGGAGAAGCAGAGGTGCTGAAATACAGAAAGATAGGATATCCTCTGTGTGTCACTTTTCCTACTGGAAAGAGGAAATAAAGGAAATCTTGTAAGAAGTCCCATTCTCATGAGTCTTTCAGCTTCTTTATTCACACCAAATGATCCTGGCTGGTTCAGATAAGGTTACTTTGGCTATTTACCCATTGTGAAGTAAATTATCAAAAGTCTTCAGGCTTGTCCATCATTAACAAAGGTTGGAAAATCCACTCTTTCCCATGCCAGGGTTAAGAAAACAATGTTAAAATCTATTTCAGGACCTAAGAGATGCACAATTCAGCCTTGTAAAAAGACAATAAGTTTCTCTGCAGCTTTTCTACTTATCCATGATTTTGGGGTGGAAGTTGTAAAGTTACAAAGAAAATTCTTTCATTCAGATATTCTGAAATCTTTAGCAATTGAACATCTTTTTCTGGGGTGATTTTTCTCCTTGTTTTGTTTAAGCTGGACCTGGTGGCTGGTGCTTTGTCTTGGATGCACAGGTTGTGCTCTTCCTTATGAAACCATGAATTCCCAGCCTTGCTGGTGAAAAATCCTGATTCTAGAGGAGGGGATCACTGCTTGAGGGAAGACAATTCCTCTCATATCCTCCCAGACAGCCTGCCATGAATTCCCAGCCTTGTTGGTGAAAAATCCTGATTCTAGAGGAGGGAATCACTGCTTGAGGGAAGACAATTCCTCTCATATCCTCCCAGACAGCCTGACCCGTCCCTTCAGCTGCACATAACACCAGGCTGAGCCCCCTCTTCCCATTCCTTGTCCTAAGGTGTGTCCAAAGAGGGATCACAGGAGGGAACTGAGCTCCCCCAGAGGCCCATGGAAATACCAGCGCAAGATTTGTAGCATCACCTGGTGATTTTTCACCGCTCAACTGTACCCCTGCACTCAGGCCCTCTTTGTTTATTGTGTGCCCTCCTAATCCTGGCACTGTCAAAGCCCTCCCCGTTAGCTCTGCGTTATTGGGATTTATGAGCTGTGCATGGCTAGCGCACTGTTATGACAGTTGGGATGAGATTAGGTTGCAGGTCAACCTGCTCCGCAGCCTGGAACATTTTCAGGTCTCTCTGGAGCTAAGCATGAGGTTCAGACAGAGGAAATCCCAGAGGAGAAGGAAGGGGAGGAATGTGGTGCTTCTCCATCCCACACTCACGGCACCTCTGATAAATGGCAGCAGAAACCTCCTTCTTAGAAAGCAGAGGTGGAGAAATAAAAGGTATTTGATGAAGGCACAGGGCTCCCTCTCTCCAAACAAGAAGCTCCCAGACCGAGGGAAAACACACTCACACTTTCCAGTTCACGCCTAATTTCAGACATAATTTATGAGATCAAAACACCTTGGTGATCAAAAGTGGGCACTTCTCGCGTGTTTCTCATTTTTTCCCACTTGACTGAAAACAGCTGGGGAGAGTTCAGTCAGACTCTTTTCACACACCAGAAATCCCAGCTACACGCAGCAGAAATTTCTCTGAATTAGAGCAAAAACCTTCCCTGGTTTGCCAACTCCTGAGCAAATTCTTTTATTTTGAAGAGCAATTATGTCTTTGTTTGTCCAGGGGAATATCTCATAACTCCCTGCCCATGGAAAGGCACTGACCTCTGAACGAACCAAAAATAGCCCAGCAATAATTCCAACAAGCTGCTCAATATCTGCTTTGAGGGCCCTTCTGGATCCAAGGCATTACAACCCATCCCACCGTGACCAAGAGGAGCAGGACAAGGTGTGGAGCATTTCCCAGCAGGAAAATCAAGTTTTGGGAAGGAGGACTGAGGGTGCTCCCCCATCAGCCATCCAGATCTGCTGTCGTTCAGTGCTCACATCCAGTAAATTGTTCCAATCCAGTTGTGGTTGGGAGAAATATGCTCTGGATAATCCACTGCAGCCTCCTGCCTGTGGACTCTGCTGAGTGGAGCAGGGCCTTAATTACTTTTTTTTTTTCTCCTTCTCTTCTTGCTCAAGTGAATTGATTTAGAAACACGATATAAGTTAATGATAAAATCCTTCACTAAACCACTGATGGCTATGTGCTGCCTGGCTGGGATAGACAAATGGCCCATTTAGCCTGGAATTATGCTTCTGCAAGGGCTCAAATGTGTTTAAATTGTGCAATAATACAGCACAGAGATAAGTGATTCCATGGCAAAACCCTTCCAAAGTGCAGCAGTGTGGCAGGGGAGATGATGAAAATCACTGGCTTCTCTTCCAAGCTCTAAAGCTGAATTTCTGCACAACCAGCACGGGGCATTTGGCCCCAGCCAATCCCAGTTCCTTCCTCCTCTTCTTTCTGTCAGCTCCATGCTCCTACTCTGCTTCCTACCTCTGAAGAATGACCTACAGCCTTGTTCTTAGCCTATATTTTATTGTCACCCAAATAACACGGCTTTGATATCAGTAATGATTTCAGATGGTCTTGTAATAATTAATTAAAAATAGCTTGAGTGATATTTTGACTGCCATCCAAGCTAAATCCTTCTGCCTAATCTTCCCAATCTACCTGCCTTGGGTATATCCCAAGGCGCCGAGGGCCAAAGATTAACCAAAACTGCATGACATTTTTTTCTCCAGATTTAAAAATGTTTCCCTTAAAGGCAACACTCTTTTTTTTTTTTTCCCCTTTAATGGGTAAGCAGCCTCATTAGTACCAGGTGATTCATTTAAAGCACAATTACACAGGGAATTCAGCTAATTGATTGGATAACCCTCGATTCCTTTGTAAAAACACAATCCTCCAACCTGAAGTGCTTGGGCTTAGTGGTAGTCATGTACCGAGAAGTTTTCTTTGAAAGCAAACGTTTAGGTTAATGGGATCCATATGATATAAATTCCTAATAACTTTGCCATGGGTGGGCTTATCGAAGTGCTTATCATAACACCAGTCGGGCCATTTCAAAGGAGCTTTCTTCTCCGACTTTCTGAAGACTTTTCTTTCACCCCAGAGCTGCAGAAAACTCCACTAACTCTCCATTGAGGAAATATTTGAGCTCCCTCTCAGGAGATTCTTTTCCAAAGAGGTATTATTTATTAACCCTTTGCTGGCAGGACGAAGAGTGTGATTCTGGGGAGGGGAAGAGCTCTGAGCAGGAGGGGTTTGTGGTGCTGCTGTTCTGGGGTCCTGGAGGTCCCATTTATGGATGGGGGCTTGGGCTGAACCTGGGTCACTTGTCTGGACACTAAAAGAAGAACTCAACATTAATTTGGGTTCACTCAAACCCAGAGAAGTAAAAGCTGACCTCTGGGGGTTTAATCAGATCCACTATTTCTATGTCGTTCAGTGCCCCATCACTCTGATGTAACAATAAATAAATAAATAAATAAATGTAATAAATAAATGTAATAAAAATATCACTCAGAAAAGCCACTATTTCTAGAGGAATAAATGACAGCAAACATCCCCCAAAGAAGCTTTGGGATATTTAGGAATCAGAGAACCAGGGCCACCTGCACTGTTTGAAAAGAAAATTTTCTATACAGAGCTAAATCATCCTAGAAGCAAGCAGAGAAGCTGTTGCTATAACTGTAGTTTACCAATTTGTTATATTTTTTAAAAAATCAAATCCATTTACATCTGCCGGAAACATGTTATGGAAACTTAACTCTTCTCTCTTTTTCCTGAATTTTACCAATTTTTCTGAATTTTGATTTTATATTTCCCCCAATATAACTTCTTTATTGAAAAGCATAAAAATAAGTTGAAATAGCTAAACATGGTAGTAGAATTTTATAGAAATACATTTGTATTGCCAGTTAAAGAGAGATCCAATATCTGATAATCTCTGGGAAAGAACTGCCAGAATCATGGCAGGTATGAAAATGGGCATGGCCTTCACCGTAATTCTATCATTATTCTTTCAGCATTTAATTAAAACAAAACCATTATCAATCAGCAGAGGAGGGGGACAGCATCCAAAAGCATGATCATATGGATAAGATTCCTGCTGGGATAACTGCATGGACTGAAAAAAGAGAAAAGATGAGAACCACTCACTGTGCTCATGTTTGGCATTGACCAATGGGGACATTAAAATGATCTACACATATGTGGGAATAGGTAATCAAAAGTGGTTATTTAAAATGACCAAAAAAAGAGGAAGAAAGAGAATTGTAATGGTCCAGTCTGAAGGGAAAAACACTGATTATTTTTCAAGGAGAAATTCAGAGACAGACCCACTTGCTTGCAAGAGTTTCCAGTGGTGCACAGAGCTCAGACCATTCATGATAAATAAATCATTGTAAACAGAAATCCCATTGGAGGTTTTGGCGCAATTTAACCCAAAGACCTGTGATTCTTTGATGATTAAAAAAAAAAGGGAAAATATTTGAATGATACTTTGAGCCTTGAAAGCAAAATGTGAAATTGAATTTTAAAACATCATTTTATGCTAAAAGGCTCTGGTATTCACTATTAGCCTAGTTTCCAATGTTTGGTCCTGCCCTCAAACCTTGCACAGAGGGGTTTTTAAATCCTTAATCAGTTGCCCCACACATCCGATACCTAAAATATCTCCATTTCACTGCTGCAAACGCTCCCCATCCACAATATTATTGCAAAGAGGTGCATTTGTGAGCACTTCATCCACTCACAGCAGGAGGGACGATGCTCTGGCACATCAGGAGCCCTCCAAGGTGATGAGAGAACAGTGCAGGAGCTCAGTGTTTTGATGTAGGGAGTTTCCAAACATTAATTAATGCCAAAGGGAAGTCAGCACTGGAAAATCTTGTTCTTGACCGTGGTGGGACAACTGAACCCTTCATAACTCGGTTAATTAATGTGCTACAGACACTGGGCCCTCAGAGGGGAAGGCCAGCTTGGAGGTGGGCATGTCACAGGAAGAGATTTGGGTTTGTTGGCAGGGAAGTGGGGGAGATGCCCGCAGGGTTCTTGTCAGCACCTAAATTAAATCATGGCATGCAAAGCCACCTGTGGACATACACGAATGGGGAAACAAAATACCAGAGCCTCTACAGCCCTATCCTTCAAGCCAACACTCTCCAGAAAGAGAGAAGAAACCCTCTGTTCAATGAGAAGAACCCACTGAACCTCACCATCCTGAAGGCCAAAGCCTTTCCAAAAGAAAAGAAAAAATTAGAAATTAAAAAATTGGGGTTGCAAAAGAGACCGAGTTCTCCTGGAATCTGGCCTCTAGGAGGCCTCAGGAGTAACCAGAACTGGGTATAAACTTGAGATTATTGTGTTAGAGGAGAAGAACCCACCAAACCTCACCATCCTGAAGGCCAAAGCCTTTCCAAAAAAAATTGCATTAGAAATTAAAAAATTGGGATTGCAAAAGAGAATGAGGTATCCTGGAATCTGGCCTCTAGGAGGCCTCAGGAGTAACCAGAACTGGGTATAAACTTGAGATTATTGTGTTAGAGGAGAAGAACCCACCAAACCTCACCATCCTGAAGGCCAAAGCCTTTCCAAAAAAAATTACATTAGAAATTAAAAAATTGGGATTGCAAAAGAGAATGAGGTATCCTGGAATCTGGCCTCTAGGAGGCCTCAGGAGTAACCAGAACTGGGTATAAACTTGAGATTATTGTGTTAGAGGAGAAGAACCCACCAAACCTCACCATCCTGAAGGCCAAAGCCTTTCCAAAAAAAATTACATTAGAAATTAAAAAATTGGGATTGCAAAAGAGAATGAGGTATCCTGGAATCTGGCCTCTAGGAGGCCTCAGGAGTAACCAGAACTGGGTATAAACTTGAGATTATTGTGTTAGAGGCTTAACAGGCCTCAAGAACCGGGGCTGGAGCGGCAGCGAGAGCGCGAGCGGCGTTTATTGAGCAATAAAAACATTTCATTTCATGGCTCAGCCAAAGCGCCCTGCAGGAGCAAACCCCCGTGCCTGACAATGTGGGGTGCAATAAATGCTGATTCCATAAAGGGAAGGCAGCAGCGGGGCCTATCAGGGTGCAATCAAGCCCCCTGTTAAATTAGCATCGCGCTGCTCTCGCTGCTTTATTGTGTGATGGGAGCGAGCCCGGGGGCTTTGGGGGCTTTGCTTCACCTCCTGCACGGCTGCACTCTGCTTACCCTCTCCCTGGGACAGCTCTCCCAGGCCAAGGGTTAGGTTTCCTCCCAAGGATTAAGCGGGAGGCTCATGTCAACAAGGTGGTCGTGGAGATAGAGACAGAGCAGGAAGGACTCGTGAGGCCGGCGGAGAAAGATCCAACAATTTCAAGGCAGCAGATTAATCCTGATAATGCAGAGCTGGGCCATTCCTTTCCCGCTGGTTGGGTCAAGTTCCCTTAGCAACCACAAAGCCTGCCATTAATAAAATTAAAAAAAAAAAAAATTCCAACCTTTCCCATCATAATTTCCAACCCCTGTGCCCTTTTCCGAGGTGAAAAGACAAATTGAATATAAAATAAAAGCCTCGCTTTTTGGCCTTTTTAAACCTTTTCTCCCTTTCCTGCTTTTCTGCCCATAATTCTGCAGTGCTGACCTTGCTCCAGTCGCAGCCATCTCAGGAACACACAGGACATATGGACCTGATTGTCCTGTGGAGTGAGGAGGGCACAGGGACACCATTCCCACTGACCTTCCCCTGCCAGGCCTGGGGGACATTAGTGACATTAGTGACATTAGTGACATTTATGACATTAGTGACAGCATCTGCACAGCCCTACCTGGGCTGGGCTGCAGCAGCTTCTCCTTCAACCTCTGTCTGATATTCCAATTATTGTCACAGAGCTGCCTTCCAGGGTTTCTCTGGAACAAAAAAGAAAAAAAAGAGGCCTTTTTATTCCTAACTGAATTTTTTTGGCTAAAATTTGTATTTCTGCTAAGATGATTTAGTTGCTGCTGTTCTGTGAAAAAAGAATGGTTGGAAACCAAAGGGGACAAAAATATGGATATATCTGAAGATGCTTCAACTTTCAGAAGCCAGGAGTGACTGAAGAGGAGTTGTTAAAAATGGGAAGGGGTTTGTCAGTAAACAAGAAAGTTTCTGTGGGAATTCAGGGCTTTTCAGCTGCTTGCAAAAATCACCGGAGAACTCCCACACTCCAACCACCTCTTTTTCATTTTCTTCTGGTCATATAACACCAGGTTTCCATTTGCTGGAAATAAATGAGGGAGCCATGGGGTATCCCTGCTCTCTTTATTCCCACAAATAATGCCATTAAAGTCCACAGGAGTTCTTGTATCCAGTGGGCAGGTGCTGACCCCAATTGTTTTAACAGTTCTTTTTGTTCACACCTCATGTTCCAGCTAAAAAGCCTTATGGAGCCTGACAGAAGGCTTAAAATCACAAGCCTGCCCAATGATGGAATAGGAATTGTGTATTTATGCTGCTTGGGTGACTTAAAAATGGCGGAAATAATGGAAGAAATCAAGTGTAATGGGCAAACAAATGGCTGAAGGTTGGTGAGTCAGCTTTAGACCATCACACACTTCTTGAGGAACCATAATCAACCCAATTTTTTTCCTCTCTCTGTGCCTCAGTTTCCCCACAGAAATTGTAAACTGGGATTTATCAAACTTGACTTTCTCAACATGTCGTCGGGGTAAACTTTCAGGTGGTCAAAAGTAGGAGAGAGAACTCAATTTTTCTCCAAATAATTTGAAAATCAGTACTTTTTGGTAAAAATCTCCTTTTTTTCCTATTACCCAACTGATGTTCAGAGTAGCAATGTGATGAATGATGTTGCATCCACAAATAGAGAAAATAAAACAGATGAGTGATGCAAAGTGGGTGAGCTTTGTGTACTCCCACAGTCCTGTCCACCTCTGCGGAATGATGTTTAAAACAGAACCGTCTTTCTCCTGAAATAATTCTGAAATATTTTAAATTTAATGAAATTTCTTCAGAGCTTCTAAAAATCTTTTCTTCATTATAACACACCCCACTGCCAGGAAGTGTTTTGCTCTTCCAGGATGAACTAAAAAAGAAAAATTGGTAAAACCTTTTCCAAAACCCTGTTTATTTTCTTCACCGTATGGTTTGGGTTTGAATTTGTGATTTGTTTATATGATATTTATGTGATGCCATAAGCATCTACAGAGCAAGGTAGTCCAGTCTAATGATCTTCCTCACGTCTCAAATCTTGCAGTAGCCAAGTTAATTGTACTGCAGCTTAGAAAGAAACAAAAGTCTCCTCTAAATTCAGATTAAACATGAAAAATTGTAACCAGAAAGGAAATTTTAAAATTTTTTTTTAAGTAATGTGGGAAGATATAAACCCAGCAGGTTGAACTGGAGTGACTCTTTCAGCATGAATTTATTGTGCTTACAGTATTACTCAAGTTCTGTGGAAAATAACAACCATCACAAATCTCCCCAATGCCCCATGTTTTAGGGCTTGAGTTTTCTTACATTTTCTGCTGGTTTGAAGCCCAGCAACAAAGAAAGTTTTTGATAGGACGAGCTCTAAAATTAAAACAACTCTGACACACCAAGATCTACAACCTCACTGGGGGGAACCAACATTTCCACCAAAACTTTAACAAATTCCTTCCCCTCCCTCCAACCTCTCCTCCATCCCATAATAGCCTCTATGTTTCCAAAGCAGAGCCCCACATCTGTAATATATTATGTGCATAATTTGCACTTAATTACCAACCACATTGATGAAACCGTTGCGCGACAATTAAACCTAATTAGGTTTTTTTTTCCCCAATTCCCTCTTTAACCGGGTGTCTTATCAGCTCTCATCTGGCTGGAGACGTTTAGCCCCAAGTGTGAGCAGCATTTCTTCCCAATTCCAGGTGAAGGCAAAACTGGGAATTAACAAATGTGGGTCAGCCCAGCCGGGCACTTTGCATTCCCAATTGTTTCCATCTGGGTGCCAGCAAATGTTCATCTCCAAGCTAAAAATAGATGACCAGGCTGCCCCCTCCTCGAAATCACACAGGATTTGTAGGGCTGCCCAGGAGGGGTTATTCAGAGTTAAGTTGTGAAATTTCAAGGGTTTGTTGAGTTTTCAGTGATAATTTCAAGATATTATTTTCCTCAAGTGTAGAATTGTAGCTGCTATTAAAAAAAATTTTAAAATCATAATTATATAAATTTTAGCTAATGATGAAAATGAAGAAGCCTAATGAGATGTGCAAATACTGAGACAGTGATAGCTACATTTAAGGAGTTACTATTTTCCCCCAAAAATTGGTGTAGTTGAGCTATTTCTATATTGATGGATTTGAGGGGATGGATTCTTTTTCTCTAGAGAAAGTGACACCAAAATATTTGGTACCTTGAAAGTGTTGCTTCAGTGTCAGAAACAACAATGGGCAGATCTTTGAGTTAATCTTTGCACAAAATAACAAAATTAAATAATACTTTATTGTGGTTTTTCTGGGGCTGAGTTTGGGGGAAATTGTAAATGAAAGGAAAAGATAAAATAGATTTTCTAACTCATGGTTCCCTCTCTGATAAAAGAAAACAGGCTAAAAATTTTTCATGGTCACTGTTGAATTTCAGTGTTGTTAATGGGATTTTTGTAACTAAAATCCCCTGAATTCACTGATATTTGAATTTTCCCCTGCCCCTCTGACTATTGTTTTCCTCACAGTTATAAACTTAGTCACTTCTTATCCAAATTATATCTTTACCTAATATTCCCTGTACATTCCTTGTTAGTGAAACCTTTTAGATATTTAATTCACATACTGGAAAAAAAAAGTTATCTGTAAGCCTGAATATTGCAATAAGATAAAGATGAAACATCCATGTCATATATATAAAATGATGTGGCGCAGGCTGGACTCTTGATTCTGAATTTAACTGTGTCAGGTTGTCCTCTCTTATTCAGGTGGGAGTACTCAATTCTTTCTTCTATTAAATTTCTTAAGAAATATTTATGCTTGAGTGGGGGATTAAGTTAATTCTGTTGCAAGTGAAAGGTTTCATATATGCAGATAAAGAATTTCTGATTTTTTTCAACAGAATTCAACCAATTGTTTAAAAATTCTGCTTCTTGGCAGAGAAAATCGTTGCAGTATTTTGATTATTGTCTGATCCACCAGCGATTGGAGTCTGTTGAATAAATTCACAGGACAATGCTTTTGGCAGATTTTTACAGTCTTTTCATAAATTATTTGACTCAAATGATTTTCATCTCTTTCCCAGCTGATAGTATTGCTTTGGGAATTTGCCCATCCATTCCAGAGGAGAAAAAATTCCTGTGAAATCTTTCAAATAATCATTTCAAGCAAGAAATATTTTCCTTCAATCCGGTGTCTGCAGAACCCGTAAGCTCAGCGTTCATACACAGCACCTCAAATAAATTCAAGTTATTTTCATTTTGCTCTGATTTTGCCTGCAATTTTTGCACTAATGATTTATAAATTATAAAAACAGCAGCAGGATTTCTGCAGGATTTCCAAACATGCCCGGGATGTTTGGATGTTTCCAAACTTTCCTCTTGGACACCCACCCAGAGCATCTCTCAGCATGAGGAGAGTGATGTGGGATGGGGGAAAACATTCATTTTTGGGAACAAACATTTCTTTTTGGGTGAAAACATTTCTTTTTAAGCAGCAGGAGGTTAACAGGGAGCCTCCCTCCAGCTTTCCCAGTGATTCCTTCAGCGAGTGTGAAATGCTGGAAAGCTCAGCCCTGATGCCTTTATGAATGGACTGTTTGTCTCCATCTCCCCCGCCAGCCCTTTTTGTTTTAAAATTATTTATTTTCCCCTTCCTTTTTCACCCCACTCTTGTCCAGTGGCCCAAAGCAGCTTGGCAGATATGGCAGCTCCAGGAATTATGGAAATGTGGATGCGGCTCTGCCAAAGTTTTGTCAGGTTGGGGTTTTTTCACTACGAAATTTCTTCTTTTTTGAGAAGGTGCAGGACAAGGAGCTGCTTTTTATTTTTTCTTAAAGATGTGGCTTTGGGCACCTGACGTGCTTGAAATAATTGCTCAAATTTAAACACACACTCTGTGCCTAATATAAGCCAGATCTAAAATCTTTCTCCATCACCAGCAGCTCCAACAGGTCTGGATCCAGGGATAATTGCTGCAGGTGGAATTCATCTCTGAAATAAATCCATATCTGGGACACAACCAGGATCAGGCTGTTTGAGTTCCCTCCTTCGTGCCACCTTCCAAAAGGACAAAATCCATCTTTTGTGCACTCTGGGAGAGGGGAGTTTAAAAAATGCTGGAGGTTTGTTTAATTAGGTGGCCCCGCAGTTCATTTGCTGGCAAATCACCCAAACTGCTTCCAGGGCTGATGTTAAAATCTGTTTCCATATTTTCTTGTGAGGGGGAAAAAAAAAGAAAAAAGAAAAAATAAGGGGAAAAAAGGTTATCCTTCACCCTTTCCAGCAAGCCAGCAAAGCTTGAAACCTGAAATAGTGGCTTAATGCCCAGACAGAGAGGAACTGAAATAAATACGAGCAAGGTTAAGAATTTTCTTTATTGAGAGCACCTGCTCCAATTTTACGTGTAGGGTTGCTAAAAGCTCTTTCATTACAGTGTGGGAGCTCAGTGAAGGTTTTGGTGCTGAGAAACTCCAAGGAGTCCTTTGGATTTCTCCATGGAAAAGTTTTCCCTGCTTTTCTCCAAGGGAATTTTGTGTGTCCAAAGGGAGCTGCAGGTGAAGATGCAGGGCCAGGTGCTGGTGTGTAACTCAGGGACATGAAAAAATCAGCTGGCAAATCCTCCCCACTTGGGAATTTTCAAGCAAAAAAATGTAAATTTTTTTACAAAAATTTTTTTTTTGTAAAAATGCTGCTTTTTCAGGGAGCTGCACATCTCCTGGGTGTATCAGCCCCTTGTACCTACTCAATCACATTCTCAAGAAAAACATGCCAGAGAAGCTAATTATGATCTTAATTTGTGATGCACCAAACATTTGTGGTCACTTTGGTGGGAGAAAGACTAAAAGCCAGAAGGGATTCAGAAATAGGAATGTGGTTTTATTGAGGAAGCTGTTGTAGCAGGACAAGGCACACACCAGGCTGGGTCTTGGGTATTAAGCAAGAAATTTTAAGCTAATTTCTTGGCAAAACGAATAATTTTAATTTAAACATGCTAATATTAAGCCATTAGCCTGAGACTTTGAGACAGCACCATTCTTTTGGCTTTTGTCTGAGGGTGAAACAATTAGGGACTAATCCTTTAAACTGAATTATTTTTGGAGTTGAGGTTGATTATTCCCAGACCTCTCAAACCTTCTAGCTCTGCTGTCAGAGTCGAGGCCTCCAGAGGCTTTTTGCTGCAGTTTTGTGATGATCCAAGGACACACAGCTTGTCTCAGAAAAGGAGCAGCCTCTCTCCCAAACCCACTTTCAGCTCCAATCTCTTTATTTTTACACGGCCTCATGACAAAAGAGGTGGTCTTTGATGCTGGAAGTTTAATCTCAGTGTTGACAATGAGTCTCTCAGTAGCCCTGGTTAAATTGTTTTGCTTTATTGCGCCTTGCTTTCCCCAAACAGATGATGATCCCTCTGTTAATGGTCTGAAAATAATATTCACAATAAACTTTTCAACCAGGTCAAAGCCTTCAGATGACAGAAGTTCTTTAGGAAGTGGTGTTTGAGTTTCAATATTATTATTAAAGGTAAGGAAAGAGCAGCGTGCTGGAGATGGCCAGCAGATCCAGGGGAAGTGCCATGTTTTGCCCAAAATTCCTCCCCAGCTGCAGCCAGAGTAATTTTGTGCTGGGCTGGTGCCTCCTGAGGGAGTTTTCACAGTTTGATTTGTCACAAGTCCACAATCCTGGCATGGATAACATGGGATACTGTGGTTGGCATGACAAAGTTGGTTTGTATGTGCTGAAAAGCGGGAGAGGAATTTGGGAGGTGCAAAGACCTGGTCCTTAGGGTGAGAAATAGCCCCTCAATGCTGGTTTTGATTGGTTTTATATTTTATTTTTTCAAATGTGAAGCCTAACCCCAAACTGCCGGTGAGAGGGAGGGCTGGAACCTTAAGGGAGCTGACAAGAACTGTGAGAGTGACAATTTGTGATGGTCTGGAGGGACAGGACGGGGCAGAATGGCTTCAAATTGACAAAGGGAAGGGCTAGATGAGATATTAGGAATAAATTGTTCCCTGTGAGGGTGGGAAGGCCCTGGAAAGGGTGCCAAGAGAAGCTGTGGCTGTTCCATCCCTGGAAATGCCCAAGGGCAGGTTGGATGAGGCTTGGAGCAACCTGGAATACTGGAAGGTGTCCCTGTCCATGGCAGGGGATGAGATGAGCTTTAAGGTCTCTTCCAACCCAAACCATTCCATGATTCCATGATGGATGTTCATTTAACACAGGGCACAACTTTGGCTAAACGTCGTCTAAACCTAGGAAAAATCCAACACTGGGAATTGGTCGTTACTCTTGTAAATAATGGTATTTTCAGAAAGATTGCCTTGACAATAAACTCCATCTCCCTCTAATAACCCTGTCCCAGAGTTACTAGATCTCCTTTATTAATTGTCACTTTTTTCCAGGCCCTGCAATGCCACCTTATGTTCACCAACACAGCAAACCAGAGTTTTCTGTCCTCCTTTTTGTGCCAGATCTAAACCCCCACAGTCACAGCCCAGAGATCCAGTATAAGCTGGGAAATGAGACAGGAATGCTGCAGTGAATCCAGAGCTGACCCAGAGCCAGGATCTGTGGTTTGAAGGGATCTGCAGGGTGCAGAGCCAGCACTGAGGCTCCAAACCAAGGGAAATCCTCCCCAGATGGCCAAGGATGGGCACAACCATGGGCGGAAAATAAATGAACCCTCCTGCATCAGCTGCTGCATTGAGATGCTCCCCAAGGGCTGGCACAGCCTAAGCCTGGGAGCTGGCAGGGATTTTTGCTCCACTGGGAGAGAGGGAACATTCTTGAACTCACAGAAATTACCCCGTTTTACTAGGGGATAAATCTAATCAGATTGTATCCAAATGGCCTATCTGTAAATTTCACCCACAGATGTATCTCATTTTCTTAATACCTAAGCTGCTTAGAAGCTTTAGTGCATTTATTTTCCTTTCACCCCTGCACTGGGGAGATACACTGTCCCTATTTTACAGCTGGGGAAGTTACTCGCAAGGAGATTTAAGTGCAGGAATTCGCAGCAGAATGGAATTCAGCGTGGCTGCAGAACCCACCTGCCCTGCTGGGCAAATACTCGGGCAAGGAGCTCTGTGCTGAATTACCTGTGCTAATTCATGGAAAACAGGGCTAATTGCACCCATTCACTCCCTGCAGGGTAGAAATGGGTTCAGGGGAGGCTGGAGCAATCCCAGGAGCTGATCTGTGTCCCTGAGGCTGGAGTCTGCTCCATGGGAAGGGCTCACCCACCAAGAACACTGAATTATGCCATGGGAACAGCTCATTCACCAATAATACCGAATTATGCCATGGGAAGTCCTCACCAACCAAGAACACTGAATTACGCCATGGGAAGTGTTCACCAACCAAGAACACTGAATTATTCCATGGGAGCTGGATATAAGGTGGAGGGAACTAAAGCGACACTAAAATCTCTGTTTTTTCCATTCTCAACCCTTTCTTTTCCCTGGAGCTGTGCAAGAAGAATCCACCAGCCCAGACCAAGTTATCAGCCCTCCTGTCCCCTCCTGTCTCCCAATCAATCACTCCAGCTCAGTGAGTTCCCTGTTTTTTTGGGTTTTTTTTCTCTCAGAGACTTGAACAGAACCTTTGAGGGGAGCAAGGACACAATGATAAATCAGAGCAGCAGCACGTGCACGAGCGTGGCACGGCCGCAGAGATCATTCCTCGAGTCCCAAGTCATAATTAACTCCCTGAAGGACAGAAACCTGACAGGAAATCCAAAATCTCTCTGCAATCCACTAAATATTACAGGAATGAATGGCTGGCACGGGGGAAGGAATGTTGGCTGCAAGTGGAGCCCTTTGGTTTGAGCTTTTCCTGGGCTGTGTTTATTTAGCACACAGCTCGGAGGCACTGGCTGTTCGTATCTGGGAATGGGGGTTCCATGGCTGGGCTGGGAGATGGAAGGGTGGCAGCTCAATCTGCTGATACCTGGAGTTAATTCTGCACCTGCACAGGGCCTTGGGTGCTGTTTGAAACATTTGAAGGGTTTAACTGTGGGTTTATGTGGAACCGTTCAAAATGGGGCTGTCCCAAGGGTCTTTGTACTCGGACCGTGACGTCTGAGGTGTGAGTCCTTCTGGCTTTCTCTTTTTCCCTGGGTGAAATGGAAGCAAAAACATTAAAAAAAAAAAAAATTTGAACCCTTCACCTGTCAAACCAAAAAAATTCCACTGCATTTCAGATCCAGTTTCCCTCAAGGATAGGGCGAGAGAAAGAAAAGACATCAGATGTCACATAACCACTACCAGATGATGTTCATGAGGGTCACAGTGAGGGTCCCATATGAAATAAATAGAATATCAATTACAAGCCTCAGTGAAATGATGCTGCTTCACAACAGCTGCTCGTTGGCCCCTTCCTCAAGAGCTCTGGCTTTGCCAAGCTTGGAATTGCAGCCTTGGGGTGAGAGTTCCCATCCTCAGATGTGTTGGGGAGCATCACTCGGGGCCAGCTCACCTCTGCTGCTCCATGGGCAGGCAGGACCAGGTCCTTGTGCTCCTTCCCATGGCAGAGCAGCAGAGCTGGAAGGGCAGAGGGCTGGGTTTTAGGAGGCACTGAAACTGCAGGTGATGAGTTTCCAATCAGATAAGGGGATGGTAATTCCAGATGACCCTGCCATCGGCCACGGGAATCGCCAGGCAGGGAATGTAGGGGTTGGGTTTCACTCAGAGCATGGACACATTTATAACGTTTCACTAAATGAATAGGGAGTACTGTGACCCAGCTGGGAAATTTATGGCCTTGGTTGTGGCTCTGACAGGGCTTTGGAGTGAGATATCATGGGCGTCGGGGGTGGAGGCTCATCCCAGCCTCAAATTGGGGTGGGGGTAGGGGTGAGAAGCAGAGATAAAGCAGCTGTTGAAAAGCTTAAGCTCTGTGTCTCTGGCTAAAGGCAGCTTGAGAACACGCTCACCGAGGTGTCAACCCCTCCACCAAGCGCCCAGGAGGTGAAAAATATCTCAAGTGAAGGAGAAATCAAGTCCCATGTTGGGGGGTCCAGGAGCTCGGTCATAAAATGTGCAGATGCACAGGAGGAGGAGAGGTCATTCCTGACAATGTGCAGCTCCACAAAGCTGGAGCTGTGCAGAGGTTAACGTATGTGGCCCGAAGTTTAGAGTCCGACTCACTGAGGGCGAAAGGCCGACGCCCCTCTGCAATTCCTGGCCAGCCCCTTTCGGTGTCTGAGGGCCTCGGGCTGTGCTGGCTGCGGACTGGCTCACACCGCTGGGATAGGGGAGGAACGGAGCTGACCATTTCCCGGGGGTTAAACATCGGTTTATTGAAAGTGATGCCGCATCCAAACACTGGGAAACCATCCGGGAAAAAGTTTTCTCATAGGGGGTGAAAACAGGATTATAAAGGAGGGGGGTGGGTACAGACAGAGCCAATCAGGAAAGGTGAGGGGATGAACTTCACAGAACTGACACTCCATGGAGACCAATAATCAAAAGGTAAAGGAGGTGTCCTGGGACCCCAGCCAGCCACCATCTCCAGAGAGGAGAAGGTTCTCGAAACCTGGGAGGAGAAAGGGAGTGATTGACTGGGCCCAGGGAGGAAACAACTTTCACTTATAAGGGAAACCAGGGGAGGAGCAATTACACATCGGCAACTATGAATAGCGGTTACTATGGCAACTTAGCTGACAGGCTAGCAGTGGCGGGAAAAACTGGGGGAACGAAACCATTTTACACATAATAGGGGAGAACAATACATAAATTGGGGGAATAACACAAGAAACTTAACAACACACTACCACAGAGCTGCGCTGCACAGGGACCTTTCACTCCACTGTCTGTGGCCACTCAGCTCATTTTCTCTCAGGGCTGGACCAGATTGGGGATTTATGGCACATTTTGGATTTTCAACAGCATCCGCTGCACAGCCCAAACTGAGCTCCTCCAGAAGTGGAAGTTAATCTTTGCCTAAGCTCCACACAATGATCTGCTCTGACCTTCCTGACTGATGCTTACAAAAGCCTTCCTTAGAAGCTGAGGGTGAAAAGCAGGGTTTAAAGATTTACTGGGACATTTACAAGTGTGATAACATTTTTCAGCCTGTTTGGCTTTACGATAAATCATTTTTTATTGCCCCAGAAAACCTGGAAGATGGTGACCAGAAGTTGAATATTTTTGGCTTTGTCATTGGAAAATCAGACCCAAAGTGTTTCAGCTATGAATGGAAGGAAATTTAAAGCACAGAACAATCTGAGGTAACCAGGCAAAACACTTGCTCTGGCTGTCCAAAAACAACCAAAAAAATGCCTAGAAATAAACAAAAGATGTATTTTGTAGGCCACTGAGAAGGTCTTTATTTTTTTTCCCTTTTGATATTGAAGACTTTTTTTGAATTTTTTCCAAAGAAAGTAGTGAGGTTGAAAAATGGTGGTGTGGGGGTGCATTAAAAATATGAATGTTTGGAACAAAGCCAAGTGGTCATGATTTGTTTTATTTGAAAAATGTCAACCAGCTGTACCTATGAAACTGGAAACCAGGTAAAAATTGTCCCAATCTAGGGGATTTTTTTTTTTTTGAGACTGAAAAGTCAACCAAGGTTCATCAGAATGGTTTGTGACCTTCCCATTCAGTGTCCTAGGCTTGCTGGAAAGTGGACTTGGCTAACATGATTGTTGGAAATAATGTGGACTCAGCTGAAGTTTCACTTTCATTTTTGCACACAAACCCAAGTTATGCGATGCTTGTACCAAAAGTAAACTGAGATTTCCACAAAATCTTTCTGTACTCATTGGTACCAACAAACCAAGCTGCACAGCAGTGAATTTGGGGCTGCAGTGAATAATCAGTTTTGGCATTGGCATGATTGGAAATTTGAGTTTATCCTGAATATACACCAGCAAATCCCTGTGACTCCCAAAGTGATATTTGTAAACAAGCAGTGTTTTAAAGCAAGTATCTCATTTTTAATACTTCCAAACCTCCCAAATGAGGAAAATCTGATCAATTTATCTCTGTGAACAGTAATTCTTTGTTGAAAGCCAGCATGGATTGAGTTTCTTTCGAGTTCAGATTAAGAAGAAAAGGGTTTGTCAACCAGAAAACTCCTTGGGTGTCACCTTCTGCTCCATGCTAACACCATTCCTAGTGGTTAAATCCTGATCCATGAGCAGGGCTCATAAACCTAAAGCAATGGGAATTAGGGACACAAAACCAGCTGAATAATAAAATTAAAGCTGTTTCCAGCCTCCATGCAGCTGAAGCTGTGTGCAGGTCTTTTTTCAGTGCCCACAATTCTAATTTGAGTAGTGAGCTCCCAAACCTGTTTGGATTCAGGACCCTGCTTTGGAGAAGAGTTCACCTGCAGCAGGAAAAAGAGTTTGGTGTTCTGGATGTGGAGTGAACCCAAATCAAAGGCTGCAGGTCTGTTTTTGCAGGGCAATCTACACCTATGCAGCAGCTTCCCTGGAATCTGAACCATCTCCTGCAGCACAGGGCACTGAACCCCTGCCAGGAATGATAAACACATCCCATTTTTCTTTCCTTATCTGTTTGCATTTTGTTAATATCTCCTCTCAACCCCTTCCACTCACTTCCAGTGGCTCTTATCAACAGCCAGCAAAGAAATCCTTCCCAGCCAATGTCTGGAGCTTTCGTGTGGGAAATTTTCTCACCCGTGCACACAAGATGTGATTTACACGGGTTGTGATGTGAGGGTTCATTAGGGAAGTTTAATTAAGATCAATCACATAACAGGTAAAATATAGGGATGGAGGACGACACAACCTCTCAGACATCTGATTACATGAGTCACCAAAATATATTGCCACAGAAATCATGGAAAACATTCCTTTGACTTGCTGAGAAGAGTTTAGCATTGAAAACCTCATAGCAGTGTTTGTTGGAACACTGGTGTTCATTCTAAACAATAAAAACAAAAGATTGAGAAGGAGAAACTAGCTTGCCATAGGTTATTAATTTTAAGTTCCAAATCAATTTATTTTGGGTTTTTTTTTTATTACATTATATATAAAATGCCATAAAAGAAAAAAAAATGAATGTATTCTTTTGTATGTCTCAGCAAACTGGAAAGCTCTTGGGTAATCTATAGAAATAAATTTAAATGAGTAAACCTTTTTTACTTAATCATCTAAATTTCATACTCTGTGTGGAGGGAGGGAATTTACCATCAGTACTTCTTTATTCAGTGTTTAATTAACATGATGAATGCTGCACAGTTTGGAGCATGATAGGTTCCCAAGCTTAAGGCAAGCTATGGAGTAGATACATCACTAAGAGTAAAATATATGAATTAATATAGATTTTTAATGCTGGAGATGCCGCGGTGTTCAGGTGGGAATTGGAACCTTTTAAAATAGCACACTCCAGATAGAAACCCAGCTCAATAATGTTTGCTCCAAACGTGGGAGTTGCTGAGGGAGAAGCCAATATTGCATTCCTCAGGTCTGGGGCAGAAAAAGTGGAGGAGTTAAGATGAAGTGCAGATTTGCTCCTAATCAAATCCAGAGGCCGTGCTGCAAACCTTATTGGGAGAGATCCGCTAGGGCTGCAGCACGAACATGACAGGCAGGCGAAATTGTGGATTTGATCATTTAAAAACCTGTGGATTCCTGGGGTTTTGGCTACGCTAAAGGCTCTGAGGAAAGACACGCTGAAAATTGCTGAGGGGTGTTACCCAAGCCAGTTGCCAAAGGCTCAGTCTGTTCAGTAATCCAGGGAGCAGCTGGTTGAGCTAACTCCCAGTTAATTACCTCTCCATTTCTGCAATCACTCCGTGGTTTGTTTGGGGCAAGGTGGACTGGAGGGTTTGGTGCTCAAATCGTTCAATTTATTCGTTTCGCCGTAGAAAATAAAAGTTGGGAAATAAAGACCTCATTATTGTACATATTTTTTCGTTTAATTCGTTATGGGCACGTTACAAACTGGCTTTGTAATTTGGGTAATCATGCACAAATGTTGGGGTTTGCTGCAGCATTTTCAGATCAAATGCTCGTTGGGCTGGAGCTGGCAGGCAGTGCTGGGGCAAACCCAGCTCGCTGAGGGTGTAGAGGTGATTGACTAAATGCCCTCATAAACCTCCAAGAGCCAGATCCTGATGTCCTTTCATGCTCTTCAATGCCCAGGATATGAAAAGCACTTTTATGGGTGGAGTGTGGGGACCAAATTTCTACATACAATCATTTATCTGAATGAAGGAATGGAACATCTTCCTGCCATTTAATGGGATCACTGGAGAACTGTTTCCTGCAATGAAGGACCTCAAATCCTCATTGCCATCTGCTTTGTTTAAACACTCTATTGTAGGTGGGGTCACCATCACAATCCTAACTTTCACTGTTCAATTTAATCCTTGTAGAATATCCTAAATAATTGTGCTTTTCCTTCGTCATTTCTTACACAGCTCCAAGTTACAATCTCCTACCATGCCAGCCTTTTTTAAACTCTGCAACACATCAAAAATCAGCATTTAAAGAAATGTTTCAGTTGTAAAGTCAAGCTCTGAGAAGATTAAGCAGTGCTTGGATCCAGAACACCCAAGCAACCTTAAACTGTCCCATTCCATGAAGCCTTTAGACATCTGATTGCTCCAAGTTCATGCCCCTTCCAACTACTGTGAAAAAAGAGGTGAGACCTGCAAAAAGCTGCTCCATTTTGAGGCACAGCCTGGAATCATTCCCACTGTATTTTCCATCCAGGGCTTTGAATGAAGGAGGGAGTTATATGGAAAAAAACCCAGTGTGGTCAACATTTTCTTGTGTGGAACCACAGCAACCCGGGAGAACAGATGGAAGAGGGATTTCCCCTCAATTTTGACAACTTATTGTGTGAATTAGCTCCCTCTTCTCTCAGAAATGATCTTGAAAGGCTGACAATAATCTATTTTGACGTAGTGATGAGGAGTTGTGATGGAAGACTGCAGGGTCTCATGAAAATCTAATATTCCACTGAGAATGTTTTCTAGTCTACACTGGGAGCTAGAGACCAAATTTAATATCTGTTCTGAGATCCAGACCCTCTTGTCCAAATGTGCAGATGCTCCTCCAGCCCCTGATTTTGCATCTCTCATTTTAGTTCTAAGTTCAAAACCAATCAGAAAACACACACCCCCAAAGAAAACCTTTTTGCTTTTTCTGGGAGGTTCTAAACGACTTTTTCTTCTCTCTGTGGTGGTGGGGAGGTCTTCAGGGGCCTTTCCAGTGCCGGGTTTGACATCTGTTTTCTGAGGCACTGACTGGATAGTCTGCCCAAGGAATGATCCAGCTGGCTGGGTATTCCTAGGTGCTGGATTATAATGCAGCAGGCAGGAAAGACATACTTGTGGGTATGGCCGAAAATACCATTTAATGTGAAGTGCTCCAATGTCACTTTGTTTAGGAAACCAAGCAGCTTCTTGTAAGTAAGATGACTATTTTTACTTTTTTTCCTGTATTCTCCATAGTTCTCCTCCCCAACTCCCCAAAGAGAACAAAAATGCCTAAAACACAGTGAGATAATTTTCATGTTGCATCAAGCTATAATCCCTGATAATTCCCGGCTAGTGCTGTGGAAGAAATGATCAAACTTGATTCACTTTCTGTTGTGAAATTTTTTAAAAGTAGCTTTCCAGCTGACTTTCCTACTGCTGCACTCGCTGTGCCTGAAATGGTTTTGGCTTTAACTGCTTGGGTAGGTTCAACATGGCCACGAGGGATTTGGAAGACCTCACAGGGAAGACCTCCTACAATCTGCAGTGGATGCTGTCTCCCCTCAGTTGGAAAATTGAGCTCCAAGGAGGTGTTGCCTCAGCATCCCAGGAGAGGGATCTGCTCTTGGAAGGGTCTTCTTTCCTTGAGCGTGCACAAGACCTTGACCACCCTTCTGCCAAACGCCTTCATGGCAGAATTCTCTTCACTCCAATATCCTCTCCACATCTGAGGTTGTTTCCATCCAGAGCAGGGCCAGTTGTTTCCAAAGTTCTTTATGGAGAAAGCCCTACTCATTTCTCTTTATTCAGAATTTTTTTTTTTTTGTTTAAGTGCATGGCTGAAGCCATCTAGAGAAATGTCAGAACTCCAAGTGGAGCACAGCTCTGGTGTTACTACATTGTTCCAGTGAAAAACCCGACCCGTGAAGTGGGTTGACCAGCTTCCAGTTGATTAAAGATGTTCTCCAGAAGAACAGCCTAATTCAGAGTTGACAAAGGCAACTGTGGAAACTATGTCTGCTTCCAATAAACCTCCCTGCCTCCTTGCCAGGCACTGAGGGAAAAACCTGCCTTCAAACTCCTGGCCATGAACTTGCTTCATGTTTTAGCAGCGCAAAATCGCTAAGGAATGACCAGAATATCCCCTGTATCCAAAACCAGGGTGTTCCTTGATGAATTTGCTTGGTTTTGCCCCATCCCAGTGGCAGCACTCTGGGCTGAGCTCGGCTGCCTCTCTTCTTTATGCCAGCCCAGCAAGGTCCCACGCACAAACTGGGAAGCAATTTGGCCAGAGGTAAATAATTCCCTCTGTGGCCATGCCTGATTGCACAAGGTGCTGTCCCAGCTTTGGAGAAGTGCTTTGGGTGAATGTGGCACGTTGGGGTTGGGTTTTGCCCTCTCTGGCAGTGTGAAGGTGCTGATTTTCCTGCAGCGCAGTGCATCCTGCTGGATTCGCTTCTCGATTGTTCCGTGCCCGTGTCTGGGATTCATTGGCTACACTGCAACGTGATTTTTGGACTCGTGCTCCAGCAGTGACTCTCTGACATGCAGTTCAAACCCTCAGCTCGTCCCAGACCATACTTTTATTACAGTGAGGAGATCTGTGTACAGCTTCAGACTGCTGCAAATTTCCAAGGGCCGCGTCCCAACGCGTATCACTTTCCAATTTCATTCCCCTCAAGAAATTCTGTCAACAGCTTCTCCCAATTCCATTAATCTTGTGTTTTACCATCTTAAAGCCTCCCATTCTCTCAACCCCCTTAAAGATGTGACCAGTGTTTCTCCTTGAGTGCTGACAATTACTTTCTCATTCTTGTGTGGAGCTGCTCTCCCTGCTAAGAACCACATGCAGTTTTCAATAATACCTATTCATCAGTAATGTATGGAGTGAGCCAGGTCTGGATTTCCACACTGAGGTACTGATGTGTTTTACATACCTTTCCTTACTCAAAAGGGATTTTCTGTCTCTGAACGCTTAATATGAGAAGCATTTTTCAAATTCTTTGACAGAATGCTTTTAACATATCAGCAGGGTTAATAAATCTTTCCCATTTGTTCTGTTCACTTTTATTCATAGTGAAGTATTGATCAGGAACAAGCAGGGATTGTGAGGACAGTTCTCAAATCAAAGTGATATATGGTGCTACCAGGACACTGATACAAATGGTTTGGTTTGGAGCTGTGCTCCTTTAGCCCTGAGGATTTTCCCCCAGCAGCAGGAAAATCCAGAAAGGGATCATTCAACCATCCCAGACCACCAACCTGTCAGAGCTCTCTGCATTAACTTTTCAGATTTGTTTTTCTTCGCTCCTTTTTCACTATGCTGCACTTGAATAACACAAGCATTTTATCTCTCCAAAATGCAAGCAAATGGTGGAGTCCAAGTGACTGATTGAAATCAGGGATGGGATGGCATAGACAACAATAATATTGAAATTAATATTTCACCTTCTGTCTGGAATATTCAGGGGGTTTCCCTTCATTGATTTGATTTTCTCTTGGGCTACCTTATGTATGTGCATTCTTTAGAGGTACCTTGTGCTGTGCAACAAACTAATCAGTTAAAGCCAAGGGACAATTGGAAAGGTGAAAGTTAATTTATCCTAATTAGAAACATAGAATAATTAAATTTGGAAAAGACTTCTAAGATCATTGAGCAACTTTGATAAAACACAAGGCAAGTATACTATCCAACAATATGAAAAAAAATAGACATTTCTCATGGAGAAAGTCTCAATATGTGCAGTCCTTTTGTGAAGATGGGATGCAAGGATTGGAGATCCATGATGGGAAGGGACAAGATGCTGCTCTGAGACGAGGAATTCAATCTTAATGTCAGAAATTCTCAGAAACATCTTGAGTTGTGAATAATCTTCTTAGATGCTGGTAAAACATCACTCATTTATGGCTTTTAGGACAGCCAATGGCATAGGGGATTATCCTGAATTAGCAAACAAATTGCCTGGATCCAATCCATTTTCCATTTTGAGTTTCCATGAGTCTGTAGTTCTGTGAATATTTTTCTCTGTTGGTCTTAATATCTCAACACATCTTTGGCTTTTTTTAGGTGGTTTTTCTTTCTTTCTTTTCTTTTTTTTTTTTTTTTTTGGTCTGGTCCTCGGAATTCCTGTTTAAAATTTTGGTGACACGTTGTGCTTTTTGTCAGCCTTGGCAAGGAGGCAGGAACGGTGCATGTGATCCACTGGGGAGAACAGAATGTCAAAAAGCAGTGGTGGCACGACGAGAGCCAGCAAGGTTGGGAATTGGGCGTCTATTTTTAGTGGCCAAAGATTGTTCTGAGGTTAAAGGAACACACAATTCTGGGGGAAGGTGGAGGGAATATTTGCCTTCCCTGGAGGGAATCCAAGAGGATTGCAGAGTAAGAGGTCAGGGGAGCAAGGGGAGGGGAGGGCTATCTGTGACACAGCTGTTTTGGGAAACAAAAAGGATTAAAAAAAAAAAAAAAGAGGAGTTGGATGGCAATTCCTGGTGAAGCATTTTTCAGAGTGGTGGAGTCAATGAAGCACAGTGTATTTAAGGCATCAGACCACCTACATCTTAACAGATCCACAAATCGACCTTAACGATGCCATTTATGTTTAAAAAGAGCTTTAAATTCAGCTGGAAAAATAGAATGGATGCTGAAACGTTGCCTTACTTGTTCCAGCCAATTTTCTTAAGCAGGATCTGATATATTTGCTGGAGAAAAGAGCAGAAAGGACAAAACCCTTTAGGGAAGAAATATCTCAGGCAATTTTTCCCTTCAGCAGGTTCTGACCAACACTGGAAGACCTCAGGTTGTAGCAGCGACAAATTCATGTGCACAGAAAGGGAAAGATCAGTTGATTTATTATTTTTTTTAAAAAAATAACATTTGGGCAGTGTAGGACCCTTTTGGAGATGAAAATTGCTAGAGCAGTAAGATCTACCCACTGTAAATTAGCAATGCCTAAAATGGAAAACACAGTGGGATTTTTAATTTTTAAGTCACTCGAAAATTACATAAACTTTGCATGTTTTTTTTTTTTCTTGTGTTTATTTAAGAAATTGAAAGTACAGCATTTTTTTTCTCATAGAATTATACTATTGACTCACTTTTTCAAAAGGACAAAGAGCCACTCGAAATTTGCAGCAGGAAAAGGCACAGGAGCTGCCTAATTTAGCCACATTTTTCTTTGCCCTGAAGAACTGCGAGCTTTCTCCAAGAAAATGTGGAGTGAATCATTAGGCTCAGCCTAAAACCAGACCAGGGTGTGTATTCCAGGCTGTGCACAAGTTAAACTGCCTTTCAGGCAGGTTAAGAACATGCTCAGGATTATTTCACCTGTCAATCCACAGTTACTCACACAAGCTTTGGATGTGCATCCAAGTCTTTCAAAGGCTGTTCTCTGTGTTTGAGGATAGACCAAAAAGCCAATATTGTTATTTTTGGGCTATTTTTAATGTCTACATGCAGACAGCTCTCTAGAGCTGCCATAAATATCCTGTTTGCTTTCTTTGTTTCTCTTTCATTTGGCTCCCTTGGTATCAGCCAGACTATTCTTCCTAAAATGTTTTACTATGTCCCTGCTGCTCCTTTTGGAGGAGAAAATCAGGGAAACGCATTTGCAGGGGGAAAGGGATATTTATCCAGCAGCGAGTAACTTTTAAAAATAGTTAAATCAATTTAGAACAAACTTTCAACAGAGAACGCTCACCTTTGGACAGAGATCAAGAATGGAAACTCTCAGACCAGAAGGAATTCGCGCAGGATGTAATGAGGAATCAAAAAATGTGAGTGGGTCTGGAGGGTGCCAGGACCAAAATAAGGCCAGGTCACCCTGGCTGCCAGGCTAAAAGCTGCTTTTTCTCCCTCTCACGCAGCTCACAAATGTCTAACATTTCGCTGAGAGTGTGAAGTGCAAATCCAAGGATTAATTTACGTGCCCGGGTGGGGAGCTGGGCTCAAGGAGCAGAGCTGGGCCCAGCTCTGCCCCACGTGTGCACAAATCCACAGGCAGCCATTCCAGGGCCTGCAGAGCATTTTCTCCCTGTGAAAGGCACGTGTGATGCTGGGTTCATTAGGAGGAGACGTGAAATTGGATCTTCCTTTCTTCCTGCTCGGCTCTGCCTTTCTGCTGAGTGCCACAAAAGCAGATTGCATTTGTTCACCCTCTGCCCACAGCACTGGAGCTGGACTTTATCTCCCTCTTCCTTTGATTTTTTTTTGTCTTTTCAAATTCTTGGCTCCCTCATTCAGA
Organism: Zonotrichia albicollis; assembly: GCF_047830755.1. Classification (NCBI taxonomy): domain Eukaryota; kingdom Metazoa; phylum Chordata; class Aves; order Passeriformes; family Passerellidae; genus Zonotrichia; species Zonotrichia albicollis. The sequence continues at coordinate 3,116,375 of NC_133831.1, read as the reverse complement.
AGCTTGTGGAAGAGGGAAATACTCCTAGTGCAGCAAAGCACTCATGTACTGGAGCAGAGGGCTGGTTTACTTTTTAATAAGTAAACCATTTCTTTTCTTTTTCTTTTTCCATGCCCATTCTCCAGGCTGGCATGAGCAGACTCCAGGAACTCCTGCCTGCTGTCACTGACACCTGGGCTGAGAGCCTGCCCTCACCAGGAGGGCTTTGCCTGAGCATTCCCAACAAGTTGGGAAAAATCCTTCCAGCAGCTCCTCTCACCTCGTAAAATTCTGAGTGAGAATTGCCGGCGCACGTGGGAGACCCTGCAGGTCCTGGGGACACTGAATCTCCTCTGTTCTCCCACCAAAATGTTCCATTTTGCCAGCAGCACCATTCCCTCCTCGGGGGTGGCTGTCCCTCTCATGTGTCACTGGGAATGGGACATGGGACAGGGGGATCAGTCACTGGGAATGGTGGTGACATGGGACAGGGGGATCAGTCCCAGCTTCTTGTTCCTATCCATCATTTTTGGTGGCACTCAGCCCCCCTGATCAATCAGCACATGGATTTTAGGGCCATCCTCAGCAGAAGGGATCTGCAGGTGGTGGTTATGCCAATCCAGCCATTGTAGGTACTCAGGGAAACTGCTGGCAAAAAAAAAATTGGGCAACTGAAACCTGGAGAGGGACTTTGGACCAGAGCATGGACAGATAAGGATGTTGATATCAGTTTCAAAATGTGAAGAGGGTGAATCTTGATTAGATGTCAGGAAGAAATTCTTCCCTGTGAGGCCCTGGCACAGAGTGCCCAGAGAAGCTGTGGATGCTCCTGCATCCCTGGAAGTGTCCAAAGCCAGGCTGGACACTGGGGTTTGGAGCACCCTGGGATGGTGGAAGGTGTCCCTCTCATGGTGATCTTTTTAAGGTGCCTTCCCACCCAAACCATTCCAGGATTCCTGACTTCATGATCTCAGGAATTGTCACAGAACACACAGCAGAGAAAGAAAGGCACAACAGAGTCACGGCCATGTCAGATGCTTGTGCTCCTCAAGGACAGACAGCACCTGCCTCCCTGGAGGGAAATCCAAGGGAATTGTGGATGCCTTTGTAGCCTTCTCTGCCTTATTAGGTTAAAGGACTCCTGGTTTGGCCTTTGCCTGAGGGTGTCCAGTTGCCCTTGCCCAGCAGGAGCTGAGGTATGCTGAATTAAGATGATGTATTCTTTGGACAGGTGCAAAGTGGAATCATTTCTTCAGCCAGAAGGTGGTTAGAAAGTTCATCCTATGCTACAGAAAACCACGGCACTACTTACATATTTATTATTATATAAATCTCTAAAGTTCAGTGTCAGCTCTTGGCTGTGGGTGGTAGGAGATGTTGGTGCTCCTTGAGGGTGAGAACTTCTGTTGTTTGGAATATTTCGGCTTTTCTGAAGAGTCTGTGGCTCTTGGGAAGGATCTTGCTGCTGCAGTGGGCTCAGATGCCCAAACAGGAGCATTTTTGGCAGCTGAATTCCCTGGATGGCTTGGTCCTGCTCAGTGAGAGATGTCCCCATGTCATTGACCCAACAACCCACGTTGCAGCAGAGAAGTTTGCTCGCTGCAGTCCCCACAAGGAAGCCTGGCAGAGGCTCATTATCATCTGTCCATGGCAATTAAGAGAAATCTGGATATTTTACCCCACCAGTGCCACCTTCCATGACAAACCACAAGCCAAAAATCAAAGTTTTTGAGTTCTCAGCATGGCTGTGGTGGCTCACAGGGAGATTTTGGCAGAGTGTGGTGTGTTTACACATTGTCCCTGAGTGACAATCGCTCTCTGTGTCCCCCCAAAGCCATTAAAGCTCTGAGGAGTCAGCAGATGAACTGGAGTGGTTAAACTCATTAACACCAGGTTAACTCCCATTGTGAAGCTCCTGGCTCGACTTCAGAGGGCAATAAAACACCAAGAGCAACACGATGACTGTTCAGATCAGGAAATTTGGGACGTGTGTCATTAGAGGGAACAAACAGGGCAGCAGAGGTGTCTGGCAGCAGCTCTGCTGAGTGTTCATTGCCATCCACTCCCCCTCCATGTTCCTCTAATGCCCTTTATCAGCTTCCTCCCCTGTTGGGTGCAAACAAAGTCTGGCCCTTACCTGAGGGTCAGAGAGATGAGAGACAGTGTTAGACAGGATATTCCCAGCATTTTCAATGCTTCCTTTTTGGTGGGATATGAATGTCTGACAGACACGGCCAAGCGAAAGTGCCGCGGGTTCCCGCGGGACCCGTGGGGCTGTAAAGCTCACAAACATAATAATAACAAAGCCATAAATTCTGACCTGTGCTACAGTCCCAGCCGAATAACAGCTCCCCAGCTGTGGAATATGTGCCCTTGCTGTGTGAAAGTGGCAGACCCGGGGGTAAAGTTCACCTCGTATTTGTCAGGTTGTGCAGAGCCAGGCCCATTTAATGAGCAGAATGCAGCCAAAAGCCCCAGCAGCAGGACAGATGCCCAACTGTGTTTTGAGCCTGTTATGATCTACTGAATATTTTGTGAGGAGAGAAAGCTTAAAAAAATACGTGATGAGGGACAGATAAGAGAGGCAGGGTGAAAAGTGGTGGCGATCCCATTGCAAGGGACAGGTTTATCCCCTACACATCACCCAGGAGTTTTGTATCTGCAGAGCTTCACCCAGTGCCTTCAGGCCATGGGGACTGGGTGCAGCCCAGGAGCAGAGATGAAATTTCTTATTTCTTCTTTCTTCTTTCTTTCTTCTTTCTTCTTTCTTCTTTCTTCTTTCTTCTTTCTTCTTTCTTCTTTCTTCTTTCTTCTTCCTCCTTTCTCTTTCTCCTTTCTCCTTTCATCTTCCTTCTTCCTTCTTCCTTCTTCCTTCTTCCTTCTTCCTTCTTCCTTCTTCCTTCTTCCTTCTTCCTTCTTCCTTCTTCCTTCTTTCTGCAGTGATTTCTTCCCAGCCAAAATCCTGCAGCCCGAAACCCCTGAATGACATTAGAAAAGCTCCAAATTTCCAAAACTGTGGGGAAGTGCCCTGGGTGAATATTAGGGAAGACTGACAGAGCCATGAGCTAATTCAGATCCTTCCCAACAGAGGAGAAAGATTTGGGCACGTGGAAAACACCCAAGTACCCCAAGCCTGCTTTTGGGATGGGTTGGCTGCAGGGATATGCTCATAGGAGGAGTTGGGGATAAAGCTTGGTTGGTTCTGCCATCATGAGGAGGGGATTTTCCACAGAAAAAGGGCTTGAGAGATGACTTTTCATCCCCCCGTGGCCCTTGGCAGGCTGGGATCGTGTCCACCTCCAGCCTCAGTGACAAGCGGGCTGTGCGCCATCCGCGGAGGGAAGGACGAGATGATTTGTTTTTGTGTGTGTTTTTCTTTCCATGTCTGCTCCTTGGAAGGAAACATGTCTGCCTTTAGAGAACAATGCTGCCCAGGGCCGTGGGAGTGAGGGCCTGGCTGGGCTGTGCGAATCCCAGCCCGCAGCCTGTTCCCAGGCTGGGCTCAGCCCTGCACCAGCCCCTTCCATGGGGCTCAATCCTAAATGAGGAGGGCTGGGGGCTATTGGAAGTGCAGCCCCTTCCTCCCTTTATGGGGATGCAGCACTGTCCCTGAGCTGCAGCAAGGATGCTCTGGGGCTTCCTGAACACCCCCCAAATCTCCAGTCTGCACCCCATAACCTGCACTGTTACCTTGAATTCTTCCTCTGCTTCTTACCCCAAATGCTCTCCTTGGAATATTCTTAGAGCTGTCTCTTCTCCTCCATCCATTTCGTAATGGATTGGTGAGGACAATAAAATGGAGATAGGACAGCCACCAATCCAGTAGGACAATCCACCAATTCCATCTCCCTCCTCTGGAACCAAGTGCAGTCATGTCAGATCTTCTCATCTTGAACCAGCAAAACTCCCTTCAGAGTTGAGAAATTCCTACCACACATTCCACATCTCTATTAATCACCCTGAGCTCGGCTTTTGGGAAGCACAGAAGACTCCATGGGCTGCTGCAGTGGGGTTAAATTCTACCAGCCTCCAGCCACATCATATTTTGTTCTGGTGTTCTCCACACACCAAATTTTGAGGTGAAATTTGGGCTGCAACCTGCCAACTCCACTTGGAATGGGTGTTTGGGGCATCTCAGGGGTGCAAATCAGCACTTTAGGGATTCCCAGCCAGCTCTCTCCAGCCTGACTGAAATCACTTGGCGTCAATGAGGGAATGTCCAGAAAGGCTGAAATTTCCATCTGTGCCTGAGCAGCACAGGAGGTGTTACAGAGGACTCAAATACTGTGGATTTGGAGTTATTGGGGTAAAGGGGACTGACAAGAGGTGCAAAGACACCTTTGGGAGGGTTTAGAGCTCCCAAATCTCCAGACAGGTACTGAGTTGAGAACATACATTCCAGCAGCAGGATTAGCCTGGTATTTTCCTTATTTTACAGCATTTTTTGTCACCCCATAGCTCCCCTGTCATTGTGGGCCCTTTGAGCCCGGCTGCGCCCAGAGATCAGGAATGTTTTGGAGGGAGGTTTTCCTTTCTCCCAGCACAACAAAACCCTTTTGGGGTCCTTCCTGGTGGTCCTTAAGGTCTGCAGATCACCTTTAAGATAAGCCAGGTACTTTCCTTATTTTACAGCATTTTTTGTCACCTCATAGCTCCCCTGTCATTGTGGGCCCTTTGAGCCCGGTTGCGCCCAGGGATCGGGAATGTTTTGGAGGGAGGTTTTCCTCTCTCCATGTGCAATAAAACCCTTTTGGGGTCCTTCCTGGTGATCCTTGAGGTCTCAGATCACCTTTAAGAGAAAGCCTTGCCCTGGCACACGAGGGAAGGCTCGAACAAGGCTCCTTAACACAGCCCCGTGTCCTGCCGGGCACCTCTCCCGCCCAGCCCCGCTGAATGAGACCTTAGTTTTCAGGATAAACACATCCATCACAAAGCTGCTTGGCCCACATCCCCTCCATGAAACCCCTTTTTGAGGACTCTCTGCCCTGAGCCCTCATCCCTGCTCCACTTTCCACTCCCCAACCTGCTTTTTTCCAACGCTGCCCAAGCAAAACCCTGCATTTTGCATTTTGCAGGAGTGGGAAAGGGTGCAGGAAAACAAGGGGAGACTTTAACCCCCTGTTTTAAAGCTGGAGCTCCCTCCTGGTTTGGTATATTTAGTTTGGGCACAGTTCTGAAACAAAAGGTAAAAAGGAGCCAAGTTGTTGGGGCAGGGGGAGGGAAGAAAGTTGGTTTGATTTCGAGAGCCTTGGAAGATCATTAAAATTTCATAACAGGCAGGGAAGAAAAAAAAAAAAAAAGGGTTGTTTGCTTCTAAGGTCTCTCTGGTGTTTAAAGAGCTCGAGACAAAACTGCCGAGCAGAATATTCCAGTTTATCCCGTGGAATAGGAAGGAATGGCCCCAGACATAATTACAAGTAAGTAGAGCAGCGAGAGAGGGGAAAAAGCTCAGGAAATCTGATGTCTAAGAGGGTTTTTTTTTCACTGGGGTTTAATCAGATTGTTTGTGGTGATTTTTCTGACCTGCCTCAGTAAAGCGTTGGAAATTTCGACAGCAAAACGGGCGGGATTGAGGGAATTTTGGCTGCTGGAATTTGGGGGCAGCGGAAGGCAAAGCAGGGGTGAAATGTGGAGCGTGGTTTGTGAGTTTACAAAGCCGGGTCCAGGGGATGGGGTTTCAGCAGTGGCCTCGCTGCTCACTGATTTTTGGAAGTTTTATCTGCTGAACAAGCAACAGGAGAGGGATTTTTACAAAAGCAGGGAAATGATATCTCATTAATATTCCTACCTAGCAGAAAAAGAAGGGAATAATAACATT